>NW_022196906.1:4846644-4862493 GCF_008632895.1 Mastomys coucha
AGAGACAGAGAGAGAGAGAATAAATAAATCAAAATTAAATAAAAATTGAAATGAAGAGAAAATAGAAACTTGTCTAGGTAAAGAAGTCAAATATTTTTATAGGCGATTTGCATTAGGGGCACCAACATCAGACAGAAAAAGAGTCTTAACATGCAATCTATGTACATGAAATAGAAAAAAGTCTTTTCAGTGACTGAATTTGTTTGGGCATAAAGGTAAGACTCAGATATTAGAAAAATTCTTGAATGTGGAAGTGGACATGTTCCAAATTGATAGTGTCTGGTTGAAGATCTACTTTCTGATCCAGTCATTCTGTTATCAGGAATAATAAAGGAGAGAACAGATATTAATCCAGGATCAGTTTGAGATGATGGAATGCTGTCTGCTCCTGGAGAGAGCACAGCTTCAGTAAAGAATGTTAAAGCATTAATATTACTTTGTTCATATCTAAGAAATCTGTTCTGTTACTAGAGCTTCTAAGTTAGTATAGAATCAGTCAGTTCCCGCAGCTCCAGAAATGGAGCTCTGCTCCACGCATGGGCAATCGGAGCCCAGGAGAGGGGAGAAGGATGGCTATTTGGGGTATTATGCTTCCACAGACACCTGCTACTACATACTTCTTGGAAAAGTGTGGAAAGCTGCATGGAGAGCATGCAGGGTGTGGCTGAATTACTACTTAAGTTGTGTCTGAACAATGGTCAGTCCCTCTCCCACCAGACACTAGAGCTGACCGTGAGATTTTTATTTTTTATTTATTTTTTTATTCTTTACGAGCCATGCTGTTACTGAGAGGGATTTTTGTTATTTGATTTGTTTGTTGTTCTGATGTATCCTTTGGGTATTCTAACAATCAAACAGATATTACAAGAGAAGATAAAATAAACATTTATATTTCATAAAAACCTAAAGGCTGCATCTGTATTTCAAGGTGTGAGAGGCAGGAAAAGCAATAACTACTGGCCTAGACCAAACTAGGCTGAAAAGCTAGAGACGTGTGTATCAGCTGTAAAACTGAAGGCTGGGGTGGAAAAGGTCCATTTAGTCATGACTTTTTCAAATTTATTTGAAAACATTTATCTTCTAAGACTTTTAACTCATCATTTTGCATCTCTTTGGTCTCTCATATCACACAGGCAAAAAATGAAGGGGTATCCTGAGTGTATATAATATTAAAATACACCCAGAAAAGACTTTTCAATTTCCTGGCCTTTCTGGGCACCTGTGATCATGGTTTATAGACACACATACACACACACACACACACACACCACAGACTGATTGATTACTTAATTAATTAAAGTATAATGTAGAAATAAATTTTTAAAATCATAGATGTTGCGATCATGCTTTTGTTTTCCTATCTTGTTGTCTAGACAGACAGTGCTGAAAAAGTATTTAATCCACTAAAGGTGGATATAAGGTTCTCAAGCTGCCACTTCAGAGTCATCCCCTGAAATTAGGAAAGTCTACATGGGCCCACATTTTGCTCCTCTCTCATTCTATGGCACGATGCTAGTTTCAATAGTTGAGACACAAACAAAATTGATTTTGTTATTGTCAGTTCTATTTTTAAAAAAGGAAAGAAAAAGAAAAGAAGAAATTCAGGCTAAGTATACTTGAGGGAGAATTATAATTGCTTCGGATAATTGATTACTTTTCCAAATTAGCAACTGTGACAATTATTCAACCTAAGAAACTGGAACCCCAGTACGAAATCTTGTTTAGGTTTCCCATTTAGAGCATAGACAGGAACACTGCTCACCCATGAGTTTACCCTGACACCTGTTTAGGTGCCCTGCAGCTATGGCTTTGCAGCAAAATGAGCTCATTTCTGAAGCTGTACCAAGAGCCTGTGGTAGACCAGATGTTTCCTGCTGCGCGTCTCCACCCTTCAACTCCAGCAACTTTCCTTTTCTTTTTGTAGGATGTTTGTAGGTCCCTCCATTATTTCCTACCAGCTCCTTCACCATTGCAAAGGAGAGTGAACTTCTTTTAACTTCAAAACTCTCTTCTAGGAGCTTATGAGAGGGCTTGGGTCTTTGTGATACTTCCTCCCAACTCTGTCCTCTCCTGAACTGATTACTTTAAACATGATCTCCATTCCATTTCTTTAACCTGCATGTGACACTAACCTGCAAGGGCCTGCAAGTCTTCTGCCACATAGCCTACCATTTACAGAAAGCAGATGGGTATGGTCCTCCTATGCATAGATTCTAAACTGACCTTGAGGTAGGGTCAGAAGCATCTTTGTGTGTTCTTGACCTTGTCCTATGTTATTATTCTCTGGTTTATCCTTCCCTAAGTCTCTTCAAGAAAATTTAAAAATGCTTCTGCTTTATTAAGTAGAGCCATCCAGCCCTTAAAGTCTCCCAGCATGGACCCATTTTGTCCCAACTTTAAAAGCATTCTTTTGAAAACCAACATCATCTTTCAAAGTATTTCTCTAACAGCTGGCATTTATTTTGTTTACCAGAGAGTTCTTCTAACAGCTTTTAAACTGGCCATCATTTTGAGAAATTTTCTCTGTAGTTTTCCTTTTGTAAATCACTGTATTACTTGCAAACAACCTCCGATTTGAGGACACACTCTTCCCAAACACATATTTCAAATTCTCTGAGTTGTTTTAGAAGAGATGAAACATATTGCCTAGAAGAACTACAGAGGATTTAAGGTTGACTGGTAGTTAATGAGAGACAGCAGAGGCTTGCTGGTATCTAACTACATCAAACTGTGGGGTTTGCTCAAAGAAAACTTATTACTCGATCTGATTCCTCCTTTCCAGGCACAAGCTTCCCTTCCCAAGTCTCTCTCTTGTTTAAGGAACATAGTGCCTCTTCCAGCTATGTCATTCTGTATAGATTCTCTGTATAGACTCACTGATTACCTTCAAAAGCTACTGACTATCTACATAATGGGAAACAAATGGAGCTGCATTTCTGACCTCTTTCTTATAAGTAGTCAGTCTCTCGGCACTTAATCTGGTATTTTACAAGCCCAGACTAGCCTTGACCTTGAAATCCTCCTGCCTCAGTCTTCTGAGTGATGACTTTGCGTGTGAACATCATTGCATCTGAATTTGTACATACCTTTTGTGACTGTGTGCTATATTGCACCTGAATGCATACATATATTCTGTGACTATGTGCTTTATGTAAATTATCCACTATACAAAACATTGAAATATGCCATCTGGCATAGTAGACCCTATCATGTGAACCTTATAACACATTACATAATAAGAAATTTGAGTGCCATTTGTTTAGCACTTGCTATGTACTGGACTTATACTAATCATTTTACAAAGAGAAACTTTAATTAAACTCACTGAATCACATATAAACAGCAAATATGAAAGGAGGAGGGTGCTTTCAGGAGATGGAGGATGAGAGAGGAGAATAGAAGGGTGAAAAGAACTAAAATTTACTGTATAAATCAACAGAGATTCTCTCACTGAATCTATAGAAAATGATGCAAAGACCATATCAGGATGAAGAGTGTTCTATGAAGACAATATCAGGATGAGGAGTGTTCTATGAAGACCATATCAGGATGAAGACTGTGCTATGAAGACCATATCAGGATGAGGAGTGTTCTATGAAAACCATATCAGGATGAAGACTGTGCTATGAAGACCATATCAGGATGAAGAGTGTTCTATGAAGACCATATCAGGATGAGGAGTATTCTATGAAGACTATATCAGGATGAGGAAGTGTGCTATGAAGACCTATCCCAAAGTTTGAATGGAATGTGTTTTGCATGCTCAAGAGTACATAAGCCAACTACTTTGATGAGAGCTTTATTTTGTTTTGTTATTTATTTATTCAGTTATTCATTTAATTTATTGAAGAAAGAGTAAGATGCATGGTCAGTGAAGACAGAGATCTTTTTTAAATGGTCATGATATCACGTTTAAGATTGATCATCTCACCTATGTTTTATAAATGCTTTGGTTAAGGGTGATTGAGTTCATAGTCATATTGTGAAGCCTGAGTATTAGTGATCTAATTAGTAGGTTGAAGAGTAGGTAATAAACAAGACTGATGATGCAGATGTAAGGCAGAGATAAGCACACCTCCAGCACTAGTCCTGATTGTGATTAAATGAATTAAAACAGAAAGACAAACATAATTCAAGATGTTATAAAAGAAAGGGTCATAGATTTCAGAGAAAAACCTGTTATTGGTCCCTTTCCTAAATTAGAAAAATTTCTATTACCTATCATTGTACCCAGAGATAATTGTAGCTTTTTCTTCCCAACTGAAGAAGATTCTTTTTGCAGTACATGGAGACCATTACACAAATCCAAAACTGGTCAACATGAACATAACTATAAGGTGCCCAGCCCTCGCTGATATATTTATAACACAACCACTACATATGAGACTCTGAGAACAGCACAGAAGAGGAGGAAAAAAGATTGTAAGGGCCAGAGGACTGGAAACTCTCCTGCAAGATTGTGATCTAGCTATATCTATTACATCTTGACAATATGGCTGTCTAAGCTAGACTTGCATGCACAACAAGACCAACTGACATGCCAACAAGGATTAATATATCTCACATCGCCATACCCCTGGATGAAGAGCTATAGTGCCTGGATGAAGGCAAGTAATGGATGCTGAAAAGGGAGCAGGTCTTCTTCAGGGAAAGCTTCCTGTAGGTTATTTAATTCCAAGCAGTCAGTCCTAAACTCACATACATATAAACAACACTAAATAGACTTATCAGGTTTGATTACATATACACATGTGTGGGTTTGTGGTGAATGTGTGTGTGTGTGTGTGTTGTGTGTCTGTGTATGTGTGTGGTGTGTGTGTGTGTGGTGTATGTATGTGGTTTATAAAATAATAATTAAAAGAGATCACACATTTGAGAGAGAGGAAAGGGTATAGAAGGAGGGGGAAGGGAAAGATGTAGGAGGGGAAATAATATAAATACAGTACTCCTGTATAAAATTCTCAAAAAAATTAAATTTGATGCTGACTGAGTCACTCACTGAATGTTCCATAAGGAAGATGAGAAAGCAGGAAGGAACTGAGGCACAAGATATTTTATAATGTAGCCCTGACTATAATGGGCCACTAACTTCATCAGAGAAAGCTCACATTCAGCAATTTTTTTGGCATATTAGTGCCTCATATGCACAACAGCCAAACTCTTTATACATTGTAAAATTTTTTAAGATGTTACATCCTGTTACCACACAAGCCTGCCTCTCTAGCAACTATTCCTCATTCTTAAAACCATAACATTTGATTTAATATGTACAGTGTGTGCAGTGTGTGCAGTGTGTACAGTGTGTATGGTGTGTGCAGTGTGTACAGTGTGTACAGTGTGTACAGTGTGTACAGTATGCCCAACTACCTACTAGGGTAGTTGGTCTCCGTTGCAGTTTATAAATGAAATGAGGTTCACAAAAGATGTTTGGTTGGTTGAGTTATCTTTTTTCATTTTTATTATGTTGGAAATTATATATATGAACTTTAAAATCATAAATAAATGGTTTTACTAATAACAAATACTAAAGTACAAATTAATTTTACAATTATAACAATCCATAATATCTTAATGACAAATTAATATTTGTAGTTTTGAATCAGAGCAAAAATAGCTATAGAACTGACATCATTATAGGGTTATATAAGACGGAGTATGACCAGGTAGGAGGAAATGAGACCCTGGGCCTCCTTTCTAATCCTTCAGATTGTTTCCCTGACCTGTCTGAAGAAAGCTTATGCTGACACGAATTTTAGTAAAACAGAGGGCTAATGGTAAATAACATAGATGAAGTCATGGGTTGGATTGACATTGCTTGTATTCTAATACAACATCATTCTGACTGGTTCCTCAAGACCTAATTGCCCCAGAGAGGAGAGAGTGAGAGAGTCTGAAGGTAGACCCAAGTGACACTGTGTTACCTTGACCCCAAGTTATTTTTGTTTGGTGAATAAAGATGCCAACATCTAATAGCTGGGCAGAAGAGACATAGGCATGGTTTAGGGTTCCTGGATATGGCTGTCAGAGGAGAACCATGAGGAGAAGAAGGTGAATGAGGAAGGGAGAGATGGCATAGGTTAGGAATTAAGATACATGGCCCTAAGGGCTGGCCAATTGGAGTTAAGAGCATCCCAAGTTGAAATATAGCAATTAATAACTCTGGGTTATTAATAGAAAAGTAGATTCTAATAGAATAGAGGGTAGATATCTGCCCAGCTCTTGGACTGTTTAAGGTTTATTATAAATAATAAAAGTTGTGTGTCATGTATTCAGGAACTTGAGTGATGAAAGGCAGGGTAGAAACCCTGGACTGGGATTATACATTTCTACAGGTATTTCACAAAACTCAAAAATGAATTTTAAAACATTTTATTTGTGTGATTATATGATCACATGTGTGGATATATGCCTTTGTGTGGCATATGCAGAGGAGAGCAGAGGTTATAGGGTGACCCTTTATCATTCTCCACTCATTCCTATGAGCCTGGGGCTTGTATTTTCTCAGTAAGTCTGGAAGCCTTAATTTTGAATTGGAATTCTGAGAACCTCATAAACCTTTCTTCCAGAAGTTGTGGAGCTAAAGTTGTAGGGATATACAGAAGCCTGAATACCAAGTCCAGGTGTCACAGTCGAGCAGCTAGTACTCAACCACTGAGCTATTACTGCATCTCCAATGGTAGTTGTAAAGGCTGAGTGTAATGGGTGTTCTGAAATGCCATTCATGGACTTTTCCCTGCATCTCTGTAAAGTTTCATAGTGTCATGTATTAGGTCATTTGGAAAACTGCTGTGTCCATTTTGTTAAATAAAATGTAAAGCCCTTTGTCATCATAAAAGTGTTAGAATGTGACTCAAGCAACTAAAATGTTTTAGTCTAGTTTGGAGATGAATGATTGAATTTTGTTGCTAGTAACAATTGTTCTCAGTGGTGCTGTTAAAGTAAAGGCTTAGGTAACTTTTAAAGAACTTTTTGACTTTAATGAATTTTTGGCTTAAGAAAGAAAGTTCAGATAACAGCTTGTCTCTTTCTTTTTCTTTTCTTTCTTCCTTCTTTCCTTCCTTTCTTTCTTTTTTCCTTCTTTTTTCTCTTTCTTTCTTTCTTTCTTTCTTTCTTTCTTTCTTTCTTTCTTTCTTTCTTTCTTTCTTTCTTTCCTTCATTGTTGTTTTTTTGAGACAGGGTTTCTCTGTATAGCCCTGGCTATCCTGGAACTCACTCTGTAGACCAGGCCAGCCTCAAACTCAGAAATCTGCCTGCCTCTGCCTCCCAAGTGCTGGGATTAAAGACATGTGCCACCACCACCTGGCTTGCCTCTCTCTTTCAAGTAACCATGTAAACATACACACACACATGCACACACACACACACATGAGAGAGAGAGAGAGAGAGAGAGAGAGAGAGAGAGAGAGAGAGAGAGAGAGAGACAGACAGACAGAGAGAGAGAGAGAGAGCCCTGCTGCTTGTTTGTAGTCTTTACACACCAAGTTGAAGTGTGTTATACTCACAACTTCTTCTGTCCTAGAACTATCAAATGTATACAAAGGTTTTGTTAAATGAACCTTAATATATATAGAATTTCATCAAGGATATTTTAAATAAGATTACATTTTTTAAAAAAAAATGTGTGGCAGAGGATGCAAAGTCATGCCTTCATGTGGAGCTCAGAGAACAATGTGCCTCTGTTGGTTCTTTCTTTTCACCATGTGGGTTCTGAACATCAAAGTCAGACTGCCAGGCTTGACAACAAATGAGAGACAAACAAGATGCTTTTCCACAGGACATGGTTTTTACTTGAAATAAAGAGGCAAGATGGTGTTTGAGTTTGCATACTTGGGAAAAATATTCTTCAAAAAATAACTCAGCCTGCCTCTTAAGCAAAATAGACAAAGGTGTTTGTCTTTTCTTTCACAGGTCCATTTCAGTGGCTCAGAGATTAGGATCTCACTTTTGAAAATATCATCTTTTGTACTGTCCCTGCCCCTAGAGTTAAGCCCTGGTCCCCACATGCTCTTACCATTGCTTCTCCTTATGCAGTGAAAATACCAAAACAACACATAAACTCAACAATACTCTTGAGTTGTAATGAACATAATTAAATGTGCTGGTTCTTGAGTGCCTCTAAGACCCTGAGGTCTATGGAGCACATAAAAGTTGCTTTGTGCCACAATGTAATAATCATCACTACCAGCACAAGAATAAGTGAAGGAATATAATTCTTTTTCAAGGAGGCATAACCAGAGCCAAGTTTTGGAGGATGAATACAGAACTGGTGTTGTGTGTTCAAATACCCTGGCAGCCACAATGAGAATAACCAAAGAAATCAATCTACTCAAATCTTACTTGTTGAGCGAATGGATTTGCCACAGACACATCTAAAAATGCAGGTGAAATGTTGCTTATATGAGAGTACAAATCCATTTCTCTTTTTTTCAAACATAGTATTTTTATTTGAAATTTTACATATTGGACTCCATCCCACTGTCTTCCCAGTACTCTGGTCCTAGGCCCAGGTCTGCCCACTGACCTTTGTAACCACACCTCCCAAGCCCCTAAAAGGAAGAAAACAAAAAACAAACAAGAGGACACAAGTCCCATTTGTGTCATCTGTATACTCCCTAGGACATGGTCAAACTTCCAGTGGCCAGACACTTGAAGAAAACTGAGTCCTGTCCCACTTGCACTCCTGTCAGAATCCATCAATTGTAGAGAAGTACACTTCAACATCATTATTACAAGTTTTAAGAGTTTTCCTTAATAATGTTTTTTGTCTGGGCTATTACATTTTGAGTGAATTTGGGAGTTGTCACAGAGTCTTCTATAACTCTCTTCTATAAAAATGACCTCAGTATAAATGGCAATTCTGGAAAGCTGTATTCTTGGGGTTCACTGCACAAATTGCAGGCAGCCCCATCTGAGAGTCTCCTGTTCCCCACTGTTCATTGCTTACATAACCTGCTGGTGGGTCTTTGAGCCCTATAAATTTCTGAACTGTCTTAGTCTTGTATATTGTTGTTTTCTTAACTTGCATGAGCTCCAGTCTTCCATCTAGAAGGGAATGCTTTCATTCAGAGACAATAGCTGTGGAACATCTGGTTATGTCTTGTATACTTGTTTTCTAGGAGAGAAGAAAACTGAGTAGTTTAAATGCCCAGTTCCAAAAGTTGCAAGTTTGAAAGCTTGTTGAAGTAACTGAGCACAGAACATGAATCTAGACACCATGTCTTTGTCACTAGTGTCATTCAAACCCCAAATAATTATCTGGATTACCTCATCTCATATGATTAATTTTATGATTCTAACTGTATCTCACAGTCCTTTATAAACAAACACAGCGGGAACCTTAGAAATTACCAGCACAACTGTTTTTAGCTATGTTATAAATTGCAAGTGAAGGAGGTTATCTAACTTTGTACCACATGAATGTGTAGTAGTTACTGTTTTATATTCTCATGGGCCGTGTCAAGTTTTCTGTTTTGTTCTGCTTTATGTGTCTCTCTGGCTATATTTGTTCATAATTTCTATCAATATAAAAAATCTGCCACTCAAGTTTTTTAATTAAATGAAAATCAAGTTTGTAACAAATTACTATATTGACATAATTTACAGCATAATGCCTAGTGGAAACATAAATGTCTTAACTGCTACACATTAATCTAGTAAAGTGTATCTATTTATTCAGGATTTCCTGTTTTCACCAGACATTAAGATTAATCATTTGTAAGTCACTAAATTACATGGCCTCAGTTCATTTTGTGAATATGAAGAGTCTATTTAGAGCATATGACTATGGAATATGAGTGTGTAGGGAAAGTGAAGGGAGCTGAGCATGAGTCAGACACACACCAGGAAAAGGCACAGGCATAGAGAAATTCTGGGCAAAATGTGTCCTTTCTTCTGTGCACTTTTCCTTCTACCTCGTTTCCAAATACCGTCAAGGCTTGTAACCTTTTGAACATTTCTCTTCCTGAAGACTTTTGATGTGGATTACTTAATGCATGTGTGTAGCAGGGCCTAGGATATATGGCTAATGAAATCAGCAGAAATAACATAGATTGCATTATATCACAGAGGCCCTGGGTACTTTTCTCTCTTCATTGTGGCCCAAGATTTGGTCATTCAAGCCAAAGATCTAAGCTATGATATAAAGGTTTGAATCCCTACAAAATTCACATTAATTCTAACCCCTAAGGGGACAGCATTAAGAGGTAAGATGTCTGGGGAGGCAATAGGTCATGACTACTGTAAGTTCATGACATTTTTAAACTAACAACCTCAGAAGAGCCAAAAAGACTCTACACTCAGTGAGTATAGACAATGGAATCTATTCATCACTCCCTCACTGTTTCAATAGAGGAAAGCATCCATCCACATTGCCTGATACACTAATATTCATTGTATTTTTACTATACTATATATTATTTACTGTAGTGTGAGTGTGTGTGTACATGTACATACATGACATCTGATGCACATGGAGGTGAGAGGACAACTTGTGAAAATTTGTTCTCTCTTTCCATCATGAAGGTCCTGGAGTTTAAAATCAGGTCATCAGGCTTGTTGTTAGGGAAGCCATTTCTCCATCACTCCAAAAAATTTTTCCTGAAAACTAGATGTATGAAATTATCAATAGGAGACTAGTCTATTGACAGGAAGAAAGTATATGTGATACATTTACAAATAAACCTGAAAATTTTATGTTTTGTCAATGGCTGCTTTAACAATGTGAAGGCTCTTTCCACCATGGTCTGCACTTGTGTCCATATCCTTCAGCTATGGTTTTTAATATGGATGGT
Organism: Mastomys coucha; assembly: GCF_008632895.1. Lineage (NCBI taxonomy): Eukaryota > Metazoa > Chordata > Mammalia > Rodentia > Muridae > Mastomys > Mastomys coucha. The sequence continues at coordinate 4,857,435 of NW_022196906.1, forward strand.
TATCCATTAGTATATCCAGGAACTGAGCACAGGACTCTTTTCAAAGCTGATATGTGTGGATTCAAACACCTTTTACAACAAATGACATGATACTGCAGCCACTGTGTGCATATTCTCTTATTCTAAATCACATCCTGCTTACTTATAAAATCAATCCAACACAATGCACATGTTATTACAGAAACCTATATAAACATATATAGAATTTTTAGAGTATAATGATGAAAGAAAATGACTGTACATATTGGATGCTAGCAATCATTTTCAAATATTTTTGATCTTCATTTGCTTGAATCTAAGGCTATGGGTCTCTGGGGACAGAGAGAAAAAGATAAGGGAATTACTGTTCATTTTTCACTATTTTCCTTAAGTTTCACTTACTCTGTTATTACAACATCAAAAAGGGGGGTTCAGGGATTCACCATGATAGGTGATAGATCCTATCCAACCTGCAGCTACTTATGAGCTCTTGGATAGAAATGAGGGATTCAACTACTATACTAGAAGCCGCACATGGACATGTTAGGGCCAAGGAAGAAGAGCTAGAAAATCACCAGGAGGGAAATAAGAAAACAATGAAAGCCCTTAGAGCCTCTCAGATCTCAGAGACCCTTCTCCACCTGAGTCTAGAACGCTTGCCAATAAACTTCACATACACTTTCCTTCGGGATACTTTCCCATCTTAAGATTATAAACCTATGGGTTACAGAACCAACCTGCTAACAGTGTTCAAATTCATAGATTCAGAATTGTAGACACAAAGAGTGGTTTCATTAATATATATTCCCTTGCCTAAGCGAGTCTTAATCTCTCATTCTTCCTCTCTTCCCAAAGATCAGGATTACCCTGTCACCAGAGACCCTGGGAAGGGGATGAAAATATGTTTGAAATGATTCTTGATCTCTGCTTTTCTCTCTTTCCTTCTCTTCGTGAATCCTTTAGATGGGGTCAGAAAGGAAAAAGCCAAGTATCTTCAATGGTGTTTCAGTTGTGATGAGCCTATGTGAGTTATTTGACTAGATGCTGATTTGCTTTAGGAGTTACACATTTTGACCTCTGAGATTCTTTCAAATCTGTATTAAGCTCCAGGGATGGTAGGTATCCTTTGTTCAGATTAGAGTCTTGCTTTGTTACTATCGTCTTAGCTCCAGCCTGCTATGGTGTGGACATTATTTATGACTTGCCTCAAAGCTCAGAAATTGGAAGACTGGTCCCCCACATGGGGCACTGAGAGGAAGAACTTTTAAGGGGCGGGTCCTAGAGAAACATGGCTAAACCTTAGGGATTTACATCATGAGGGATTCATGCTAGTTTTATCTATCTCAGATGTGGTGGTACTAAGTTTACTCCATTCCCCAGACATGGCTGCACTATGTTGTTTTCTTTTCCTGTTCATCATGTTCCGACCCAGCCAGGATCCCTTCAACACTAATGGTAGTGTTGCAACCTATTTTAAACTCTTGGAACTCCAAACTAAGTAAGCTACTTTTCTTCATAAAGTACTTAGCCTCAGGCATTTTGTTATAGCAACTCAAAGTTGAGTAAGTCTAAGCCTGTCTAGGCTCTGAATCCCACTGCTTCAGCTCAGCACAGTCTATCAAGAGCTTAAATCGGGAAAACCATACTACATCAACATTCTATCAGTAGACCATAAACCTTAGCTCTTCATCTATTCTCTTACACTATTATACATTACTTGCCTTGAAATCTCCAGGAAAGGTTAATGACTCTGTAAGACCAGATAAGCTCCTAATGACAGATGGGAACCTGAGAGAGAAGAATCACCTGAAACTGAAGCTTGTATGAGAGCTATCTGCTTTATGCAGCCTTGAACAAGAGAGACATTTTCTCAAGTAGAAGGCAAGATGATAACTGATGCCTAAATTTGTCCTTGATCTCCATACTTGAGTCATAGTGTACCCACACACATGCATGCGCACACACACAGGGGCATGGGTGGATTGTAGAATTATCCCAGGTGATTCTAAGATTATTCTAGCATGTTCTATTCTACACATTTGAGTTTCTGAAGCATTTTGTGGGAGGAGAGGAGCCCCTTTATCTTTCTGCAGATCTGCCAACATGTGTTCTTCCACACAGACCCCTTCCTTGCTGGAGAGTTTTTGTTTTTCTTACTCTGCAAAGAGAATATCTAAAAACTTTGACATAAGATCTTTAAATTTTACAACTTTGTTTTCTTCTACTTAAAAATTTCATTCTGTTAACACACTAAAATTAATTTAATCATGGCATTTTTGTACAAACATACCAGTTACCAGTGCACATGGTTTTTAATCACACTCACTCTTTTTTTTTTTCTGACTGTGCAAACTGAGCCACCATTAAACAATTTAGTAAAAGCACATGGCTGACCTACATGAAATTTTACATCTGTCTTGCCTAATTTAAGAGGACTAGCATAATTTGTGAGATGACTGAAAGCTGACTTAAGAATATACCAGACCATTCCAGTGCTGTAGCTTTGCACCTTGTGACAGAGAAGGGAGAGCTAATGGCTGGCCCAGGCAGAGTCAGAGAAGGGCGAGCTGATGGCCGCATCAAGCAGAGTCAGAAGTAGCAGTTAGTGCTCTTCCTTCTATTCTGGTTTCCTCAAAATGTTCCACTTTGCATTTTTACAGAAGTCATTTGTAGAAGCTTATTAGGAAGCTATATTTAAAACAAACTTCTGACCATGCTGAAGAGATTCACAGAATAGATTCAAATAAGTGTATGAAAAGACTATTTATGATCCAGTCAAAGCTGTAACTTCAAAAGAGTTTCCTTGGCTGAAATCCAAAACTGGTTAGATTCTTGCTTACTAAGTTCCACTAAACACACACACACACACACACACACACACACACACACACACACACACACACACAGAGTATACAACACATGCTACATATAAACACCCTCCATCCATATATTACACACAATACATACCACAGATATATAAAACACCCAGCATTCTCATTGAACAAGACCAACACCCCCAACAAGTAACACATACAAGCACACCATGTATAACATCACATGCCATAGAAACACACTTTATTCATACACAACCAGAACATACACCTAACACTGACAGACATAACACACACACACACACACACACACACATACACACCCACATTTTAGTGTGTTTCTTTTCTATTTAACTCATTTAACTCCTTTGACTAAAATCCTTTCTTAAAATTAATATTTTATCATAATACATTTAGACATTTATTTCATATTCTACTTTCATCTCAGTCTCCCTATGTTGGCTCAATGCAACAAGCAGAGGCAGCTTCTATTGTCCATTATCCTGGATCACCATGTGTCTTCCACTCTATTACATGTTATTTCTAATCCAATCCAATCTGTCTGCTCCGAGTTCTTCCTGTAATCAGTTGCATTTTTGCATTTGCTACCTATCTCCAACTGCTATTATTAAGAAATCAAAAAAAATTATAGTTAAAACTTCTTGCTATTGCTCTGTAGAGTCTGGGTATATGTCTAAAAAATGAAGTCATTGAATGATCTATGCAAATTAAAGAATATTGAAATTATTTTACAATTATCCTTTATAACAGGCCTGAACATTCACTGAGCAAAATAGAGAGAATATCCTGAGAAGCTCTCCTGATTCTATGCCTGAGCAACTCTGGCTCCTTAGACTCACTCCTCAGAATATCAAATCTTACCCCTCAGTTTTCTATAGATCAAGTAGTCTATCCACTCCTGTGGTTTAGAAATCTAAGGTGGCTACACATGATAAACATAGCCACTTAAGATAACAGTTACATGTAGTATGAACACTGGCAAATTCTGTCTTCTGTGTTATAATTGTTGCTATAGGCCTTGTGACAGTACTTTTTGGCTGTGTAAATTTGGAGTTTGTATCTCATTAAAAAATATTGTTGTGAAATGATATTTATGAATGCTACACTAATAGAGGTGTTTCAACTTTCAAAATACAAGAAAAGTATTTGTTATTATTCAACATGGAAAGGCCAAGTATCCATATATGTCCCATGTAAAGATTATAATTTAAAATAAAGTACCAAGTGTCTACAAAGACATACCAAATACTCAGAGTACATCCAACTATAATATATCTTTTGCCTGCCCTCTAGCTATTTCTCACAAATAAATAAACTTTACTTGCTGGCTATGAAGAAACAACATCAACTCAATGGAATCGTTTTAGGAGGAATGTTTCCCTTGTGGCTGTTGTTTATCCAAAGAAAGACAAAAGAGGTTGAAATATCCTCTGTGTATAGAACTGCTAGTAGTTGTGAGTCACCTGACAATCATGCTGGGAACTTTTGTCTATTGCAAGAGCACAAGCACCTTCAAGCACTGAGATATCTCTCCATCCTCTATTTGTAGTTCTGACTTTAGAAGTTATCTGATGACTAATTCATTTAGCATCTCTTCTAGCTATCTCTGCTTTGACATGAACATTTTTCATTTTTTGCACCTTGACATTATATGGGTTTGGATGTTGTAACTGAGCTTGGAGCCATACATAACCCCAAAGGCATGTTAGCATGGAAGATGCCGCTGGGAACCAAACATTACAACATTACCATGGTAACATGGAAGGCACAGCCTGGGCAAAGAACATACCACCATCACCATGTTAGATGCAAAGCAAGTCTAGCCTCCCTCTGTTCCAGCTATTAAGTGACTGAATCAGTTAGCCCTGGCAGGGAAGGTCTTTGCCAGAACTGACTTACAGTGGAGTCAAGAAACAGCCTCTGACAACCTAAATTGTTTTTTTTTTTAATTAGATATTTTCTTTATTTACATGTAAATTTCTCCATTCCCAGTTTCCCCTCCAAAAAACAAAGAAACAAACAAAAACAACAAAAACAAACCCCTGTTGCCTCCTACTTCCCCATGCCTGCCACCCTGCCCTCTCCCACTTTCTGGCCCTGGCATTCCCGTTCACTAGGGAACAGAACCTTCACAGGGCCGAGGTCCTCTCCTCGTATTGTTGATTGAATTTGCAATCCTCTACTATACACATGCTGCCTGAACAATCAGACCCCTCCATGTCCAGTCT
>NW_022196906.1:4863000-4863333 GCF_008632895.1 Mastomys coucha
GTATTTTTTGGGTATATGCCCAGGAGTGGTATAGCCAAGTCCTCCGGTAGTACTATGTCCAATTTCCGTAGGAACTGCCAAACTGATTTCCATAATGGTTGTATCAGTTTGCAATCCCACCAGCAATGAAGTAATGCTCCTCTTTCTCCACAACCTCTCCAGCATCTGCTGTCACCTGAGCTTTTTATCCTAGCCATTCTGACTGGTGTGAGGTGGAATCTCAGGGTTGTTTTGATTTGCATTTCCCTGATGACTAGGGATGTCAAACATTTCTTTAGTTGCTTCTCAGCCATTCGGTGTTCCTCAATTGAGAATTCTTTGTTTAGCTCTGTA
>NW_022196906.1:4864627-4896241 GCF_008632895.1 Mastomys coucha
TCCCTGATTTTAGTGGGATTGCTTCAAGTTTCTCTCCATTTAGTTTGATGTTGGCTACTGTTTTTCTGAATGTTGCTTTTACTATGTTCAAATATGAACCTTGAATTCCTGATCTTTACAAGACTTTTATCATGAAGGGATGTTGGATTTTGTCAAATGCTTTCTCAGCATCTAGTGAGATGATCATATGACAACCTAAATTGTTAATGGAGTTTTCTTTCCTCAAAACTATTGAAATTGATGTTTAACCTATTCTCTCAGTTTCTACTCTATGGAGTATATTCACCACAAAGCAATAAAGGTGATCTTTTAGTCAGGCATGGTGGATTATACCATACACCTCTAGAGGTTCAGAAACTTTGAGAAAAATATCATGAGCTTTCCATTAGCCTGAGGTACATAGCAAACATATGCTCTAAATAAAGCAGAAACCAAACAGACAGACAGTTTCTCAATGCATCATGCACTGCCTCCTTCCTGCTCTGAATGTGTGCAAGCTCCTGGGTTGCAGATCTACTTTCTTACCTCTGATGCTGTCCAGCTCTCAGATGAATGGCCCTGGAGAGACACAGCCTATACCTGCCTTTGTGTCAGAGCAGCAGGTTAATTTTTATGTTGTGGTTTCTGTTGAATGATATGTGACTCATTTATCAGTTTCTGTTTGAATCCTTTAAAAACAACTTTAAAGCTGATGGATTTGCTGAAGTGTAATACCTCTGCTTCTTTGGATCAAAATTTAAAAAAATTGTATAAATAAACCTTATTGGATAGAAAATTAGTTAAAATCTACTAGAAATGAATAGAGTTGGATAGTATATGAATGTCTCACAAGTGGGAGCAAAGAATAAAAAGAGGTACTTGGAGAGTTTAGTGTCTGATATCATTAATAGTTTCACCCAACTGCACCTAGAGCATGGTGCTGATACTCAACTGCTCATTGTGCATTGTTTGGTGTACTACACTGGCAGTTCTCCTGCAAACCCTGTAGTCTGTGCATTCAGACCCTTAAGTGTTAATCACACATGACATCTAAAGAACATAAACTTGTTTATTTCTTCACTGATCACTCTGCAGACAGTCTTCATCCACAGAGGCTGTCTTTCTCCAGTATATGAGACTTTACTAACCTGCATGATGTCATTTCCTTCCTCAGTGCTGGGACACCTGCTGTCTCTGCCAGCCCACAATAAGCAAAATTTTTTTGTTAGAAACTCATGTGTCTTTCTTTGCTATGCTTATAAGATCTTTTCTTAGAGCTGAGTCACAGTGACCTTTCCTAGCCATCTTACAGAAACACTGTCCTGCGGCCAGGCTACATCACATCCCAACTCTTCTTCTACTCTTTCTTTATGGAAATTACCTCCATTAGATCTTATATTACTTCTTTCCTAGATAAAGTATATCCTCTCTGTTTGCTTATATGTTCCCTACAGGTAGAGATGTGATTTGTACATTGCTATGTTCTCAATGCCTAGAACAAGACATAGTAGATGCTAACAAATATTTGTAAAAGTAATAGATATATAAATGAATTATTTCAAAAGATTTGAGGATTAAAAATGAGGATATTTTTATAATATTTCATTTGTTTGTAACTGTGTTCATGTGTGTATGGCTACATGAGTTCATGTGCTCTGTGTGTGATCAGGTGCCTGAGGCCAGAAGGTAGCACATGCCCTGAAACTGGAATAACAGGCAGGCATGAAGTACCAGGTGCATGTGTTCTGGGAACTAAATCTGGATCCTCTGCAAGAGCACTAAGCACATTTAACTACCAAGCTTTCATTCCAAACCCTGAATATGTTGTTTTTATTTTACTAACTTTCATCCCCATTACAATCTTCAATGCACTGATAGAATACGTGCCTATCTGATAGTCTTTATCAATGGCTATGATAGCTCTTAGAGGCCAGGATGGACAATAACTGAAAAAAATGTTGCATGCTGAGTTTTATAGAATCCTTTTTTTTTTTTTAAAAAGATCAATTTCTTCAGGGTTATTATAGAACTTATAAGGATCCTGGGGCCAAACCGAAATAGTTCTAAATTTAGGCATTAAACAAAAATAGCTCTAGGCTAGGAAAGCACTGCCAGCCAGTGACCATCTCTGAATCAGATGGAGGAGAAAGGCTCACAACTGACTAGAGCACTCTTGCTGCAGAGGCTGCTGAGGGAAATGGAGGGCAGCAGTTGACACTGGCTGGCTGATGTGACCATGTGACATCCTGAATGACTCCGATTTTACCATTTTCTCTATTTCCTTTTCTTTTTGGATTTCTACTTCTTTCATTATTTTTCTATGATGTTTTCACAATGACTAGAAATAAACTGAAGTAACTGTCTTGCTTTAACTTGGGACATGTCTTTGCCTCCAGGAAATCTCAGCTGCATTGCTAGCATTCAAAGGCATCACCATGGTTAGATAATGGACCCAATGATACTCCATCAGTTTAGCTATTTTCTGAGTAAAAATTGCTGAATTATTTATCCCTTAACCCAGGAAAAGGACTTTAAGAGCCTTATATTTGTTATATTACAAATAACTATGCCTAGACATCACAACCAGCATTATCCTACTTCTGTGCATAACACTTCCAAGAACACAAACTGTACCTTCCTATAGAGCAGATGTCACATATTTTACATAAACAGGAACATCACCATCATTATTACATACATAATATAATGAAGTAATAAATAAAATAATTATATAGCTATATACAATATAAAATAAAAGGCAAAATAATAAAATAAAATAAAAGTATTAATATAATAACAAAATAAAAAAAGATCATCACTTACAACCCTCTTCCTCTCTGACTTGTACCACTCAGATGGTTTCATCTCATATCAGACCAAGAGTATAGTCTCATGAGTCATACACCAGGGTCAAAGTCATCACAGTGGAAACTAATGTGCAAACTTTATGGATAGGGATATAAGTAATGTTCAAAGGCAATTTAGGAAACCTACACTATATAAATTCAACAAACAATGAAGTTGATACATTTTCAATGGCTTAAATATTAGAATAGCTGGATTTCTGCCAAAGGTCTAAGGTCAATCAAAGAACAATGTGGAACTCTTAAATGTGTTTCTTTTTCCCAATTAGTTATGCATGATTTAATTTACACACAAAGAATTAACAGTATTCACATTCCAAAAGCCCTATATAATTTGTTTAAAAAATATAGACAGCAGGACTTTCCCTGTGTGTTTTTCTGTATCTCAGTTTTATAGGCTTCCTTAGGGGATAGTGTTAGAAGAATAGAATTCTCTACCCACCTTTTGTTCTGAATAGAGAAGAAACCAATGGGATACAGCTGTTTGCTCACAAATGACTGAAATGACTACAGAGAGCAGTCCTGCTCCTCCTGTGCTCCTGGTAAATAATGTGAGAGCCCATTCATCAATAGCTACATTCACGCTAGCATTGTTGTGTTTGAAATTTAACTCTGCTTGAAAGGCAGTGTTGTCACCATTCAGAGACAATTCATCTGGACACGATGAACAATAAGTCTTCTGAGCATTATTTTGAAACAAAGAAATTTGATTTAGATGATCAATTTAAAGAATATTTGGTGATCATCATGACTTTTTTCTAAATGACAGAATATTTTAACACATACTTCTCACTCCTGTCCAATACTAAGTAGAGAACAATTTTCAATAAGTGTAGTGTAAATGAAAACACTTTCAGCTGACCTTATACTTTAACTCTCTGTATAATCTTCATTAAACTGAAACACAGACTTGCAGTCATCTCTTATGATTCTGAACTAGTTTGTTAGTTGATGAGTTAATTTTATTTCACCCCGGAAATTGTGACAATTATTCATGACTTTTAATATGGTCTTTGCTGTTAAGATACAAGTAGTAAAGTGCATTCGATTCAGGTGATCCAGCTCTTACCCCTACCTCCTGCCCTGCCAACAAGGAAAAATTAAACCATTCTTAATACCATCACAGTATAGCTGATAAAGTCAGCTTGAATTGTCACAGTGAGGTAGCTCCTGTTATCATCAGGACTTCCCAGAGGGCTACTACAATGTATAAATGTATAATTTAAAAATGACCAGGAAGAAGCCTTAGTTCATTTTTTTTCTAAATTCCAATAGGCCAGTCAGTTACTGGGCACCTGTTTGCTGTAGTGCCTTTGTTTCTGTTTTCCTTTATAAGTTCTGACAATGACAAAGGTTTTCACGATTTACCACACCAACACCAAGGAAGACAGTATTTGTATAAGCTTATCAGTGACAGACACTCTCTGTTCACTAGTACATCATTGGCTTGGCAGAGGAAACAAACTGTCTCCTTTTCAATAAAATGGATTTATCCCAAGGAGAATAGGGGTAAGGGAGAAAGAAAGTGCTATTGTTGTTGTCCTTGTTGCTATTTTTAAACCAATGCAGCTTACAAAAACATCTGCAAGTGACTGAAAAGGTATCTATAGGGGCTTATGTGAGAATTGGAGGATAGTCATTGTAGCTGATCAGTTCGACTTCCCTTCTCATCTGGTATGTTCAAGAACATTAGGATGGGAGGCAGCCCACACATTGTATATCGACTAGTTTCCATCTGCCTAGGAGCAAATGCCCAGGACACAAAACATTAAAGGAAGAAAAGGCATTGTAGACCTTGTGTGTGGCAGCAATCTGAAGTATGTGAGGAGGTTTGCTGGCCTCATAAAGCTGCAATTATTGGAGGAATACATACCTTTATCATGAACAAGACTGCAATGCACATGCTAAGCAGATATTATCTATGGAAACATCTGTGTCACCAATAAAGAATAATTTATGTTATATGAAAAGGAGCTTTGCTATGATGAATGCTATTACAATATCCTCTCATGTTAAATATTTATAAGTGAATTAGCATAATTCTTAGCCGTTGTCCAAGAGAACTAAGACAACCGAGGAACCCATTGGCCAGAGTATTTTGTACAGCACAGAGAATCAATTCACACTTTTTATTTTGTTGTTGCTCATTCAAACCTGGAGAATAAATAAAGAGTAATTTGTAAAGAGCTGCCATAAGTCAGAAAAGTTCCTCATTATTTCAACATATATAAGGGTGAAACCCACTGTTATTTCCTATTACTGCTTGTGCATTTACTTGGAGAGTGACATGTCCTCTGAGAGTCATTTTTACATTGAACAATAATATGGATAATTTTACTCCAACAGAGGTAAGTATATTGATGATTCTGTATGTGTATATGTATGTATATACAAATATAACTTTAAAATTATACTATAATAATTATGAATTCATCTCAAAATGTTTTTTATATGCTATTATAAAAATATTAGCTCTTTAGAAGTTAATTAATTTAGTATTGAAGAAAATAATGTACTGGCTTTTAAAGCTTTTCTTTTACATACAGCTAGTAAGTTTTAGGTATTATCCTCTCTTCTGTTACAATCTCAAAAATAAGAAGACAGAAATATCCACTAGTCCTAACTATTAACTATAAACAGAATTGTTACTAGTAAACTTGCCTGAAAAATAACGAAGCATATAGTAGATCTAAGACTGAAAACTTTGTGTTCCATTGCTGGATGTATACACATTACAGCCTTCTCAGCTTCTCTGTTCAAAAAGGTTCTTCTCTTTCCCATCCCTAGGTTCTGTATTTACCTCATGGGATTTGCTTTGAACAATAAGGCTTTGGCAAACTGAACATCAAGACTTGGAAAAGCTTGCACACTGTAGTTTGCCCTTCCTCTTGTTCCTGCAGACCTTAACACCACATGCACTTAGAAAATGATTCTGTAGAGCTGGAAGGTACTACACAAGCTTCCATGGGAGAAAAGACACTAGCAGTCTTCCCAAGCTACAACAACCTGTCAGATAGGATGTACCTGATAGTACCACAGTGGCATGGCAGTTACATCTGTAATCGTTCACTCTCTGGTTGAATGTGAGGCCTTCTCCACAGAAGAAATTTCATTCCTTATACAGAAAAAACACTCAAATGTCCATGGATAGTGGAATGAGGCTTTAGTGAGAACCTGCCATTCTTTTAGTACATGCCTATGGGATTCAACTGCTTTCTGAATGTGCACGTTTATACCCAAAGAGAAGTGTTGCTTTTAGCCTTGATTAGAAAAGCTTCTGTTTGTAGTGGATGGTGGTTAATATAGAGAGGTATAAATGGTCAAAATGCTAAATATAAAGAACTACAGAGTTTACTGTTCTAAATCAGATATATATGTATATATTACCTCTTCAATGCTCAGGAAAGAATGGAGAAGCCTATGTATGGGAAGCAGTTCTGTGAAACTGCATCTTTCTGGCATGACATTTTTGTTAGACTCACGAATTTCTAGCAGCTGTGGTTCCCAGGGCCAGATATGCACATGATATGAATAACAGAAAAGAGTCTACATACTTGAACATACACAAAGAAGTATGGCTATGCTATGCACACTTTTTCAAATTTTCTTCTTTTCTGTTCTTTCTGTTGCTAATGCCTATGCCAGGTTAAATGATTCCCACATTCCAGGGTTCTCCTATGCCCCTCTCCTCTTGCCACATGAGAACCTGAATGACAGACAAGTGGTCAAGGTGCCCAGCTTTTTGTGTGTTCTTGGTAATCTGAGCTTACATACAGCAAACATTTTACCTGCTGAGTCATCTCCTGGAGGCCTGTTCTCTCTCTCTCTCTCTCTCTCTCTCTCTCTCTCTCTCTCTCTCTCTCTCTTGTTCTCTCTCTCTCTCTCTCTTGTTCTCTCTCTCTCTCTCTTTCTCTCTCTCTCTGTCTCTTCCTCCCATCCTCTCTCTCTCTCTCTCTCTCTCTCTCTCTCTCTCTCTCTCTCTCTCTCAGTAGTTTTATTTGCCCTAGTACTTCCATGGTTTTGGGCACCATAAGATACTCTAAAATGATTTATTTACAGGACTCCTGCTGCAGTCCTGTAATCAGTCATTTCTGAAATATCCCTTGTTTCTTCAAGAGCAAACTTAATAAAACAAAAGATCTTGACACTTTATGTGCTATTTCTACAGGAATACACTGCATCATGTGTTCTAGAATGACTGAAATACATCAGCTATATCTATATCATCTATATCTACATCAATATCTATATATCTGTATTTGTGTATGGAAGCATTTGTGTTTGTTATAGGAATGCATTCAACAGCTCTAACCCACTGCCACATGGGTAACTGACAAACTTTCTACACTTATAGGTATAAGCTCTGCTATATTATCTGCATCCTCTAACTTGGTTCCTTAGGTACATGATATTAGCAGTGCACATTGGGAAACAGCGTTATTAAACAGAGAACTGTACAGAAGCAATATATGGGTTGCCTTTAGTTTTATAGCTCATTTCCAACATTTTTTGAAATATATACCATTTTATTTATTTTTTTGTTGGGTATTTTCTTTATTTACATTTCAACTGTTATCCTCTTTTCTGATTTCCCTCTCTCCTGGAAATACCCTATCACATCCTCCCTCCCCCTGCTTCTATGATGGTGTTCCTCCACCCACTCACCCACTTCCACCTCCCTGACCTCGATTCCCTTACACTGGGGCATCTATTGAGCCTTCATAGGACCAAGGGCCTCTCCTTCCATTACTGCATGACAAGGCCATCATCTGCTACATATGCAGCTGGAGCCGTGTGTACTTTGTTGATGGCTTAGTCCCTGGGAGTTTTGGGGGGTCTGGTTGGTTGATATTATTGTTCTTCCCATGGGGTGGCAAACCCTTTCAACTCCTTCATTCTCTTCTCTAAGTCCTCTATTAGGGGCCCTGTGCTCAGACCAATTCTTGACTGCTAACATCTGCCTTTATATTTGTAAAGCTCTGGCAGGGCCTCTCAGGAGACAGCTATATCAGGCTCCTTTCAGCATGCACTTCTTGGCATCCACAATAGTGTCTGGGTTTGGTAACTGTATATGGGATGACCCCCAGGTGGGACAGTCTTTGGGTGGCCTTTCCTTTAGTCTCTGCTCTACACTTTATCTCCATATTTGTTCCTGTGAATATTTAGTTCTCCTTCTAAGAAGGACTGAAGCACCCACTCTTTGGTCTTCCTTCTTGAGCTTCATGTGGTCTGTTAATCGTATCCTGGTTATTTGAAGCTTTTAGGCTAATATCTACTTATCAGTGAGTGTGTACCATGTGTTTTCTTTTGCGATTGGGTTACCTCACTCAGGATGATATTTTCTAGTTCTATCCATTTACTTAAGAATTTCATGAATTCATCGTTTTTAATTGCTGAGTATAAATGTACCACATTTTCTGTATCCATTCCTCTGTTGAAGGACTTCTGGGTTCTTTCTAGCTCCTGGCTATTATATATAAAGCTGCTATGAATAAAGTGGAGTATGTGTCCTTATTATATGTTGGAGCATCTTTTGAGTATATGTCCAGAAATGGTATAGCTGGGTCCTCAGGTAATACTATGTCTAATTTTCTGAGGAACTGCCAAACTGATTTCCAAAGGGGAACTTTTTTAAATGTAGCACTGCCCCCAACTGAAGTTGCCTTTTACATGGGTAATATATAATTTGATTCCTTGTCATAGTCTAGAAATAGTTTAGGGAGCATATGGTCTCCTAAATTTTTAAATTTAATTTGCATATATTAATGTTCACTCTATGATTTACATTCTCTATGGTTTTGATAACCATACTATACCATGAGTTATTATCTGGTCCATAGAGAGTGCTTTCTCATGGCCTTCAAGATGATAATTGCTTCATTTGTGCCTTTGACCACATGCTGAGCCTCTCTCCTGATAATCACTGTTCTTTCTACACCATTTCTTTTCTCAGACATGTAACTAGAATCATATAGTGCATGCTATCTGAAGAGTAGCTTCTTCCATTTAGCAGTGTGCATACAAAGTCATAAGTTCATGACATTCGCACCTCATTTGTTTTATCACTGAATCATGTTCCACTGTTAGGTAGCCCATGGCTTGATCATTCATTTATGAAAGACAACTTTCTTGTAGTTTCTTCTTTGGAGTCATTATTATTGTTAGTGCAATTATCATTGAAAAAGGTTTTCTTGTAGCTCAGTATGGTCTCAAACCCACTATGTAACCCAACCTTGAACTTCTGATATCCTTCCCTCTGCAACCTATGGGGTTGGGATTTTATATATATATATATATGTATATACATATATACATATATATATACACATATATGTGTATATATATAATATACATACAATATACATACATGTATATATATTGTATATGTATATATATACATATTATATATACATATATACATACATACATAATCATATCCAGTTTATATTCTACTGGCATAAAATATAGGGATTCCTACATGCTGGGTCCATACACTCCCACCTGAAAACATGCCAGGCCTACCAATTTATTAAAGTTTAATTGTATAAAATTACTATTATAAACTTGGAGATAAAACATCATCATTATTTAATTATTAATTGATATTAATAATGCTCTTATATACAGATATATATACATTTTCTTTTATTTTCTGATTTATATATAACTACTTTCCATGATTTCAAACCAGCTAGGTAAATACCTAGTCAAGAGGACAGGACTTCCTTGGTCTTCGTAAGTAAGAAAATTTGAATTTGTAAAAAATTGTGAGGTTCTTTTAAACGATGGAGCCATTTTGCAAGTTCAGTGAGAATAGATGGACAATAAGCCTGAGTTACACCAGCAGTTTTAGTTGTTTTTATGCTAATTTGGAACATGTATTATATCTTGCTGCACTTGCAGGTCTGATTTCAAGATAAGGGTATGATTCCCATGAAAAGTCTTTTCTCTTGAAACAGCCAGTTTTCAAGCAAGGCTGAGCTGTGTAAGAGCTCTTTCATATTTCTCAGGGAAGCACACCCAACATGGTCCAGCCACTTGGAAAAGGATGTATGCAATAAAACTCTGGGACATTATCTCGTGCCTTTAGTTGTTCTTTCTGATTCAAGAAGCACCAATCCCCTTAAACATGCACTTGGCACATAGCTTCATCGCCCTCATCTCTATCCTAGTGATCGATGTGTTAAGCATTCCCCACAAAGTGACAATTGTGTTTAACCAGGAACTCTAAAAAAATCAATACAAAAGATGATAAAACAGTGAAATAAATATAGGAAATGATTAAATATCAGAAATTTAATAATTGCATTGTCTGTAGACCACAGGAAAGACTTCAACTATAAGCATCCCTGAATAATTCTTTCTAGTAGCTATTAGGTGTGGACATCTAAGCAACTGTCTACAGGGAGCTATTAGGGGTAGACACCTAAGCAGGTGTCTACAGGGAGATTAAGTTAATTTAGTATAAAATATCTGCTATATTTGTTCCATATTAAATGTAGGTATGGTGAAGAAGTTTAAATGCTTTCCAATGTTTGATTTATTCTACTATCAATGACAACTTGATACATACAAGATCATGAGAGCTAGAAATCACAGACTCTAAGCAAGACATGGTATACTTGCATTCCTAAAACATGGCAGCTTCACTGAAGAAATATTTCCTCTGAAAACTCCATTGTTGGATGAGTTCAAGAGAAAATAACTTTGACTATTATTTCTGACCTTCAGCATTGTTAACTCACACATGAAAACAACAGATAGTTCCCAGTTCAAACAGGCAAAAGTCCTGAGAAGATATGGGAAACACTGAATTCAGCACAGGGGATAAGATTACACAGACAGAATTAGGTAGAAACAGCTTTCTGAAGACTCATTTCTTACATGATCATGATATTTATGAGCCATGCTTTTCATATAATGACCAGGATCTTTGATAGACATTTTTCAAGGTTCCACATTGGCTTCTCCCTTCAGCTTTTACAGAGAGGCTCAACCTTCACATCTCTTATTTATACTAGCTGTTTAATAAACAATGTTTACAAAAATAGTATTACTGATAAATGAATAATTAATGTGGGGTTGTTTTGTTGCTAATCAATTACTGGTGTTTGGGTGAAAGGTTTCTACATATACATTTCAGAAACATGTACACATTTTCAAGGGTACTTAATGATTACACCTTAGCACATATTGATTTATAGAAGTGAAATGTCAAATTTATCTCTACACATACAGAAATGGCTTCAGATTTCAAACTAGCACATTTGGAGTACTTTCAGATTGAGACCTGGGGTGTTAAAATGATCATATAATGTGTTGGTGAGAAGACTAAAAGCTATTGTATAATTGCTAGAAAAACTGTAGCTCAGTGACTGTAAGAGGAGGTTACATTTACTTTCTCAGTAGGTTTGATCTTCTGCCTGCCCTGTTTGACGGTTTGTACTTGTCTTCATGAAAAAACTATAACACACAAAACATGATTGTGTTCGAAGAACATATTTGATTCTTGATACATAAAAACAAACTATGGAGTCAAGGAGATACTTTCACCACATAGTGAGTACAGGGCAGTACCTGGAAAATGAGTATTCTGTATAAGGCTATATAATCCACAGTTCCATATACCAAACAGAACGTATGTATGTTACGTGGACAATATTTGTATAAATACTGATTCTTCTCAAACTCTATTTGGAATAATTTAGACGTTAGAAATAGGTTTATAAATAATTTAAAAGTTATTCTAAAGTGATAGCAGCCACATTATTTTCAGGCTTATACCATATAGGTCCCCCAAACTTTATTTAATTTAAACAACTTCTCAATATAGTTTACTTTGTACTGAAATCATAATACTTGATTTCCACACATTCCTAAAATAAATAAGCCTGAGTGTTTCAGATTTTATTATGAAGAGATTATTGTTCAAAATAGCAATTTTTCATAATTAAAGATCTTATATAGCTCCAACAACAGATCAAACCAACAGAAAGTCAAAAAGCAGCCGGACAGTGGTGGCGCACGCCTTTAGTCCCAGCACTTGGGAGGCAGAAGCAGGCGGATTTCTGAGTTCGAGGCCAGCCTGGTCAACAGCCAGGGCTGCACAGAGAAACCCTGTCTCGAAAAACCAAAAAAAAAAAAAAAAAAAAAAAAAAAAAAAAAAAAAAAAAAAAAAAAAAAAAAAAGTCAAAAAACTATGCTAAATAGATAAATTTGTTAATATATGCTTTAAAAGTGTTATATAGAGCACAACTGATAAAGGGACTCAGTGGGTATAGGCAATTGTCACCAAACCTGATGACTTGCCATTTGGTCACTGGGACCCACAGAATGAAGGAAGAAGAAAAATTCCTGCAGATTTTTTTCATACCTCCCCATGCAGACTGTTGTATATTGTGCTTGTGTGTATGCAAGCACACATATACACACAGAGAATATAAATGCTTAAAAATAAGATTGTGTGTGTGCTTATGTGTATGTGTAAAATAAATAAATATATTCCTGTTTGGCAGGGAATATTTTATATTGCATATTTATATTTATATACATTGTCCAAAGCTTCTGAGGGCTAGTAATGATAAACAGTGAGAACCAATAAGGTAGATACTTATTCATTATTTTTATTATGTACATCATTATTGGGTTTTATGATTTTTTTTTTTTTGCAGTGTTGGCAAGGTTGTTTAGTTCTTCTTAACAGTATCAGTATTGGTATAAATTCTAACCAGCATAAGAAAAGCTCTATGGAGGAGATCTTCATACAGTTTTCTTCACTGAGACTTAATACCAACCAGATAACTATGTATGCATTTTACCTGGAAGACACCTGGTGACAGACAGGAACAGAATCAGTCTCCAAGAGGAAGCCATGCTGAGTCACTGGACTCTTCTGAATCCCAGAGTGCTGATGACTATTGATGTTTCCTCATTGATGAAAATCCTGTTGAGATAGATACAGATTTCAAAAGCAGAGAAAGCCCTCTTCTCCCACAGAATCTCATATTATTACCCACAACCTAAAGTGCACAGGTTACATACATAGAGTCTTTTTATTGTCTTAGTTATGGTAATTTCTAATTTTTTTAACTTCTGTGAAAAGTCACCAAGACAAAAAGGTAATTTGAGGGAAAGGATTTATTTCATCTTATAGTTTATATCTTATAACTTCATCATCTGGGAAAATCAGGGCAGGAACTCATGACAGAAACCTGGAGGCAGGAGCTAACGCAGAAGCAATGGGGGAATACTGTTACTGACTTGTTCCATGGCTTGCACCACCTTATTTCTTACAACGTACTGGACAGTCTGCTGATGGTGGCACTGCCCACAGTGAACTGGCTTCTCACATATCAACCATCAACCAAAAAATTTAAGCACATACTCACACACAGGCCTATTTGGTAGGGAGTTTTTCTCAATTGAGGGTCCCAATTTCATAATGACTCCAGATTGTGTCAAGTTGACACAAAAGTAGCCAGCACACCTAATGATGATATTAAAATAAATTCTGCTACCATTCAGTTAATGTGCAACATGGAACTTCAAAAAATTGATAAACTGTCTCTATTTACTTCTGTTGAATATTCTGTTGGAGACTATAAAACCAACAGACTCTAAAAGAGAAGAGTTTTCCTCACAGAGAGTATATAATTATATATTACACTAGACAAATTATTTGACTTGAAAACAGGAATGAAGCACAGTTTCCATTAGTGTACGCTCCTGTTCTAGAAAGAAACTAATGATCAGTTAGCCAAGAGATTTTACACACCATGCCTGGAGCTCTTGGAAACCTCCATAGAAGACAGTCTCATTTAATTATTAATATCAACTGCCTTTGTTGATAACTCTAGTGATTATCTGTAGTGTGTTAGAGTTCCCTCCTTCGGTGCTTAATATCTCATAGCATCTTTTGCTAGCCAGAACCTGAGGGAAATAAGGATTTTCATGAATATTTAATATTTTTATAATGCTATTTTTATAACAATAAGCAGAATAGCACATTGATACCTTTTGGTTTCCATTTCTGCCCTGAAAGGCAGAGTAAACATGAAAGGAATGTAAAGCTCCAGGACCAAACTTTCTCCCAAATCTTGACCAGTCTGCCTTGCATGCTCTTATTTTATACTAAGTTGCAAATTTCAAGAGTCAGCTGTGATTTTTCTGGCCAAGTCTCCATTAGGTTAAGAAGCAGTTGCATAGTACTCTGATGGTTTTTACATAATTATTTCCTTGATGTAGGTTTTTGTTATGGACTTTGAGTTTAAGGTTGTCTCTGTCTTTTAGGAAATATCTTCAAATATAGGCATGCATTTCCTTCTAACTAAGTTATAATTTAATAGAGAGAAATGAAAGAATAGAATCTCTTGTTAATTTTTCTCTCTGAAACAGTTACTTTTCATTTTATTTATATTTTGAAGTCCAAGCTTAATTAGTAATCAAAATAAGAAGAAAGTTAAGTGTGAATAATCATGAATTGATTTATACCTGGCCCCAACAATACAAGGAATTTTCCATCATCTTTTTATGAGTAAATATCACAAATAAGTAAAACATGAAATCACATTAAAGAAGACATAGGTAATTTTTAAGATTTAAAACCATTTTGTTATTTAATTATGATTTAAATAATAAATAAAATTGTTTCCAAAGAAGAAAGAAAACTTAATAGATCACAATGATGGGGAAATGGAATGGAAGTCACTGGAATTTAAACAATTATTGGTGAAGATTGTACACTTTGAATTGTCACATTTATTTCATGATATGACTGATTTTCTTTTTTTCTTTTTCTTTCTTTCTTTCCTTCTTTCTTTTTCTTTCTTTTTTTGAGAAGGCAACATGTTTTCCTGAATTGATTTCGGCAACTTTCTACTCCATTCCAGGTCCTCAAAATTGCTCATATCAATGGTCAAACATCCTCTATTTTTTTTAATTCCTCATCTTCAACAAATGAAAATGGTACTGCAGGATCTACAGACTGCCCCCTGGCAATGTCCACGGAAACCCTTCACTAACAGTCCTGCACTCAGAACATAGAAGGAAAACATTTAAAAATCAAGACAACAGGAAAGCTGTAAAGTCCATAGTGTTGTATATAAAGTATTATCACACCTTTTTTCCCTATAAAATGTAAATACTGGTACACTGAATTTGATGACAAAATAATTTATCTTATATTAAAGGGTCTTTTTGTCTAATAAAGTGTGTGTGTGTGCATGCGTGTGTGTGTGTGCTCAGTAAAAAGGAGCAATATTTGATTCATGGGGCTTAAAAACATCAAAATCATAGTTCTTTAAAATAAATTCCTTAAAAGATATCTAATTTGACTCCTTCCTCTTTTCCTGATTACAGTTTCTTTGTTTTTGAGGCAAGTTAAAAGTGTAATAAGCTGTAAGGTTATAAAACTGCGAAGCATTTACAAGATTTTTCTTAAAAACAGTTATCATATGACTTAAAATACCCTGAGAGAACTTTAAAACAACAAGATAACTTATCACAAACATATTATGTCCATGCTAGATGTCAAATCAAATTATCATTACTGAGGACATGCTCTGGAAGCTAATGTGAAGAGTGTACATTACAAGTGCCTTCTCAGTGATGCACAGTCAGTACGTTACCTGCTGTGAAGTGAGACGCTGGAAAGCCACATTACTAATTTGAAAACATTTGAAAAAGTCATGCTTTTATGAGAATGTGTTGTAGTTCTCAGCAACAAGCATCCACACACCTGGCATGCTTAAAATCCAGTAGCTGGAAAGCCACTTCTTTTATTAGCCCCTGGATTATTACAGATCTTTGCAAGTGAAATCACACACTAGTTTCTGTCATTACCCAGAAAGAATGAATCATAGTGAGTTTGACCACATAGATATCAAACAATCAAACAATATGTCACACTATCCAGGAAGGAGAAGATGCTATGGGTTAGGTGAGCCATAAATGATGTGATGAAATATGATTGTGTAACTGCAAGTCAGTCTTGCTCCTAAAGATACATACAGCAAAGGGGGATAGAGATTGAAACAGAGGGAGGGTGGTAGAGAAAGGATTAAGGGGAGGGGATGCACATATACAGAGAGAGAGAGAGAGAGAGAGAGAGAGAGGGAGGGAAAGAGAGAGAGAGAGAGAGAGAGAGAGAGAGAGAGAGAGAGAGAGAGAGAAGAGGAATGGAGAGAGGGAAGGAGGGAGAGAGAGAGGGAGGGAGACTTGCTCAGGTGTCCTGGTCAAGATCCTGTCACTGACAGATTGCTCTCTGTCCCACCTCTCTGTCTTCCTCTCTCCCCTTTCTCCTATTCTACCTACTTCCAGCAATAGTTCTAAAGGTTATAGCTCAAGATGTTTCAGGCTGTATCTTATCTCTTGTTTTCTGTTTTATTCTTAGGATGAAATATAAAACTGTTATATAGTTGCAAGGCTACAGATGTCTGGCTGCTGTTTAACCTTCTGACTTGATTTTGCAGGATCTCAGACTCCCCACCTTCCCACACTGGGGCTTTTGCAGGAGTCTGTGGCCTCTTGGGACTTTTTTTTTTTTTTTTTTTTTTTCCGAGACAGGGTTTCTCTGTGTAGCCTTGGCTGTCCTGGAACTCACTCTGTAGACCAGGCTGGCCTCGAACTCAGAAATCCGCCTGCCTCTGCCTCCCAAGTGCTGGGATTAAAGGCGTGCGCCACCACCGCCCGGCCCTGGGACTTTTTTTTCAGTTTTAATTTGTTGAAGAGAATTCCTTCCAGAAGCCTCCTTTGCTTTCCTTAAAACAACAAAATCTCTTCTCTTCACCTTACTGCCCCTGCCTTTGCTTTGGTATTTACTCAATCTTTCCTTCCTACTTAAATATCGTATTGGTAAAAGCAATGTATTTGTCTTGTTTATTTTTACAGGCCTAGTATCTAGAAGAATAACAGGCATTTAGAAAAAAAAAACAATTAATGCTTTTAGATAATAATTACTGAAAGAATTGTAGGGTTTAGTAAGGAAAACATTTGGAAGGGGAATACAAAAATGTAAAAACAAATCAATCTCATATTTACACAATAACACATGTTAAGCAATATAAATTATGCAATATGTTTCTTACTGATATAAATAATTTATTTTGGTTCAGAGAGCTAGTTAAGATGGGGTAGACTTTCACTACCTTCAATAATCTCATTGCACACCAGAGTCCACACAAGGACATTTTAGAGATGCTCACCTGATAGTGCAACTGCTAGCAAAGGAACCAAAAATATTGGAAAATACTTGACAACTCATCTCTGACTAAGAGAATATAACTTTGTCCACACAGAAGTAAAGTGTCTCTGGGCTAGAGAGATGTATCAGAGGCTAAGAGCACATACTGTTCCCACAAACTCTTGGGGTTTTTTTTTTCCCAGCAGGCAGATCAGGAAATCAACAACTTTAAGTAACTCTGGCTCCAGAAAATCTGATGCCCTCTTATGTAATATGATGCCATCATATTACATAATTAAAAATAAAATAAAATAAATGAAGCCTTTCTTTCCTGATTATTTTCCTGTTTCATTTGTGGAAATACTACCATCGTATGTCAAAATTATATGGAACTGTAGAATACAAATTCTATACTACTCAAAAGTATCTTTGTGACGGGAGGAAACATGAGGGATGACTGTGCTTTTACAGTATGTCGAGCGAGGGACAGCGTTGCCGAGGCTTTTGTTTTGTTTTTGAACCAACTAGTTTTTTCTTTTAGACTTTTACTCTACTCTAAAAATTGTAAGTCAGTTATTCATTTTTAGTTTTACATTAAGGACATTTTTGTTTTCTATTTTAAATATTTACAAATCCTGTTGCTCTATTCACTGAAAACAACATTTGGTAGACTATATGATATTGGAAGTTGACATTTACAATATTATGCTTAGTTTCGTAGTTTTTGTGGCTTTCGCCATCAACATTTATATATTTCATTAAGAAGAGGTTAGATTTGGGAATTTCTTTACAACACTAGAACTCTCTTTAGGAAAAATAGGAAATCTGTTAAAACTAGGTTGGACAGAACTTATTAGTATGCTTAGAGAAACTCAGCAAATGTGACATAAAACATTCTATAATGTTAGATATGTGTGAAAAGTGTATAAAAGAACAAAAGCTTCATGTTCTGCCTGGTACATTGAAAATGTCCTTTAAGGACACAGCTTTTTTGTGCGCTTGTCTCTAAGTCTGAAAGAAGCACAGCCGTCCACCATCACTGCAGCAATGACAATTGCTTATTACATTTTATTCTGTTAACATATTCTTTCCAATTTGAGCCAAGTATAAAAATTATATAAAATTAAATTATTTTTCATAATAAATGGGACACAAATATATCAGGCACAAATATTTTTCTATTAGAGACACATATACTTGTGAATTAATAATTGATTTATTTCCCTGGATAGTTATTTCCTTGGATATTGCTTACCCAATAGCTAGGCAGAAGAGATATAGATGGGGTTTAGCTTTACTAGGCTTGGAGTTGGAGGATACTAGAAGGATGAGGAGAGGATAGAGGAGGAAGAAGAAGTGGCTATAGGTTAGGCGAGCCATGAAAATGTTGCCTTGAGGGCTGGACAGTTGAAACAATATGCAGTAAGTAGTAATTTGAGGTTATCAATAGGGAAGTAGATTCTAATAGAATAGAGTAGGTATCTGCCCAGCTCTTGTTCTGTTTAAGGCTTATTGTAAATATAAAGGCTATGTATGTGTTTTATCCACAAAGTAGGGTAAAAAATCCAGGCCAGAATTAAATAATTTCGACACCATAGTCATTTGCAGCATCCATACTGGCCTTGAGAGGTATTTCTTACTGAATGCAGTTCTCAAACATGCCTAATACTATAGACCTTTTTACATCACTTGCACTGATTGTGTCTAAGCACTGAGCACTTAATATGTATTTAAAGCCTCTACCTTGTTTCTGGGGCACTCATTGATCTGTGTATGATCACCACAGTGTTTATTTAAGTCATATAGCTCCAGTATCATGGAGAAACAGGCTCATGGCAGACACAATCAATATCAAAACCTAACAGTTTACTAAGTAATGAACTGGTAGTGAACAAGGTGACCTACTAACATTCTGGATTATTTCACCTATGGGTAGGAAATGAATGTTGCATATCAGTTAAGTCCCTGTCCATAGAGATGAAATGGCAATGTTTCTCCAATTTCCCCAAGCCAGGAAGTGTGGATACACATATTGGTAAAGCTGATGAATCATGAGCATCTTTTTCTGAAGACTCAATGAACATCTTAACCGTGGTCCTTTCCTCCGTTCAAAGCTCAAATCCCTTTTGCCAGAAAGATGTTCCTTAAAGTTTGAGTAAGCAGAGCATAAGACTCACAGGGGGACTTAATGCCTTTTGAAGAGGAGTGGTGTCCTGTATGACCTTGAAGCTCTGTAGTGCACCTGTGCAAAACAGTAAATAATAAAATATAGCCTGGAAGACAGAAGAAATGAAACCCAGGATGTATGCTTGTCTTCATCTGTGTGTAATCATATATATCCTGTGAGGCCCAAGTAGCAGTGTCAGAAGTGGTCAGGCTTTCATACTTAGCCAGACTGAGTTATGATTCTGCATGTCCCAGGAAGAAAAATGGCTGTTGTAGGTCATGACAACCTGCCTGAAGATATAGCTAACATTGCTTGCATATTTGTGGATGTTCTTCAGCCTGGGATTTTTTAGTGTGTTTCTAAGCATAGTAAGTATTTTTCTGTTTGCTACTAATCTACATATGTCTTTTCAATGCAACAGTCTGTCCTTGTGGAAACAGGTTCAACAAGGCTCAAGAAAGTTTTCTGAGCCTCCAAGTAACATTTATAATTTATGGCTCTTGGCTATTTATTGCTCAATAGTACACATAATGAAGGCAGTTTGGAAGTTAATTCCAAAAATTGCCCATGAGTTTTCTACCTGGTGACAGACATCACAGCAGAGGCAGAACAACATCTCATCCAAAGGGCACCTTTGAGCGCTAACACTGTGCTAGGATCCCATTTTCAGCTGTGTGTTCTTCTGTTGGCAGGTTTACCTTTCTGGAAATTTGTGAACTGGACATAGTATTTAACTACCTTCTTGAGGTAATATATGAAATAATATTAACATTTTTAAATGTTTTAGTGAACTAGTTAGGAGGAGAACAAAAGTCAGCTCTTCAGACAATGACCAAACAGAACTCTAGGCAATACTGAATAGTAGGATGTTTTCTAAAACCTGGCTACCTTTAGGTTGATATAATAGCTGTCATGAGACAAGAACATAAAACCTACAAATCAATACACTGGACTTTATGTAGAAGAACCCAACAGTATACGATACAAAAGGAATTATTTCTCCTGAAGCCTCTTTCTAGGGACAGTGAAATAAAAATGTTTGTCATAAATCATTGGTTTGAATATAAAAACAAACAAATAAAAACTCTTATAGCGCAAAACCTACAGTCAATATAAAAATACATAGGAAGTGCTATCACAATGAATGAGGAGAATTAATAAATGATAAGAAGCTGAGATTGAGAAGTAAGAAGCTGAAATAAAGATGGCAAACCTCATCTCAGTAGGACAGATGCAGGGAACTTAGGAAAGAAGAGAAAATGGGGCTGGAGATGGTGGCAATGTGCTGGACCTGCCTCATGGGGTTCTATACAGGGAGGACTAGGGGTCAGCTCATATCTAAGACATTGTAGCTGTTATTTTCAGTTCTGATAAAAGTTAACATTAGTAAGACCAGGAAAAGAAATGAACAAACTAATACAAGAAGAATGGATGCCAAGTCAATTAGGATGAAAGAGGGAGAAAGGGAAATTAGCTATAAAAATGAGACTTTTATTTGAGTACTTAGTGATAGGGATGGGGTAGGAAGAGTAAGAATATAGGCTGGAGAGATTGGTCAATGGTATACTATGTGCACTGCTGAGGACCCAAGTTCAGTTCCCAGAACGCATGTCATGTGGCTCTTACCTGCCGGTTACCAAGCTGCAGGAGTTATCACCTGATTTTCTGCTCTGTGGGCACCCATAAGTATGTGTACATCCTTCCTCCTAGCAAACACATGAGTTAAAACATGCATATATAAAATAATATATGCATATTTATGTAACATATGTAGGTATATGTATATATATATGTATATACATATATATATAGAGAGAGAGAGAAAGAGAGACAGATACAGAGACGGAGACAGAGACAGAGACAGAGAGAGGAGCCTGAGGTTCAATTCCCAGTGTGCAAATCAGGCTGTTCATGTCTACCACTTATATATACCAACATATGTATATATACATATATATATATGCTGTAAAAAGATTTCTTAATGGCTAAGAGTGCCTACTGCTCTCACGGAGGACCAGAGTAGTTCAGATCTCAACTATGTGTGGTGGCTCAGAGTTACTTGACTCAAGCTCCAGGGAAACAAATAATTTGCCTTTGGTTTCCATGAGTACTGGAACTCACATGTATATACCCCAACATAGACACATGTGAATAGACATCATTTGAAAAATTAATCCTTTAAAAATAAGAGTAATGTGGTACAAAAAAATAAACATTAATTCATTCCAGCAGTAAATTGTCATGAAAATGCTCCTAAAACTAAAGCTTAGTGTGAAAATATCTTTCAATAGAGACTTTGATTGTCAGCCAATCACAAGCATCTAAACAAGCAGAAGAACCCCCTACCAGGCTGTATGCAAAGAAAGCATTGCTCTCTCAGCAGCCAATATGGTAAGGACTCCACTTTTGCTGATCTCATAAGAGCTAGTTTCCCAAGAGCTAGAGCAGACCACTCTGCACCCCTTCATTTCTGAGAGCAAACCGGGTGGGAATCATCTTTGCTGTAATAAATTCAGGCAAATGGCAGCTAGAGACATGATTCAGGGGCTAAGAGAACTTAGAGTTCTTGCAGGAAACTGAGGCTCAATTCCCAGTGCCTGTGCCAGGCTGCTTACACGAACCCATAGTTCCAGCTCTACAGCACCTCTGTAGGCTCCTGCATGTATGTTGTACAGAAAACTCACATAGCCTCATATACATAGCCATGAACTAAAACAAATATATAAATCCTTTCAATTTTTTTTCTGAATTATTTCTTCCACCATGTGAATCTCAGGGAATGAATTCAGGCCATCAGGATTGGCAGTAAGTGCTTTTCCCCATTGAGGCATTTCCCTAGCTCATATAACAACTTATTTAATACACACACACACACACACACACACACACACACACACACACATACACACACAAATCTCTGATATAACTCTCCTGTTCTAATTTTACAGGTAGGCAAAATATGGCAAAAAAATAATTTAAGTATATTTTTGAAAATCAAATTGGGTATTTATGTCTATGTACTCCAAACCCCAAAACCAAGATGAACCAATAACTGCAGAATATAAAAAAGTTTGTATATGTGTGCTGATCAATTCATGTTCACTGTGACACTGTGTACAACAATCAAGACAAGAGCTAGCCCATGTACCCATCTGTAGGTGAATGGACTGAGAAAGTGCAACATGTATACAGAAAATCAAATGTGAATAAAATTATGTCATTTACATGAAACTGAAGAGAAGGTATTGACACTCTGTGTTAAGTGATATGTGCAACGTGAAGCTAGATTTAAATCAATGGCGTGAAATGTGTGCTTGTGTGTGTGAGCACAATTCCTGTGTAAGTATGTGTGAAATACCATAACTAGCTCCACTATTTGCATGTTAAAGGAAAAATTAAAATGTGATCACTTTTCTAGAAATAATATTTTATCCGGTAAAAAGGTTGAAAATGTGAAAATACTAATGGTGATGTGAGGAGAAAGGTGACTGGAGTTAAGCATCACTGCTGCCCCACTCGTGATTCAAAAGGGAAGTACCGCTGGAAACTCTAATTCCCTGCAAAATAGCCATGCTTTATTTCCTTGGTTACCTGATGAGAAATAGACATTACACAGAAAATACTTTTTCACTCATCTTAGTCTTTGCCTCCTGCTGTTTGGAATGAAAAGATGTTGAAATTAGATAATACCACTTCTCACACAAAACTCAATACCTAAGCAAACATGCCCTAAAAAGCACAGCCTGCCTCCGGTCCAGCATCTACAGCTCTCTGCAGTTTCCACTGGGGGCCTCTCTAGTCACTTCTATTCCTCCATTTCCAGTGTTTCACAGCCCAGCTATGTGATACAATTTTTCATTCACCAAGTAAGTCTGTATTATCCATCTCCCATGAAAGGTCTACATGCTCTGTTGCAGGGGAGAGGGAAAGATGTTCCTATTGGGTAAGTCAATTTCCAAAATTTTCACATAAATTTCCAGTGTTCTCTGTTGCTTTTTTGATATAACATACAATGATACTTTTTGTAGAATAGACCAAAAGATGTGAAAATTCTTCAGCCAAAATATTAATACCCTCAAGGGCAAAGCAAATGTGATGCATTAAGACATAAGCAAGCCACCGTAGGTGAACAAAAGTAACTCATCATTAAAAAGCTATACTATTGTCACAGTACTAGGTCTCTATTCCTAGGGGATGCTATTGAGTGTAAGCACATTAAGAAGATAAGCAAGTCTATGTTATTGAACAAAGATGTTACACAGAAATCTCAATGTCTGAATAGGAAAGGCTAGAGGGCAGTGGATGTTCCCATGCTTTAAACTGTAATCCAAGTGCTATTATTGATTTTTTTTTCTTTTACAAAACAATCATTGTGACCCAATAGAATGGGACTGGAAAGAAAGGAAGGTGGCAGAGTCTGATCATGTCAAGTCCTCCCCACACAGTGCCCATCCTGTCCTGACATCCTCAATCTTGATGGAGAAGTCCAGACTTTGTCAAGTGTTACTACTTGACTTCATCAAAACAATCCAATCTTCATAAACAAAAAAAAATCTAAAAGGGGTTAGCACAGGTTTCACTCAGTATATCTTATGATCAGTAAGTGGCTTTAAAAGGTTGTCAGATTCAATTTCTTATTTGAGAACAAGATTTTAAAATATTTACTACTTAAAAAGTGAAATATTGATTTCTTTCAATCCTTAGCACACCTTCACAAATAGATAAAAACTTTCAGTAAATTCTCATTAAAGTATCTAAATAATCTGAAAAATAAGTATGCGTTAAACTCACAGCAAATTTAATTTATAAATGATAAATATATCACTAAATTGCTATCAATATTAGACAATGAAGTTATACTTATAAATAGTTTATTTTATTTTTACCTCTAATAAAGCAACACTACTAGGCTGTATAGTAGGCCAAGTTTCAGTCATGCACTGATGAGTTACAGGCATGTGGTAGGTTCATACAGTCTTTGAAAAGTTCTCAGTCTCAGGGAGACTGTCAAACCAGATTGAGAAAGGAAGTCTAGTGAAGATACATATAATGGAATATCTGTCCTTCGGCAGACTGACTTGAGAGTTACATTGCTTATTTTGCAGCCAAAAGAACGAGAAGCAGGTGACCATAGTGAATGCACTCATGATCCAAATATAAGATGTTCTGTACAAAACAAATGGAGCCCAGATGTTGAACTTGTGTCACTAGTGTTTACTTGCAGAAATTAGTTCCAAAGCCTATGAGTTATCTATTTTATCTTTCAACAAAGAGACACAAGAGTATATGGAATATGTGTATAGTAAAGTTCTAAACTCCCGTGGGAATAAAGAAAGCTAGCTGAAGTTTCGAGAAAGATCTCAGACAAAGAATATCATCCCTGGAATATGTGACAGAGTACTGATCACATGTTTGGGAAATGTTCAACAGGAATGGCCAAATAATGTAGATGATACGTCATAATGTAAAGCCCGGATTACATGGCACACTAACTTGCGGCCTGTAAGTGGCAGCCTTGTGAACAACAGCTCCAGATCACTTTCAATATTTTTTCCACTTTGAAGCACAGTCTAGTTAACAAGCAGTTGTTGCTTTCCTTAAGAACGTTGCTAGTGACTAAGCCCATGGGCTTACTGGGCAGTCCAGCCAATGCCTGAGGTCCTGGAAATTTCTTCCTAAAAAGATCTTTTCTTTAATAGATGGTCTTTACTCTGGAATTGCAGTGAGTTGGCCTAAGTGATGTTGGCCTATGTATATTTACAGTTGAGGTTTTTGTTTATTTTTCTATATAGTCTTAGCTGGTATGCAGTAATAGAAGCAAAAATAAAAATGTTAGGTAACATCTTTAGATTCATATAAAAGTTTTCCTAAACAATAAATATTCTGGCCCCAATTATAATAGTTCTTAGTTTGGAAAATTGTGGTGTGCAAGTATCTCCCATCTAGTGATAGTCGGAGGCTCTCTCCACATGTTCTCACTTCATCTTCCTCTCCTTCCTTTCACAGGGGACAGGAAACTTATTTCTTCAAAATCCTTCTTATTATTTGTTTCATATTATTTTCTTTTTATTAGATATTTTCTTTATTTATGTTTCAAATGTTATCCCCTTTCCTGACTTCCCTTGGAAAACCTTCTATCCCATCTGCCCCCGCCCTGCTCACCAACCTACCCACTCTTGCTTCCCTGTCCTGGCATTCACCTACACTGGGGCATTGAGCCTTCTCAGGACCAAGGGCCTCTTCTCCCACTGATATCCAACAAGGCCATTCTCTGCTACACATGCAGCTGGAGCCATGGGTCCCTCCCTGTGTACTGATTAGTTGGTAGTTTAGTCCCTGGGAGGTCTGGGGGTTACTGATTGGTCCATATTGTTGTTCTTCCTATAGCTGAGAATCACCTAAAGAAATGTTCAGCATTCTTAGTCATCAGGGTAAAGCAAATCAAAACAACCCTGAGATTCCACCCCACATCAGTTAGAATGACTAAGATCAAAAACTCAGGAGAGAGCAGATGCTAGCAAGGATGTGGAGAAAGAGGAACACTCCTTCATTGCTGGTGGGATTGCAAGCTGGTGCAACCACTCTGGAAATCAGTCTGGCAGTTCCTCAAAAAACTAGACATAGTACTACTGGAGAACCCAGGCATACCACTCCTGGGCATATACCCAGAAGATGCTCCAACATGTAATAAGGTCATTTGCTCCACTATACTCATAGCAGCCTTATTTACAATAGCCAGAAGCTGGAAAGAACCAAGACGTCCCTCAACAGAGGAACAGATACAGAAAATATGGTACATTTACACAATTAAGTTTTACTCAGTTATTAAAAACAATGAATTCATGAAATTCTTAGGGAAATGGATGGAACTAGAAAATATCATCCTGAGTGAGGTAACCCAATCACAAAAGAACACACATGGTATACACTCACTGATAAGTGGATATAAGCCCAGAAACTCAGAATACCCAAGATACAATTCATAGACCACATGAAGCTCAAGAAGAAGGAAGACCAAATTGTGGATACTTCGGTCCTTCTTAGAAGAGGGAACAAAATACCAATGGGAAGAGATACAGAGACAAAGTTTGGAACAAAGATTGAAGGAAAGACCATCCAGAGACTGCCCCTCCTGGGGATCCATCCCATATACAATCACCAAACCCAGACATTATTGTAGATCCCAACAAGTGCTTGCTGACAGGAGCCTAATATAGTTGCATCCTAAGAGGCTCTCTCTGCCAGTGCCTGACATAATCAGAGGTGGATGCTCTCAGCTAATCATTGGACTGAGCACAAGTTCAAGAAGCTGGAGAAAGGACCAAAATACTTCTTATTCATTGTACATAATTTCCCTTTTGACTTTTAGCTGTTAAACACCCCATGTACTGTTGATTGATGATTGATTGATTGATTGAGTATGGTACCTGGTACTATTTTTAAAATTAACTTCTCAATTTTAATCTGGGAAGAGAACATCCTGAGTAACATCATTAAAGACAGCTCTGCTAAAGCACAGTCACTATGACCCATCATAAAGCAGGTACAAAATATCCATGGAGGCAGTACTCTTCTGCGTTTATGATACTCGCAGGGAAAATTTCTATCTACTTGTGGTGGATACCAGTAGGATATGCTAAATATGGGGGTACAGGGTAGATTTCAAGGCTACTCTTTTTAATCTACTCTTCTTAATCTACTCTTCTTAATCTCCAATTCAGTCAAAAAGACAGAAAGATCTCCATGAATGAATAGTCCTTAAGCATCCGATGTAAATGTGTCACCACACTAACTTTTAAAAATGCAAATGAAAGCCAAATACAGGGGGTAGCTCAATGAAACCATGCTCTGGAGAGAGGCCACTTTCATAACATAAAATATAATAAGTTCTGTCATAGGGAACTATAACACAAAGCTGTCTGTATTGTAAAGTTCTAGAAGGAGGCAGTGCATATCAGGCAGCTGCTTTACTAAGTAGCTCATGTCTAACATGAATGCGAGGAATTCCTGTTTAGGGCGACTTCCAAGTTTACAGAGTTAGCACAATTCTTCAAATGAGACCAGGCAGCATAAAGGAAGAGATGACAACTAAGTATAAGATGCAGGGATATAACTGCAGAGTGCTACATGTAATTTATGCATTGTGTTTGGCTACAAGAGAAATGGGTGTCTTCATTTAGAAGCTTTCTGTTATCCCTAGGACTTACAGAGTGAACTTTACAGAGTTCCTGATGCTTCTCAGGGCCCTCCTCAGCATGAGTAACTGACTCCTTAGGTGGGAGACTAAATTTACCTTTGCAGATTTCCTAGCATGTCATTCATTTCTCAGTGGTCACATGTCACATACTAAAGTGTCATGGAAGATAGACATCTCTCTGATAGAAGCCTAAGTGCAGGTTGCTGTAGCCTTTGACTGGTGCCTTCACTTCCCGAACTCGGGAGCTTTATTGCCCATGCCACTTTAGGTGACCAAGCTCTGTCTGTTTCTGCTATTTCAAGTCTCAGAGCTTGCCTAGAGATGTGTGTGATTTTCACAGCAATCCTGCATACACTGAGCTGTCCAGGCACTTCTATTATACCTTATGTTCACCTATGTAGGATAATATGACAACTATAGGAGCACATGTTCTCTGGAATAAGCACCTTGACAACCCAAGAGACATTTTATTCAAAGTGGTATCCCAGCTATCTATCAACTCTCATGTATGTATGTGTATGTGTGTGTGTGTATATATATATATATATATATATATATATATATATATATATATTGTATATACACATATTTCACCATTGATCATATAAATGTGACCATATTTCCACATTTTAAGCAAAGTGAACAATAACAAAGTGTTAATAACAAACTTATATGGCATGTTATTCTGTTCTCTATTTATTTGGAAGATTAAAATTCTTGGTCACTCATCATCAATTCTTAGACACATTGCTATGCTATGCTCTTGTAGACCTTCCCAGCACAAGAGCTTTGATCTCAAATCTACATGTATCTTGTCTATGTTAATTTACTATTCTACAGCATCCATCAGAATGTGCCACTTCAGTCAAGAGCAAAGCCTGCTGAGTAGGGCCATGCATGCCTCAGATTTCCCAGATCAATTGTGACAGATAAGAGCCACTTAATCCAGGAAAGCTCATTATTCTACAAAGGGGGCACATAAGATTTGAAATATATAATAGAAATAAGAATTCTTGATCAAATAACTAATTTTATCTTAGTTGCTGATTAGAATTATAGGAATACCAGCTAGAAAATGACATAAATATATTCTACATGCTTATGAATGATGGAGTCATTTTCTACAGTGATTTTGAAAGCTTTAATATTTCTGTTAAAGTGGCTTTCACAAAGGCACTTATGATATCAAATAAAGATCATAAAAGATGGAACACAGTTTTGTTTTATTTTTTAGCTAGGATTTCTAATGCTGCAACTAAACAGCATTGCTAAAAATTGAGTTGGGGACTGGGAGAGGTTTCATTTTGTTTACACTTGCAGAACAAACTCCATCATTGGAGGAAGTCAGCACAGGAACTCAAGCAGGGCTAGAATCCAGAGGCAGGAGCTGATGCAGAGCTGATGATACAGGGTTTACTCGTTGACTTGCTTCCCATGGATTGCTCAGCCTGCTGTCTTATAGGAACCAGGACCATCATCTCAGGGATGGCATCACACACAATGGGCTGGATCTTCCCACATTGATTACTAACTGAGAAAATGCCTTAGATCTGGATGTCACAGAGACATTTTTCTCAACAGAAGCTCCTTTCTCTCTGATGACTGTAGCTTGTGTCAAGTTGACACACAACATCTGCCAGTATATAGCACAAATATAATATGTGAAACAAATATAATTCAAACACAGAGAAAAAAAATCTGGTCTCTAAAATCTAGTGTTTCTCATTAATAGAAGTTTATAGACTTCAAAGATTGCCATTTTAATATTAACTAATGTTTAATAGTAAACATGAAAAGATGGATGCTCTCATAATAACATATACTCTTTAACTAATCCATAAACTATATTTAACTTTGCAATATATTCTGACATGGTGATGGATCTTAAATGCAAGGTTATCATATAATCTCCATTTATATGGCCACAACCTGCCGTAATATTCAAATCATCAAAAATAAAGCCAGCACATCTGCTGATATTGGTGTTAGTGCAAGGATTGTGGGTTTGAAAAGTCAAAGAAATATTTTTTCATCCCTACAAAATAGAATCATGATACCCTACTGGATACAGCTAAGGTGTAGGGTACAAGTTTATGTGTTGACAAAGATTTGGAAATGAAGCACACACAAAAATTTATCTGGTAGACATAGGTCAGGGTTCATGGCTAAAGAAGAAAGAGATTCCTGCTTCTACTTTTCAGCTTGAGACCCTTTCTTGGTCTTGGCTTGAAGTCTGGGCTTGGGGTCTAGGCTTGGGGTCTAGGCTTGGCGTCTAGGCTTCTGTATTCTGTGTCCTAGAATCTGAGGCCTTCCATAGCCCCACAGGATATCTCAGCTGGATTCTGTAACCCAAGGCATTCTGGGGGCTCCATAGGATACCCTACCTAGACTCTAGAGCCCCAGGCCTTCCATGAGCCACATAGGATACTTTAGCTGGAATTAAGAGCCTGTGGCCCTCTATATTCGCTATAGATGTGTAGCTGCATGTTCATTTTGGCTTGAACAGAAGGTCAAGATTTCCTGGAGAGAGTTCTGAGGTCCATATCATCTACGGTAAGCAAGACTGGCTCCTCATGTAGCAATGCTCCTTCCTGTGGTTATTATTTGCAGCTTCACAATTCTAAATTAATGGTTTTTGGCAACTGTGTGTCTATAAGATTAGTTGATGTTAGAGACAAGGGGTCTATGAAGCAGGCAAATGTCTAACTTTACGATGGGGTGCACAGAAGACCACTAATGAATTTATCATCGGTTGATAGAGTAGATGGCGGTTTAACTGCTAGCAATTTCCTTCCCAGCCATTTCCTATGTGGATTGTCTTGATATATTCTTAAAACTGCCACATTGCATAATATTAATGATTGAAAAAATTGACTGGTATTATAAGAATGTAGCTGTTATTTTTATGGGCACACTTAATTGTGCAGGTTTCTTTAAGCTTCTAATTAAAACAAGTGATAAAAAGGATGCTGTCATGTGTAAACTAGCATTTTTTAGACATAAATATACCTCATAATTAGCAATGATATACAGATATCTCTGAAAGATATAATATAATGCTTTAAAGCAGATTGAAAATCATACTATTTGTCCTGTTACTAAAACAGACCTTTGTCAAGAGCAGGGAGAAGAATGAAGAAATAAACCACTCTAAATGGAATGTGTTCAGCTTCAGTAGCTTTTCATAAATTTCCTGACATTATGGACTAAATGTCAGAAAGATCAGTGTATAAATGATCTCAAATGGGTGAGTTGATCAACCTCACTGTATTTAATATTGCATTAAGCATGGCACATTTTATACTCTGTCTGAAGATTTTATTGCAGAATTAAAGTGTAAAAGAAATATAACCATATATTATTATGTACTAGGGTGACAAGATAACAAATAATGATCTTTAACTATTTTTAGTCAGTATCATACAGTTTCCAATTAGAATGTAAAGCTCCAGTCTCTCAGGCCAGCTCCACTCTTCACATTTGCAATGGCAAATTGTATGTGACATTTCATTTAAAACCCAAGACACCATAACACAAAACCTCATAGACCATTAATGACAGTGCATTACAGTAGCCTCCTGCACCTCCTGCTGCCTGAGGCTAATTCTGGCTTCTTTTAAAAGACTGAGTACTTACTACAACATTCTCCCCATGGAAATATAGGTGTGTGTGTGTATGTGTGTGTGTGTGTGTGTGTTTGTTCCTAAAGCACACAGAGAAGGCAAGCACCGACAATGGATGCTTTTGACTAATTTAAAAAGACAAGCAAGAACATAGACATTTTTAAAAATATCTTTTAATTATTTATTTGTATTTGTGTTTACCCAAATCAGCTTATGCGTGTAAATAGGTAGGAATTCTTACAGGCTAGAAGTGAGTATCAAATCCCCTGGACCTGAAGTTGCAGGCAATTTGAGCATCCATGTGAGTGCTGAGAACCAAATGCAACACCTCTAGAAGAACAGCAAGTATGTTTTAACTGATTATCTAGCTCTCCAGACTTAGCACCATTTTAAAAGTGGTTAGTTGTAGAAACTTCTCTGTTGTTTACAATTATCTTTAACGTGTTGGAATATAATCATTTTATAGACCCATTTTGGGGGAATATATTTTGGGGGAATATATTTTTAGGTGGGATATGAAGTCACAGCTTTAAAACTCGGCTTTCCTATACACAAAGGATAAACAGGCAGAGAAAGAAATTAGGGAAACAACACCCTTCACAATA
>NW_022196906.1:4897139-4913792 GCF_008632895.1 Mastomys coucha
AGTTCGAGGCCAGCCTGGTCTACAGAGTGAATTCCACAACAGCCAGAGCTATACGAAGAAACCCTGTCTCGAAAAACCAAAAACAAACAAACAAACAAACAAACAAAAAAACCCCAGAACCCCACAAAAACAAAAACCAAAAAAACCCTCAATAGATGAAGTTTCAACACCTGATTGTGACACTTTCAGAAAGGTCTTCTTTCTGTTTCTTTGTTTGTTTGTTATTGTTGTTCTTTTTATTTTTCAGACTGAATCTCTTGTATTCCATAATTGCCTCACACTCTCTGTGTAGCCAGGGATAGTCCTGATCTTTTGTCTTCCTGATCTTTCTTGATTTTAACTACTTGAGTGCTGTGGTTACAGGTTTGTACATTCCTGGTTTATACAGTGTTTGGAATTGAATCAACAGTTTAGGGCATGCTAGTCAGGCACTCTACTTACTATGTCCCCAGCCTTCCTTCAGACTGTCTGTTAACCTCAAGATCAGTTCTTAGTACATGCCATGAAGACACTTCAGTTGTATTGTTTGAAAACCTATAGTAAGAAGACTCTGTTTGCTTACTTGGTCACAACATATACCATATTGTGAAGACCATCTCAAGACAGGCTTGTGAAGTCAAGATCACACCTCCCTAAGAACATAGAAGTGCATTTACCAGAGTTCAACTATGCAGGATGGAATTTCAGCCTTGCCCTTCTCCAATAACTAAACCTTACACCATCTATTTATGATCTCTGAGTTGGAGCTGAGGTCATCTTTAACCACACTTGACTCCTGAGAATTGGGAATGCATTTAGTCCATATTGTGACTTTCTGGATGAATGAAATATGTATGAAGGGCTAGTATAAAAAAAGATGAAAGTCCCATTCGTGTGTTTTGCACTTACTTTATGTTCCAGTGATCACCTCTTGAAAATATATATGTGTAGCGTCTTATGACTTATTATAATCATCTTACTACTTTTATGCTACTATTAAAAAATTTAAAATTGCATGCACAGTTGCTACTGTGACTAATTTTATCTGCATACTTGTATTTCTTAAGCCTTTCCTTCTCAGTAAAACATAGTGATATTCTT
The DNA here is from genome assembly GCF_008632895.1 of Mastomys coucha. Classification (NCBI taxonomy): domain Eukaryota; kingdom Metazoa; phylum Chordata; class Mammalia; order Rodentia; family Muridae; genus Mastomys; species Mastomys coucha. Next base: position 4,898,220 of record NW_022196906.1, read on the forward strand.
CTGCATAATATTATCTCACATCAAGCAACACTTTTTCTAATGTATAACTCCGCAGAACTCTTAAGTGTTGTTATTGTACATTTCTTGTCATTCCTTACCATGTGGCAAGGTGACTGTCCCAAATGTGAGAGCCAAACTTCTTGATTCATGAACTTCTTGATTCATGTTGGTGACTTGATCCTTAGAGAAGCTCAAGCTTTCAACGGTCACCTGTGGGTTCTCTCTGCTTATAGCACACTCAAGTTTACTATCTCCTTCAGTGTATTTACTGTCCTTTCCCAATTATCCCTGAGAGTGAGAAAATACATTGAGCCTTCTTTATCCAGAAGAGGGCTGTGGAACTTTACCAGCTATTGGGTCACCAGTATTTCTACTATAATTTCTCTAGAATCTAAAAACAATAACATTTAATAAATTGTCTACTGGTTCCAGCAAAGTAGTATCTCAAGTTTTAAAGGCCAGTATTCTATTCTAGATAGTCAAATAATATTGCCAATATGGAGAGTAAATTCATAAGCGATTGTGTCATGAATACATTATGTTTTTAAATACTCACTTCTGAGCCTGAGATACATTTCTACCCCTTATAGAATTCCCATCAATAAAATTATTTCTTCTCTCTCTCTCTCTCTCTCTCTCTCTCTCTCTCTCTCTCTTTCTCTTTTTCTCTCACCACAAGTGTCCAGGATTAAAAATGAACAAATATTATTTTCCCTAACTGAATTTTTCTGCTCATGCTCTTGCTCTGACCAAAACAAACAAAAAAAAAGCCAACACAAACCAAGATGTTAGTGAATGAACAGTAATTCTTAATATCCTCAGTGGATTGCATTTAACCTTCCTCATGTGATTTCTTTTTAGCCAAAAGAAAATTAAATATATTCTATAAGTAGAGGGAGATGAACAACATACAGCATTTCATAACAAGTTTTAATCTTTCTAACCATTCATAAAGTATGTGCTTTGTACCAATTCAATTTTTCATCCCACCTCCTAGTTGAACTCAACTATTAATTTCATTAAATTTGTATGTTGAACTACCTGGTGCTTGGGAGTCATTCTTCTACCCAGTCCCCAATCCAGACAATTTAACCAGAGTTTCTGAGATGCCGCTAAATGATTCAGTGGGACCCAAGTTGCATTGGACAGTGGTATTTCAAATGATTCATTTTAATTTTCTATACCACTATTGCAGAAACATGGAGAAAATTAATTTGTGTATCAGTGCACATTAAAAGGAAAAGTCACCAAGTTTCATAATGAACCTGTATCTCCTACTTTATCCATGAACCATGCTCTTCTCTGTCACTTTTCATGTCTAACATATCCAGACATCCTATTACCTGCTCATGATAGCCCAATACTCCTTTGTTAACACACCTGTCTTCAATTATCATCTCTTACATGAGCCACAGAATATTTTCAATGTCAGGTTTTCAAGCATTGTTCCTTAACCCTCTGCTTCTTTGCCTACATTCAATAGTCATCCAATCATTACAGCCAATAAATTCCTTCAATATTCCATATTCACTTCTCCTGTATATATTAGATATGCAAATCTGGCTTTAATATTGCTCAATATGATTAGGGAGATACTCATATAGCATGAAAACTTGTGGATAAATACAAAAATATATGAATTAGGTAAATTAATAGGTAAATAAAACATTATATCCTGGTGTCTTAGTCAGTGTTCTATTACTGTGAAGAGATACCACTACCATAGCGACTTTTAACTGGGACTTGCCTACTACAGTTTCAGAGATTTAAGCCTATTATCCTCATGGTAGAAAGTACGGTGGCCCACAGGCAAATATGGTAGTTGAGAATTCTACATCTTGATCTAAAGGCAGCAGGAAGGTAGAAACACTGGGCTTGGCTTGAGCATTGAAAACCCCAAAGCCCATCCCCAATGACCCACTTCCTCTGAAAGGCCACTTCTCTTAATTCTTCTCAAGTAATATTCCCTAGTAGCTAAGCATTCAAATATATAAGCTCATGGAGCCATTTCTATTCATCCACCCTACCTTGTTTATATTATTTATTGTAATTATTCCATAAACATATCTCATTCTCTAAAAGCAAATACACATTAGATGTTTATATGCCAGGACATACAAACTATCATTTTATAAACAATTTGCTGAAGGAATCATCCATCAATATCGCATAAGTATACACCAATCACCTGACTTTCACATAGCATTTGGGGAGATATATGCTTGAGCAAAATATTCTTAGCTAAATACAATGACTTTCTGTACTATGGAAAGGCATATATGATCATACAAAATTGTTTAAATAGCAGTTCCTCTGAAATAATCATCATTGATGACCATATTAAGAGTCAAGAAATTCTCTTCACACCAACAGTCATACCTTGCATTGGTCATCACAGCTGTTGCCCACTTAACACAATTCCATTGGATGTGTATTTATCCCACTAATATTGTATCAGATTGCTTCTATATTCAATATTATGTTGTTGACTGAGTCACAGAAACCGTATTGTCATAGCTCCTATAGGCCCACCTAAGTTTTCAGGCCAGAGATATGAACTGGAGAAGTGTGCAGGTTGGTTCTTATTTACAAGGCCTTCTCATTTAATTCTCTTTCTGGTCAAGAGGACAGATGTTATAGAAAAATTAGGGAAGTAGGGGTAGGGGAGAAGGGCATTGTCTAAATATCCAGTTTCAATCTTTCCTGTTTCAGATTCTGGAAAACTTTCTCTACATTCATGAAGGTGAGTGCTCCCTAGACCCTCAGATCTCCTCATTGAAACCAAGGCTCCAGCTCTCATTTCCCAGTTTCCCTGTGGCTAATAGTTGGAGTTGAGTAGTGTTCCCACAGTGAGATAGTGGCTATGCTAATGGGCTGCTTGGAGTTCAATGTCTGCAGAAATTTGGATCTACATAAACCCCAGCAGTTGGCCACTGGGGGCAGAGTGTTTGGGGCTCCCCAGGAACTCTAGCAGGGTCCAAGTGGATTTCGACAGTGGTCACATTCTTACTAGTTAGTTCGCAGGCCTTTCCTTCCTACTGGATGCTCATGCCCCTGGACTGGTTGTGCACTGCCCATGCCTCTTTGTTCTTTACCTTCATTTGTTCTCTTTAAATTCCTTCAGTGTGTTCATTTTGTCTTATCTTTTCCCTAAGATCTCACCTTTCAAACTTTTGGTCCTTTTTCACTGGCTCAATTGTTTCCAAAACTTGTCCTGTGTCATTACTATTCTAGCCAACTATAGCATGCCAGCTCTTCTGTAATTGCCACATTGCTCATCAAAGGAGTGAATGAGTTTCCTGGTAAAGTCACTTGTAAGTACCTCCTTTGGTAATTGTATGATGTGCCCATAACCCTTCATCAGTGAGTACTTCATTCACTCTTCATGGGTCTTTCACCAATGAACACTTTGCTGGCTCTTCATGGGTCTTTGCTGCACCTTTTTCTTGCCTACTTCTATTTTCTCTTTCTTTCTTTCTCTCTTTCTCTCTTTCTTTCTTTCTTTCTTTCTTTCTTTCTTTCTTTCTTTCTCTTTTTCTCTCTTTCTTTCTTCCTTTTATATATTTATTTTTAGATCTCAGAGTTTATTTTAGAGGCAAATAATATTTAGAAATTCTGAGTTCTTCTTCAGAATTTGCAGTTTTCTGTCCTGAAAATATTTTTATTATCAGTGTGTGTGTGTGTGTGTGTTTGTGTGTATGTGTCATGCACTTGAGTTCAGGCACATGTTTCCTTGTGTTTGGTTATGGGGTAGTAGAATGTGTCTACCCTCTTTCTTCATTACATTCTCTACCTTACTCTCAGGACAGGTTTTCTCACTGAATCAAAGCTGTTTTGCCTATGAGCTCCCAATATGGGCCTGTCATAATCCCCCAGGTCTGGAGATACAGAAACCCATAGTCATGTCTGGCTTTTGACAGGGATTCTGGGAAATTAATCTCAGGCCTTTGTGCTTGCATCACGAGTGGTCTTGCACAGTGACTCATCTCTGCGCTCTTCTGTTAGCATCTGTTTGATAGTTGTGCAATCACTGTCAGCTTTCTTTTGCCACACTTTCCTACTTTGGAGGCCAATGGAGTCTGTGAGTTACAGATTCTATCAGTGATACTTTCAACTGTCACTGAAAATGAAGAAAATGTTTACTTTGTTGCTTTTGTATAATTTGTAGGAATATAGATGTTGTAGCAATTACTGTCTCCCATCTTCATCCCAGAAACCCTGAGAATTCCATTTTACCTTGTGCTCCTTGGCTACATTAGCGTTGGTGTAATTTGTCAAAAATAAATTTCATGATTTTCAAGATACTATTGTAAAGACATGATGCCAGTGTGCTTGAAGTCAGCAAATGCATAAAGGCATTAAAGCTTAATTTAATAAAGAGGGATATGATGAATGTTTCTGTGCCAGGGTATCCTGGGAGCATTATAAAGGATGCAAAGCCAACCACCAGAAAACACTAAGGCTATTCTCTGGATTAGGGGCAAGAATTGGGCTGAATAAATGTTAGATTATAATCCTTGAGAGCAGTCTAGCTGAGAGACTCATATATTAAAGCACAATCAATAGATAAGCCTGCCAGCAGGAGATGCATTTAGCCTGAGAGCAAACACCTTAGCTCCTCAAACACCACAGTCCCCTGGAGACAGGAGGCTTTGCCTGTAGTTAAAAGGGTAGCAGAGCTCAGGGGACATTTGAGATGTTAACAGCCTTACAATGTGCACACAGGTAATTGGGCACTGGCTTTTTCCCTGCGCATGCTTAATTACAAATGCACAGGTTGTTTGTTTAATCATGCCCAATTGTGACAGCACTGTAAAGGTTTCTCTGTGACTAAAACATCAAAGTTGTTTCTTGATTCTGTGAAGCAAAATTACAGCTGTACAGTGTGGCATGCTTCCCTATGTGTTAGATTTTTTTTTTTTTTTTACAGGCTTTGGCTTCAATTCATTTTGGAGTAGGATCAGCTCCCACACAAGGCAGAGTTGGAGGTGTCAGTGCAGAAAAACACCAGCAAACACAAATTTGATTTGTATCAAAGAAATTATCATCACACTCAAAGATCATAATTTGACTTGCTTGCTCTGCTCATTTATTGATCAACTCTAGCTTGTCTTGAATATTGATGCTCACGGTTGGAACTCACAAGAAATTCAAAGAACCCACATGGAGCTATTCTTGCATGCAATATCTCATTTCCGTAAAGACAGTTCCGGCCCTCTTTGCTTTCAGATTTTAGTAAAAAGAATGATTTCTGAAATGAAGTCATATAACAAATTGAATGAGGTATTTGGGGCAGTTCTGAACACTGAAGGTGACCACATTGCTGCTATCAGGACGCATATGGTCCCCGCAAGCAAGCTGGAATTAGTGTGGTCTTAAAGAACTTGATTCTGAAATGCTTGAAAACCACACTGTTTCTAGTCCTTTTTTCCACTTTTCTTTTTCATTAATTGTTACTCATGATCACTGAATCACATTATTGGCAAGGCAGAAGCAGGCTCTGTTAGCAGACCGAGTTTTGAGACAGACTTGTAATCATTTGAATACATTTAACTCACATACCCAGTAAACTGAATTGAAGCTTCATTTCTACAAATTTAAACATTAAAATAAAATCTTATTGCCTTTTAAAGACAAATTTGTTTTTAAAAGAAGTTAAAATGGGCTCATTTATGGGTTGGTTTCTTGTTCTTTTGTTTTCTGTGCCTTTGATAACAAATGAAGAACACCCAGTTTCTATTCTTAGAGGAAGTTTTTTTGGGAAACAACAACATCAATAAAATATATCAGATCCTGTGTGAACTTCTTCTTTTTTTTTCCTGAAAGCTATTTTTCAAAGTTTGCCTTTACAAATCAAACTTTCACTGGATCTGTAACCAAGTTAATAATTTGCTTTGAGATCATTATAACTACTTATTAATTCTCTTTAGATAGTGTGTCCTCACTTGTTCACAATCATCTGACCTCAACAAAACCATTGTAATCAATCATACTGTACTCTGAATTTCCAATGAAATTAACTCCTACAATCTCAGCTAAATACACAGCCGCATTGCACCATGTTCCCTAGTTATCCTTTGTGTCTCTTTCATAACCCCTGACTCAGAATAGTGTGTGTGTGTGAGAGAGGGGGGGCGGGGGAGGAGAGGGACAAGGTGGTGACCATTTCTTACACCATTGACTAGAAGCAGTAAGGCAAAAGAGAAATAACCCCTTCTGGCCCCTTTTTTGCAGCACATGAACATAGAATGTTAAGACCTGACTGTGCTTTTGTGTGCTGTACCGAGTCAGTATGGCCAGAAAAATAATTTTCTTTATGGGAACTCTGTAAAAGATTCAAACAAAAGTTCTGAATTCCTTGCTATTAAAAGTAGTAAGGAAAAAAGTGGTGTCATGTAAAGGCAGACCTATCAGAATTACACAAAACTTCTCACCAGAGACTATGAAAACCAGAAGATCCTCGGCAGATGTCATTCAGACCCTACAAGAACACAAATGCCTGCCCAAACTACTATACCCAGCAAAACTCTCAATTACCACAGATGGAGAAAACAAGATATTCCATGACAAAACCAAATTTATACAATATCTTTCCAAAAATCCAGCCCTACAAAGGATAATAGATGGAAAACACTAATACAAGGAGGGAAGTTACACTCTAGAAAAAAGGAAGAAATTAATCTTTAAACAAATCCAAAAGAAGATAGGCACACAAACATAATGCTACCTCTAACAACAAAAGTAACAGGGAGTAACAATCACTTTTCCTTAATATCGCTTAACATCAATGGACTCAATTCCCTGATAAAAAGGCACTTCCTATAGGAAGAACAACAATATCAACCAACCAGACCCCCAGAACTTCTAGAGACTAAGCCATCAACAGAGGAGTACAAATGGCTCCAGCTGCATATGTAGCAGAGGATGGCCTTGTCATACACCAATAGAAGGAGAGATCCTTGGTACCATGAAGGCTCAGTAGATGTCCCAGTGTAGGGGACTGGAGGGCAGGGAGGTGGTTGTGGGTGGGTGAGTGGGTGGAGGAACACCCTCATAGAAGCAGTGGGGAGGGAGGATGTGATAAGGTGTTTCCCGGAAGGAGGGAAACCAAGAAAGGGGTTAACAGTTGAAATGCAATTAAAGATAATATCCAATTAAAAAAAAAGTCCATGTCAGGCCAATGGCTTTCTCTTCTTGTTGCCTGCTAATCAAGTTGTTGGACTCTTAGCTACTTCTCCAGACCACTGTGTCTGCCTGCTTGCCTGCCATGTTCTCTGCCATGATGAAAATGGAATAAACTTCATAAACTGTAAGCCAGTCCCAATTAAATTTTCTTTCATAAGAGTTGCTGTGCTCATGGTGTCTCTTCACAGCAACATAATAATGATGAAGAAGCCTTGATTCTACATCTACATTTTCACTTAGATTTTCTGTCATGATAGGACCTTCTTAGATTAGACTCTTGGATTAGAACAGGCAACACCTGTACCATTCTGAATAAATTAGGCCTAAGCACCCTATAAGACTTGTCTTTCTTCTTTTATGTGTTATAGAGACAGAAAATACAAACATAAAGAAGTTCTCTGTTCTCAAAGATCTAGATGCTTATTTCACCACATATTCAACTGCGATGTAAATTGTGCAATCACATGAGAAACATCAGTAAACTCCAGTGGTATATTACAAAGAGCACAGTGTACTTTGGACCAGAAATGTTAAGGGTTAGAGAAGCCAAAGCCATTTTAGGTACTGATTGGAAGAAGCACTACGGGATTGTAAAAGAATGCAGGGGATTGACTATGACCACATGTTTTTACAGTGGAATGTGAAAGAAAATGGGAGGGGAGAGCCAGATTGTAATAAGTGTCCAGGATCCCATTGGGAGTTATAATGCCCATTGGGGAGAGGGTTATGAAGTTGCCTTTAGTGGGAGTCTTCTCCCAAGACTGGTGGGGAAAGAAGGGCTGACAATGGTGGAGGTCTTTCATGAGGGAGGCACTGAGAGCCTACCCCGTCATCACCAAGCATGTGAAAGGTTACCAATAAAGAGATGTGTAAGCTAGTGTGCACACAGGAGCAGCCCTGAGGTGGGAGAAGCTAGAAGAAGCCACTTAAAATTCTTTCTTTATTACTTCATTTATGATCTTTACCCTTGGTTACAACAAGAACAGAAAGCTAGAACAACCTGAAAAAAAATGGGTAATTCAATGATAGCTGTACATGGTATTAAATAATTCATTTATATGCTACAGATAACTTAGGCTTTTAAGTGAATTTATCTAGAGAATTAAAAGAAATATGTTCCTTTAAACTCTATATGAATGAAACAATAGGTCTCTAGAATATCCTCACTTGCTCCAGTCAAATAGTACAATAAGATGTAATTGATATGTTCATTCTCCAGTCTTGTTATTCAAATAATCACTTGATTCCCTATATTTCAGATCAGAAATGGTAGCTTGGATCAAGGATAGGAAATTAGTGATTTGATTAAAAATAATAATATGTGCAAGAGATTGCTAATTCAATGTAAACTGCCTGTGATTTAGAACACACACACACACACACACACACACACACACACACACACATATTCTTTTAATTCTCTAGAGGAATATATGTGTGTGTGTGTGATTAGAATGTAATATAGAGGCCGGGCAGTGGTGGCACATGCCTTTTTATCCTAGCACTTGGGAGGCAGAGGCAGACAGATTTCTGAGTTCGAGGCCAGCCTGGTCTACAGAGCGAGTTCTAGGACAGCCAAGGCTACACAGAGAAACCCTGTCTCGAAAAACCAAAAAAAAAAAAAAAAAAAAAAAAAAAAAAAAAAAAAAAGAATTAAATATAGAATATATATTATATATATAAATAAATTTCAATGATATTAGTAGATTAACCATCTTTTTTCTATGTTGATGTAGCTTTCTGCTGTTATAATACACACACACACATACACACACACACACACACATATATATATATTTAAGGGTGGTAGAATGATCATCATTCAGGACACATTTGTGCCTTTTGAGTAGCGTAAGGGTCTCTAATCTCCTTGAATTTTCCAGAAACAGAAAACAGGAAACCACCGCTTCAGCTCTATATCTTCCCTTAATATTTTCATGATGGGACCTGATTCATTGTGCCTCATTGCCTCATGGTGGACAGTCTCATTAAAGACTGTTATTTTTTATTTCTGCTTATCATTATGGAAGATTTATACTCATACTACTCAGGCAAACACACAGAGAAGGGAAGTCATTGCAAGGTAGAAATTACCAGTGTCTGTGTTCTGAGCATATTGCTTATTCTCATTTCCCCAGCTAACCTATCAAGAAATATGTTTGAATGAATTTCATTCTACAACTGCAGGTACTGGGAAAAGAAGGTAGAAGGCAGCATAATTGACTGTTGATACTCTAGCCCTCTAGTGGTCTTGTTGTGTTGTGTTTTTCTCAAAGTTAGAAGAGTTTATCAGCATTCATAGCCCATTTTGAAGTCAGGAGCACACACATGCTGCTGACTTGAGATTTAAACAGAAAGGAGAATGATTAGAGTATTGATGCAAAAAAAATAACAAGCCAATTTAAGGGAACTTTGTTTTTGAAAAATAGTTGGTCCATGTCTAGGTATGTCATAAGCAATAACCTGCTAATGTTACTTTTGCGAGGGGTCATATTCTTAAAGTTCTTTATAAGTACAAATGTTTCTACCATAGATTTGTACTGCTTTCTAACTTGGTCATAGAAATGTTTTATAGCATGAGCAGTGGATAATACAGACTCATAATCTTTTAAAGAGCTGAGCATAAGTGACTATGTCCCTCACACCCTTCAAGACTCAGAATCTTGCAGAAGAGTAAGGAGAAAGAATGTTAGGGCAGGCAAATAGGAGAGAAAAGCTGTGAAGTATTGCCTTCTGGACATGACATGGCAGTACATACATGAACTCACAGTATTTTTTTTCTTTAATCAAGTTACTTATTCCTAAAATAAAAAGGATGGGCTGGGGAGGTGGCTGAGCCACTAAAAGCACATACTGTACTTCCAGAGGACTAGTGTTCAGTTCCCAATCCCATGATAGGGGGCACTCACAACCACCTGCTACAAGAGAATCTGATACATCTGACTTCTTTGGACACCTGCACTCACCTACACAAATCCGCACAGAGACATATACATGATGAAACATAATAAGTATATAAAGACTTACTTTTAAAGTCAAAACTTTTATATACTGAATGAAATTATTTCAGTATTATTTTTATATTTTATTGGTTATTTTATTTACTTACTTTTCAAATATTATCCCTCTTTCCAGTTTCCCCTCCACAAACCTCTATCACCTCCAATCTCCCCCTGCCTCTATGAAGGTGCTCCCCAGCCCACTCAGCCACTTCTGCCTCACCACCCTAGCATTCCCCTACCCTGGGTCATGAAGCTTCCACAGGACCAGGGGATCCCCTCCCAGTGGCTCCTATAAGGGCATCCTCTGCTACCTATCCAGCTGGAGCTATGGGTCCCCCTTTGTGTGCTCTTTGGATGGTGGTTTAGTCCTTAGGAACTTTGGGGTTCTGATTTGTTGATATTATTGTTCTTCCTATGCAGTTGCAAACCCCTTCAGCTCCTAAAGTCCTTGCCCTAACTTCTCCATTGGGGTTCCCCAATCAGTCTTATGTTTGACTGTGTACATTCACATCTATATTGGCCAGGCTCTGGCAGAGCCTCTCAGAGGACAGCTCCTGTCAGTAAGAGGATCTTGGCATCAGCAACAGTGTCTGGGTTTGGTGTCTGCAGACAGGATGGATCCCTAGGTGGGACAGTTTCTGGCTGGATTTTTCTTCAGTCTCTGCTCTACTCTTTGTCCCTGCATTTCCTTTTGACAGAAGGAATTATGGATTAATATTTTTGAGGTGGGTATGTGGCCCCATCTCTCTATTGGGGGCTCAAGGCACAGGTTCAAACCAGATGGAACCTCAGTATTATTCTTTGGAAATTGTAAAGAGTACTAAAGCAAGTATCCTTTTTATCTTTTTGTCCTTATAGACAGCAGATGGTTTCAATATGGTTTTGGCATGATCAACAATGCCTCCATGATACAGCTTAGAAAGCCTGTAGATGCAGATATACGCAACAGTTGTAATGGCGGATTCAACTTCCTCCTTCCATCAGAATTAAATATTATAACTTAAAGTCACCAAGAGTAGGAAGAAGAACTAGGAAGAGAAGAGGGTAGTCAGCATGCACAGTGGAAGGTTTACTTAGTTAAGACTTGGGATGTGTTTAAAGCTGAGCCAGTTATTAATTGGCCATTCCTTCAGTCTCTGCTCCATCTTTGTCCCTGTATTTCTTTTAGACAGGATAAATTTTGAGTTGAAGGTTTTGTGGGTGAGTTGGTAGTCTTATCCATTCACTGGGGGTCCTGCTGGGATATAGGAGGTGGCCTCTTCAGGTTCCATGTCCCCACTGTTAGGTATCTTTGCTAAGTTCATCCACATTGACTCTTGAAAGCCTTCTCCATCTCAGGTCTCTGGGACTTCCGGAAGATTCCCTCCATTTCCCCACCCCTAGCAACTACATATTTCTATTCATCCTCCTGGACATCTGGGTCTTTCTCCTGTCTCTCTGCACCCCTGATTCTGCCCTCCCCTGATTATGCCCCCTTCACCAATGTCCCTCCCTCCTTCGACTGTTTTGTTCCCTCTTCTAAGTGTGATTCAAGCATCCTTACTTGTCCTGAGTTTGACCTCCCAATCAGTAAGGGCACAGACCCTTTGTCACACTTGGATGAGAGACCTGCCATTCTCCCAGAACTGACTATCCCTCTTCAGCCCTTTGACCAAAAAGGAGGATGTTCTTTCTTGACACCAGTGACTTCTGCTTGTCATGCATAGATGCCATGCTTGCCCAGTGTACATGTCAACCGATTTGGTGTTGGTGAAGCCCTCATTCTGATACCTGCAGAAATCCCTGGGTTCAGAGCTCCACTATCCCATCTGATATTCTCAGCCAGACTCAACTACTAGCTAGAGTCTGCTAGAAAGACAGTGGAGGCAGGTCAAGTCTAAAGGCAGGACCTCCAAAGTTCACTGGGGTTATGGAAACTGTGTATTCATAGCAATTAGAAACTCTTGCTCTGAGCATGTCAGAAGGTACAGATATGTGTAGTCAGTTTTTCTTAATAACTAATTGGTAACATCTATCATTTTGTTTGCTTTTATTTGATTATTGATTAATTTAAAATATTTATTTATGTGCACTTGTATGAACATATGCTATGTGAAAGCATGTCACAATGCATGGGTGGCCGTGAGAGACAGTTTGTGGGAGTAGGTTCACTTCACCATCTAGGTCTTAGGTAGCACACTCAGGACACCATGCTTGGTGGCAAATACCTTCACCAAATTGCCTGCCCTATTTGTTGGATTTGGTGGTAGTGTTTTGTTCTTTGGAAAGTGCTTATGTAGTCAATATGTTGTTGCACATGATCTTGGACTTCTAATATTCCTGCCTTTCTCTCACAAAAGTACTGGATTATATGTATGGGTCACCACAACCTGTTTATATGGTACTGAGGACCAAACTGAGGGCTTTAAATATACCAGCCAAGCACCCTGAGCTACAAGCACAACCCTGATTTTTATCTTTAAATATTATAAGCAAATGTTCAAAATTAATTCTTCACTTCTTTATCATACATATTGATGTTGTCTTTACATCTTCATGAAGTGATGCAATGTGTTCAGAAAAGTTTTGGCCCAAAGCACTATTTTTTTTTCTTCCTTGGATTTTAAATTCAGCAAGGAGAAAGTAGGAAAGGGTATGCAATACCTTCACTCTTGTCCCTACCCCATGACATTTTTTCTTGAATGAGTTCTGTCACACTCATCCTCCTTTTCTTGTATTAAGTAAATATTGCACCAGAGACTATGGCTATTCACCCACAACTTTTCAGACTGACAGAACTGGAATCTTGCTTTCCTGTTCCTTCCATGGTTGAGGAAATATGAGCAGTGAATACAGGGCAGCAAGTTGCCTTTAATGAAATTCTCCAGCAACTTCCCTCTATATCTTCTCCTCAGTAATTGTAGTAAGAAGTTCTTCATGTCTTGTGCAAGTATTTCGATCGTGCATACAGCTGTCAGCATAAAGGTTTTGCCTGGGCATCCAGCTATTTCTACCTCAGTATCCTTGACATTGGGTGAGTGTTGTGAAGGAAATGAAGTCAAGGAGTCAGTTTAGAGAAGCAGATACCAGGATACCCCAAATACACTCAGTATTAGTAACGTAGAGAATCTGAAGCAATGTTCTTGTTGACATGGGCATGAATGACCTGAGCACCTAGGAAAATGACAAAGCGTTCTCCTAGTGCATGTGTGGATGTTGATGGTGTGTGCAAAAAATGCCCACCATAGCTTCCTTTCCCCAAAAAACTATAGCCTGAAGAGTCCACTCCTAGACAGACTATTCTTACCCTCAGTAGATGAGCCTGTTTCTTTCATCCAACTATATACCATAAGCCCCGCTTCCTTGTTTTTCTGTATCTAATAACATTGCCTCCTTGTTCAGTTATATTCAGAACTCTGTCTCCTGTTTATCAATTCATAGTAAACACCCTGAGCCTCCAGGGTACACAACATCTTCATCTGAGAGCCCCACTCTACCCAATCCCAGCTTTTCTTGTGTCAGTGCCTTTCCTGCTCCCTCTCCACCTCCTCCTTGCACTAGTTAGGTCCATCCCTGGAGCTCTTCTGGGCATAATATAGTGATATATTCTGACATGTTTACATACTTCCTACTTGAATGCTTTAAGAAATCAGAGTTTTGTGGGGGAGACTGGTCTGTGGAGAACATACTTACAGACATCTGAAGGACCTGAGTTTGGACTCCCATAATGTGCATAGAATCCAAATGTGTATGAAAGTTTACCTATAAACTTAGTACTTACGGCCCAGAGACAGATGATATTCCAGAACAATTTTGTTAACTAGTTAGCCTAGCCATAATCAAAGAGCTCTAGTTTCGGTGACATATCCTACTTCACTATGTAATGAGATCAAGGAAGAAGTTTGATGTTAATCTTGGGCCTCCATAAACATATGCATATTGGCCATATATATGTGAACACATACATGCATACATACATACATGCATGCATGCATGCATACATACATACAAATGCATACATACACATATTACATACACACATTTATATACCAAAGAGAAAAAAATCACTTCATATTTCTGCCTTGTTAATAACTATGTATAGATCCATATTATAACTCTTCTGTAAGAAAATCCAATAGGTAAAAATGGTTTGCTTTTTTAATCCATCAAAAACTTTACTGTTTATACTGACTTGTCAAGTGCTGGAAAAGCCAGAGTGAGCATAACGTAAATGCTACACAGAAACATTTAAATATTCTAGCTCAGTGAACTGGCACAGAAGGTGACTGTACAAATGACAGAGAAGTCATTGAAAGTAGCTCAGGGGTGTGGATGTAGGAGGGAAAAGAGAGTAAATTATTTATTGACTACCCACTTACAGTCTGGCATTCTGCAGGTTCTTTAGGGACAAAAGCATATTACATGGATGGTCCCTGGCAGAAAAATTTGCATCCATCCAGTTAGCTCATGAATCAGGGCATATCAACTCTATTGATGGGACAAAATGCTGCATATTTATCTATGTAAACTATAGGATTGTGTTGCCGGACTCATCTGCATATCCATGGAATGATGAACTAATGTCTTTACACATGCCCAGTCTTTGTCTTTCTGTTTTTTGTCTCTCTGTCTACCTCTCTGTCTCTGTCTGTCTCTGTCTCCCACTGTTTCTCTCAGATTTAACTGATGAGACTTTGATTTACTCTAGATGATATCTGCATTAGCCATGGTTCTCTAGAGAAACAGAACTGATAGAATGTGTATGTTCAAAGGGAATTTATTAGGATCGCTTATAGCAGTGGTCCAGCTAGTCTAACAACAGTTATCTCTCAACAAAAAGTCCAATAATACAATAGCCCACAGGGCTGGATGTCTTAACTGGTCTTTAGCAGATCTCAGAATCCTCAAGAAGTAGGCTCTAATGCCAGTGAAACAAAAGCAAGGCCAGCAGGCAAAGAGCAAACCTGTTTTTCCTCTTGTCCTTTAGGCAGACATGAGAAGCTATGTCCTAGATGTAGGGGGCAGATCTTTCCACCTTAAATGATCTGGATTAAGGGTGGGTCTTCTTACCTCAAATGATCCTATTAACTAAAAAGTCCTACAGAGGTTAACCAAGAGATTTAAGTTTTTAGTTAATTCCAAATGCAGTTGCCAATAGAATGGAATAACCATCACAATATCCATATAAAACAGAATTTCAATAAATGGCACTTGAGTTTACGTTAACATATAAGTATTAAAGAGAGAGCCATGGCTCCGCCATTAAGTGTGCTTGTTTCAGAATCATGAAGGCTAGAATTTGCTGCCCAGCTCACTTGAAAGCCAGGCATCATGCGTTTACCTATTGTCTTAGTCAGGGTTTCTATTCCTGCACAAACATCATGACCATGAAGCAAGTTGGGGAGGA
>NW_022196906.1:4914705-4949422 GCF_008632895.1 Mastomys coucha
GATACTTCAGCCCCAGCTAACCAGAACCACAGAATCTTCACAAAACAACATGGCCCTGATAAGAGTCTCTAATCTTCCCTCTGAAATTTCACACGCCAGGCCTCCATGCTCTGCACTGTTCTCAACATGATCTTCCAAGCTCCTATACAACATCCCATAGAGCTCTTAACAACCAATGGCTCTTCTAGCTCAAAGTTCCAAAGTCCTTCAACAGTCCTCCCCAAAACATGGTCAGGTTGTCACAGGAATACCCCACTATGCTGGTACCAATTTGTCTTAATCAGGGTTTCTATTCCTGCACAAACATCATGATCATGAAGCAAGTTGGGGAGGAAAGGGTTTATTGAGCTTACTTCCACATGGCTTTTGATCATCAAAGGAAGTCAGGACTGGAACTCAAGCAGGTCAGGAAGCAGGAGCTGATGCAGAGGCCATGGAGGGATGTTCTTTACTGGCTTTCTTTTCCTGGCTTGCTCAGCCTGCTCTCTTATAGAGCCCAAGACTTCCAGCCCAGGGATGGCACCACCCACAAGGGACAATTGAGAAAATGCCCCACAGCTGGATCTCATGGAGGCACTTCCCCAACTGAAGCTCCCTTCTGTGATAACTCCAGCCTGTGTTAAGTTGACACACAAAACTAGCCAGTATACGTATTGCTGCAGCGCTGAAGAAGAGGAAAGACTTCTGGATCCTGATGACTTCTATGCTGAGATGTGAACCCTGACTTCAGGGAGACCCTCATGGTACAAGGTGTAGGAACTGATTCAAATACACAACCCTGACTCACCTTTGGCTATTTGAAACTGTGGAAAGACACACATATACTTGAATGGAAGCGGTTTTGATGAAGCACATTATCAATTTCAAACTCTAAAAGGTCCTTGACTACACTTCCCTGGGGCACCCAGAATTTATTCTTAGCTCTTTCTATGCAGAGGTACTCATGGAGCTTACTGTATAGCAGCATTCCTTCACTGGATGTGCATATCAAACGACATGTCTCTAGTCCTCAAAAAAAAAATCACAGTTTAAAATAAGATTTTAAAACTTGCGTGCTAACTCGTATCCTAGACTAAGGTGATCTGTGGTAGATTGTGTGGATTAAACCATTTTAGTTCATGTATAGAAGTCATCAGATCCCAGGAAGTGCCTATTAGTAAGAGCTCCATAAAAAAGGTGGCACATGCCTAGCTCACCTTACCATGAAGACAATGTGGCAGTTAAAGGCAGCCAGAATTTGAGGCAGAGGAAGGCAGATGAGAAAATACTTGGACAGAGAGGAGCAGAAAATAGGTCCTGAGCTTAAATTATCTTGGAATTGATGAGAAGTCTGAGGAAAAAAATAGAATGGGAGCATTTAAAAATAAGGCTCCCATGATGAATGGGACCAGACTGCACAGAGGAGGGTGAAGGCTGCCAAGCTATGCACACTAGGGAGACTGAGACGTGGAAAGAGGGAAGCAGGGATTCAAATCGTCCCTTTGAGTCATAGGAACAGAAAGCCTGTGAGGGAGATCTGCCTTTTCCAGGGAAAACAATTTCCACGTCCAAGCCAAACACAAAAAGGTCAAAGGAAGCAAGAGAGACAAGCCAAAGGCAGGATGACATTAAGACGTTCCCTGGGAAGCTTTGACAGAGATCAGTGGATGACTCTGTGTATAAAGGAAGAGTGTGAGGCACCTCTCATATTTGACATTGAGTTTAACCTTTCTGCATTTCATTAATCTTTAAATGAAGATAAAACCTAGGTACAAACTAATGCAAGGAATAAGTTTAGATAATGTTTGTCTAAACTCCAGCAACATGTGTGGCATGCAAGAATAATACAGACAGACTTACATATCCTTTCCCCTGTTTTTGCATGCCAGATAATTTAAAATAAGCAGGTAAAGAATAGTAATGTCAATTATAATTAGCATCAACTCATTTCTCATTGTATGAACTACTAATTATTTCACTTGGAATTAAAACAAATCCCTTACAAAATGCCATTCAACAAAATAGCTCATGCTAATTTTTATGTGTATCCCAAATAAAATGGAAAAAATCCAGTTCTTCCATGTTTTTATGTCAAAAAATTTCCACTAAGAACTGATGTGCAGAAAACCCACAACAAAGATAAAGACAGTATTGGAACATTGTTTTCTTAGAAGGTGTTTTTCTTTTGAAAATATTCTCTCTGTGTCTCTGTTTTTGTCTCTCTCTGTCTATCTCTCTCTGTCTCTCTGTATATGTGTGTGCATGTGTGATGCAAAGGTGTGTGTGTGTGTGTGTTTGTGTGTGTGTGTGATGCACAGGTGTGGGCAGTTGTGTGCCTGTGTGTGCATGTATGATGCACAGGTGTGAGTGGTTGTATGTGTGTATGTGTGATGCATAGATGTGAGTGGTTGTGTGTGTGTATGTGTGTGTGTGTGTGTGTGTGTGTGTGTGTAATACACAGGTGCGAGTGGTTGTGTGTGTGATGAACAGGTGTGAGTGGTTGTGTGAAGGTAGGGTATGAAGGCCTCTTCTATCTCACCTCACTCTCCATTGTATTCCTTTGAGACATAATGTCTCATTAAACATAGATCTAAGCTAGAAGACCCCAGTTATCCTGCCTCAGGATCCCACAGTGCTTGCTGAGTATATGGCCATGTTTGGCTTTTATTTATTTATTTTTAACATAAATACTGGGATCCAAACTCAGGTCCCACTGCTCACATAGCAAATGCTCTCATGTACTGAACCATTTCGGCTACCCAATAGGAACAAATGTCTGCTACCTCAACAATGAGAAAAGAAAGCCACATGTGTCTTGTATGTCTTTCTGTTATCCATTTGTCTGACCTTGGCATGAGTGTGTGCTTGTGTAATTTTTGTGTGTATGTATTTGTGTGGTGTGGTGTGTGTATGTGTGTGTGTTTGTGCAGTGTGGATATTTTTATAGTGTAATGTGGTTGATGTGGTTATTTGAATCAAAAGGCCACCATAAGTACATATATTTGAATGCTACCTGAGAAGGATTAGAAGGCATGGCCTTGATGAAGGAAGTGTGTCAGCGTGGAGGTCTCCAAAGCCCAAGCCAAGCCCATTGTCTGTCTCTCTTTGCTACCTGTAGATTCAGATATGGAATCCTTAGCTACTTCTTGAGCACCATATCTGTCTGGCCCTATGTTTCCCACCATCACACCAATAGACCAAATTTCTACAAGTGTAAGAAAGTCTCAATTAAATGCTTTTCTCTTATAAGAATTACCTTGGTCATAGTGTCTTTTCACAGCAATAGAACCCCAATGATGACAGTTGGCAGCTTAGTTGTCAAAAGAGAAACACAAAGACTATTCTTAGACCTGGTGTTCACTTCCCATGCAATTTGAATCTTATATTAAGGTTATTTGTAAAATGTGAGTGTAAATGGGCTCTGTCAGAGAAATTTGTCTGGCCTAGAACATTGTTAGGAGATACCCTACTAAGGTAGCCTTCTGCTCCACACCAGTAATCCCTTACTCAGAAGGCTGAGGCAGGAAGATTGCCAGGAATTCAGGGCCATTTTGTGCTACATAGTAGCATCAATATCAGCCTCCACTTAAGTGAGAGTTTATCTCAAAAAGAAAAATGACAATCAAAAGAAGGTAGTTCATTAAAATTATAAAAATAATTTTTTTAATTGCTAAATATCATTTAAAGTTAAAAATTCAAGCCCAGAGGACAAGCTTGAGTCCTGTGGTGCGTTCTGTGCCAGAGGCTGAGAGAAAGAGATCACACATTGAAGGCCTTTCTGAGCTGCATGAGCCCCTGACTCAAACCAGAAAATAAAGAGGCCCGAGGTTACATTGTGGAATGACCTGAGGTTTCACCATGGCAAGCACTGATGTTACACTGAGGCACAAAGTAGACTCTGGGTTCAAGCCCCTGTAGCAACAAATGGGTGGAGTGCGGGAGATGAGCTCAGTTTGAATATAAGCATTGTTAACACAATAATTCTGTTAATAAATAGCTTCCCTTTCTTAAAAAAATGATTTGTTTTTTTATCATGTGTTTGAATGAATATCTGAGCATGTGAGTAGAAGTCTCTGAGGAGGCCAGAAGGGTACATCTGATCCCTTGGAGCTGGCATTAGAGTCAGTTGTGTTGTGGCTCATTCAGGTTCTCTGAGAGCACTCTGGGCTCTAGCCTGTGGAGCTATGTCCCCATGCTTGCATCTTCTTTTCATTCTGTGAACTACAGTATTGCCTAAGTAATTAAATGTAAGCACAATTTCTGTATAGAGAATACTTCTAAGGAGACCAACTTCCACAAATATCCCAGTGTGGCAAAGTCCACAGGAATGACTAGGTCTTTTTGGTTTTACATACACGCTGTTTGGAAATACGAGTTATAAGTTTAAGGCTTTCTACAATATGGTTTTAAAATATTCATCCCCAGAGCACAGATAGCAGTTATTTAATAAGCAGTACCATCCACTTAGATAAGGAATGTTTATACAAGCTATTTTTAATATTTTATATTTTGCATACATGACTTTCAGGCATTTTACTAACACAGCATATGACACTAAAGAAGCAGGAACCCATCTAGTGATTAAGCATGAGAGGCTTAATAATGGATTCCTGTCAGAAAAATCCAGTTCTAATGGGCTAGTTACTAAAGGGGAAAATCAAGGTTAGTATTTCACAGTTCAAGACACATATGAATCTACTGGATTCCTCAAATGAATAATATTGCCTATTTATTACTTCCTGTTATAAATAAATTGTGAGTGTCAACATGGCCAGAACTCAGTGGTGACAAGGACAAGCATGGTATGTTCATTGTACTAGCAGAATGCTCTTCTAACAATAGCACACACAAAAAAATCATGTTTTCTCTAAGCTAGATACAGCTTCAGAAAATCAACATTTTACGAAGGTTTTTGCTAGATCCATTCAGATTGTAGATATGTGTATTACTTTTTTCATAAGTTATCTAAAATGAAAGAATTCTGGTGTCTGCTGAGATGTATGCTTTTTCCTAGATCACATTTAGTTATTTAGTTATTTTATCTTTTCTTCACAGCTCTTTTTCTGAAAAATATAACTAATAAAATTTGCTCTACATGTGTGCACAAGTCCAAGAGTGGAATATGAGTTCTTTCAGGACCAGCAGAGCTTTTGAACCCTCTTCAGCTCAGTCACTTACTGTCTCTTCTGTTGTCCTCCTGTTGAAATGCCTGCTTGACTGACAAATTGTGTGCATTCGGTACCAGTATATGTCTCAAAGATGTCTCATTTCAAAGTTGTTTATGTTTACACTTTGTAAAGCATGAGGATACAGCTGGCACCCCTATCAGCATCCTTGGTGACTCAAGGATCCACCACCAAGTGTTTCCTGTTTATGTCTGCAATCATTCTCGTTTCATGTGTAAACACATCTATGCACACATATTTTCCACATGTAATTAGTGGATCCACCAAGTGTAATTTGCAGAGAACTACTCTTCTCTCTGCAAGGTTCTCACTGACAATATTGTCCACAGGTTTACATATCAATGGTTTACCCAAAAATGGACTCTAGATCAAACAACTGGGTGATTTAATTTTTTACTGCTGCTTTCTAATTGACCTAAAAAAAAGAACAACTGTAACAGTTTAGAGTTTCTCCAACAGTTATACTGTCACTGTGTGTGACAGTGTCCCCTCCACACCTCACCCACAGAAAGCTATAACACCAAAACTTCCAAACACATGAGTCAGAGTTCCCATAGGCAAGGCAGGTTTTAATTTATATACTTGGTGTAAACTTGCTTTTCTTTCGTTTTTACAAATACCTTCTGCTCAAGTTCTTAAATTATTTTACCCTAAAATAATTCTGGAAGTTAAAATGTATTTACCATTTATTTTATGACAGGGACTATGACAAATGATGTGGCCATTTGAGTACAGACATAGGTACTTTTTCTCCTGTCCTTTGGATGGAGGAAAGCAGCAGTGAGGTGAGCAATGTTAAGCAGAATTGCATGAGGTTTGAAGAAAGGTTAACAAGTGGTCGCACAACTGACAGCTAAGCCTGGCTTAGTTTGACCTCTTTGGCAAGAGTGCTTCATATTATGAGGTGTTTGCAAGGGCCTATACTTTCCTAGGTATATTTTTTCTGAATAAGGAAATAAACTCATTCATTAGCATATAATGTTGATTATATCTTACATTTAAATAATCAATAATTTAGGAGTATGACTAACTGCCTTCTTGTTTCATTTACACTCCCCGTGTCATTTAAGTGTTTACTTATACTATTTAATAAAGAGATCCATTCACAACTTCTGGAATACTATTCTATGGTATTAATTTATGTCAAATAAATATTTTACTCAATATTTGTCTAAAGCTTGCTTTGGTCAGTACTACTTTGAAACAATTTCAACATCACTTGTTTTTCTGTTCTTTTCCAGTTCTTTAACCAATGTCCTTACTTGTTCGCCATAAGAGCTTTTTAGCTATGGATAGAGATCTATGGAAAACTAATCACAATCTCTTCTTTTATTAAGTTATCCATCTTCTGTGTTTGAGCACACATTTTATTTTGACATTTTTCTTGTGCTGTGGTGACCTAGCCTTAGTTCTGAGTACCTTGTGCTACAAATAAGCAGAAACAGTCACAAGCCAGCCTCACAGATGCAGGTCAGAGGAGATGTAGGGCTGAAATAACACTTCCTACTGCTGCTGGCCAAGCTTCTGAAATATACATGAGCATTTGGGTCGTGGAAGTGCAGTGTGCAAGCAGATTTACATTGGACTCACATTTGACTCCCACTTTTACCCTGCTATAGATGTTTGCTCATCTATCCAACTTCTTAAAGTGTTTTCTTTTCTAACACTTTTTTTATACCTAACATATTTATTTTAAAAGCTTTGTTTAGTATAAAAGTGTGCAATTTTAAAACCTCCAAAAAGGGTTTCATATCCCTTTGGGCTGGCCTTCTACTCACTGTGCAGTGGAGGTAGCACTCAGCTGAGCCTCCAGCATCCCCTTCCAGGTGCTGAGGAAACAAGTCTGAACTGCCCTACCCAGCTTTTCACTGACTTGGAAGGCAGCCTTGTTATGTAGCTCAGTGTAACTCCCAACCACGAGCAACAAATAATTAAGATTCCTAGAGTATACATACCTCGTACACATTATGTTCTTTTTAAGGAATATAAATTTATATTTTTAAATTAAATCTCGTTATACTGTTTGAAATCATAAGATACTTTAAAATTGCATCCAGTATCCTAGGAAAGAGACTAAAATGTAATTAATACACATGGTAAGAAGAACTGAATATTTCATAAACACAAGCTTCGTTCTCTACCCATAAATCTCTGAATACTGTAAGCCAGTTTCTAAGTGGATCATCAGAAGCTGGGGAGATGATGGAAGTCCCCAAGGATGTGAGCAGGAACATGTCTAGGATTCACAGCACAGACTGTTTTGATTTCCACGCCTGAACTCTATATGCAACACTGTGGTATTTCATGTAACGCTAACTCTAAAATATGGCTGTGTCCTATGGCTGAGCACATCTCTTGGATGGGAGTTTGTTTTGAATATAAAAATGTCATGCATTTGACTACATTAACTCTCATTTTACTAGAACTTCTGCTGCTCTGTGATAGAATGAATAAATGCAGAAATACTAAGATATAACTCATAAAAACGCTTTGATAGTTCCAATTGGAATATATAATTGTGATATATGTGTGCATGCGTGTGTAAGGGTACATATGCAAGTGTGGAAGGTTTGTGTGAAGTCCAGGGTTCAACCTCGGGTGTGGTTCCTTGTTTGTTTCAGTTTCATCAGAACTGAGAGGTACCAAGTAGGCCAAGCTCTTTTGACCAACAGGTTCCAGGGATCTGCCTGCCTTTGCAACCCCAGAGCTGGGATTTCAAGTGCACAAGGACCCTGGGTCCTCTTTACATTAATTTTCAGAGTGAAACCCAGACCCTCATGTTTGTAAGGCAAGCATTTCACTGACTGAGCTATTTCCTGGCTTTGAGTTATTATGCAAACGATTCAAATAGATTAACTCATTCAGTCATGACTTTGAAGTCTAAAATAGAAAACATATTTATATCTAGTGGAAATGGCAAAAGAAAAATAAATCATGACTGGAATATTTAAATAATTTTGCTGTTGATGTTTTTAAACATCTAGAATAGGAATGAGGGAAAGTAATACAACAAAACTGAATGTTAAGATATAAAAATATTGTTCTGAGTTTCCTACAGTCAGTCTCAAAATATGTTATTCATGTTAGATAAGCAGAAGCTGCATTCCATAATCTATTAGCTGGTCAAGAAATTACTATAATGTTTGGTAGAGAGGAGGCTCCACCCTTAAGAGCACTGACTGCTTTTCCAGAGGTCACAGGTTTGATTTCCAGCTCACAATCTTCTGTAACTCCAATCCAGATGATCTGCGGCCCTTCTCTGGATTTTGAAGGCACTGTATACACATGGTGCACATATGTGCATGCAGATGAAACAAATAAAAAGAAGTCTTAAAAAAGAAAATACTGTAATGTGCCATGGCCCAATTTACCTTATTTTAAAGATTAAGTTCAAACAATGTGGAAAGAAAATGTTAGGATTTTTTGCATTTTGTAAGATAATTATTAGTTTGCATTATTTTTTCATTTGGAAATGTATGTGTCAGATCACGCATGAAAAATAGTTCTTATTGATAAAGGGGAGAGAACAGTAGTGACCCTGACTGAGATATTGTCAGGCTCTGGTACCATATTTTAGCTTGACATATACATGGCACTTGGTGATTTTGTGTGTGTGTGTGTGTGTGTGTGTGTGTGTGTGTGTGTGTGATTATGTGTGTGTGACAATCACGTGTGTGAATGTGGGCTTTCATTTGTGTATACTCATAATTAACTTCAGTGTCTTCTTCTGTGGCTATCTCCTGCTCTGTACTATGGTGCTTGGTCTGTGAGTAGAGCGTGGATACAAACAAGGGCACCCATGCACTGGACAGAGCAGGATATCAGCTGACTTCCTCTATTGATTTCTACTTACTCTCTTGCAATGAGATTTTTTCCCTGAATTAGAAGCTCCCAGTGCTGTCTAGGCTGCTGGCCAGCAGGCTATTAGATTCCTTTCTCTTTACTCCACAATGGTGCAGTCCCAAGCACATACATCCATGCATGCCTTATCTTGTGGGTATGGGGGATTTCAAATCAGGCCCTTCTACTTTAGAATAAATACTTTTACCATTGACCTACCTTTCCTAACCATTATTATTTAAGCCTTAGTCTTTTAACTGAACCCAGACCTCACTATATGAATAGACTGACTCTTTAGCAAGTTCCAATCTGTCTGTTTCTACCAATTACAAATGTACACTGCCTTGTCCTCGACATGGACTTTACATGGACTTCTACATGGACTTTAGTGATCTGATCTCAGGTCCTCATGTAGGAGTAGCAAACTGTTTTGCCTGTTTTGTCAGACTTGCCTCGGGTGTTCTTAAATAATGTATTGTGATCATTTCTCCCACTGGCTTTTTGCTTCTGCACATATCTAGACAGTAATGACTAACCCAATGTTCTATTGGGATTACATTTATTTTGTTGAAGTAGATCTCTAGACTTATTATGGAGCAAACACACAGTAATTTAAAAATTACTACATTCACATACTGACTTTTATGAATATATATATATATGTACATATTTATATGTGTGTGTGTGTGCACACAGATACATATATATTAAGAAACTTGAATAAGAAAGCCGATCACTTTTAGTCTTTATGTACAAAATTCAACAGAAATCTTTTTGATTCATTTACTTATGGTTTCCAGTATCATTAAAGAAAGAAATCTTATACTTAAGTAGCTCAGAGTAGGTAGGAGGCAATGCTACCTGCAACAGTGAATAGAAGGAACACAAACAGGCTTCATTTGAGCAGAGCTACTTCCATACATATTGGACAAGAGAAGAAAGCCACCCTTTGTTCATGCATGGAGAGCTGTTTTTCCCTTCAGCTGTTGAAATACCTATTTTGGGAGAAATTTCCTTTAGTTCTGCCCTGCACAAGGTCCCCAGAGCACCTTCCTGACCATGGAATAATGCAAGTAGGGATAGGCCACGACAGTCAGATTCAAGGATAAGAAAGTCCAAGTTCAACCAGGAATAACAAATGCTGAAGCTGTCGGCAGTATTTGGCAGGATGGCCAGAATCCATTATACAGTGGCCTGAGGTGAGAGCTTACCTCCTGCTGCTCAGCGAAACATGAACAGAAGCCACTCTACCTGATCTGACAGGACACTGAAAAGTGAAAAAGAGCCCCTGGTTGGAAAGCACACAGAGTCCGACTCTGCGATTGCTAGCCCCATGCCTGGAGAGTGCCATCCATTTATGGACCAATAACTGTATGTCTGGCAGAATGCTACTGTGGAGGAGGCTTACCAGATTATATCTGGGCACCAGAAAGACCTCTCACTAAGACCTGCATTGTCAGAGACCTGAACATACAGAAAGTTTTATGTCATTGTAAAAACTCAAAGAAACTAACTTGAAAAGCCCTATGCTATTTAGGAACTGGAGGAAGAATGTAAGTTCATCACTTCCCAACCTGCAGCTGTCAGTATTTAAAGAAACAGAGAGGTGTATTTAAGAATATTAAAAAAATCCCCCCCCAAGGCTGCTAGAATCATCTTCACTTGGGAAATCCTGCTAGCCCTCCAATATTGCTGCTTTGGCAAAAAGATAAGAGGTTGATTATTCTAAAGATATGTTAGTGAAAATTCCTTAAGATGTCAATCAGATCTATTCTCTGCACATCTTATTCTCAAAAACATGCGAGTGTGACAGCCCTTTCTCTCCTTTGTAATTGATACATGAGGCAGCCACAAGTCAGAGCAGAGCCACTGAGGATCAACTGCATGGTCTCCCAAGACTATGGGCCCCTTTGATGCCCTCTTTGAGTCAGTGCTGTGCGTCATGTGTCTTTCTTCAGCAGTTCACCATGTAAAAGCAGGAAATAGGCCAGTGGTAGCATGTGCTCATATTTAAGAGAACTTGCTGCTTTTACTAGATGACTCGAGTCTCCAGATCAGTTGGCTTAGGATCACATGGAACCTCAGCAAAAAGAGACCCAGTGATCAGTTCCGGAGTCTGTAAACAGTCTCCCCCAGCTGACACCTATAAATAAATAAGAGCCATCTCTTGAAAAGCAGTAAGGCTTACTCAGTATAATGTGAAATAATATTTTTTTTTTTACCCAGCAACTTGACACAACAGCAGTGCTGGGTATGGGACAATGAGAGTGGGAAGTAAAATCTGTTGGAAGACAAAGAAGTGTGAATGAGAATAAGAGGTAAAGCTTCAGGGGGAGAATGCCCTTTGCTTTCTACACACTTTTCTCATTAGTGGACTATGTTCCCTGTACCAAAGGAGTCTGTGGTTTACATATGGCAGCACCACATTCTTGTATGTCCAATCTCTATGTCAAGGGGACATGGGGAACAAGGGAAGAAGTCTGCAAAATCACCAAGACCAGATGCTACAAAATGCCTGTGCATTAACCCTTATATGTTTTCATAGCAAATTATTAAAATACTCTGAGTAAAACTTTTTTAATACCCATTTTATAAATGAGGGTATTATTTGGAGAATTTTTTTTGGAATGTATACCCCAAATAAAATTTTAATATAGTTTCCAAACAAGTGTGCCTAATTTCATACAATAAATGAGAACATTCTTTCAAAAATATAAAATACTACATTTATTTAATGAGTGAATAATTGAATGATTGAATTAATGATCTTTTAGACATTCAGTTAAATATAGATATAGATTTATTTATTTTCATCTTATATGCATGAGTGTTCTGCCTGAATGTATGCTTCATGCATTCCTGGTGCCCATGGAGTTCAGTAGAAGAAGCCACATCTCCTGAAACTGGAGTTGAGAGTGGTTGTGAGCTACCATGTGATTGCTAGGAACCAAACCCAGGTGGCCTGCAACAACAGCCAGGGTTCTTTATTGGGACCACCTCTCTAATACCCTCCGTCTGAGTATATTTACTGTGTTCTATTGTTCTATGGCTTCCTCCTTGCTGCTGAAGACACAGGAAGTTAAACTGTAGCCATAGCATTCCAGTGCCAGAAGAAGTCCTTCAGGATCAATGCACATGAAGGCTTCATCTGTGGTTCAGGTTTATGCAGCAGGGAAAGGAACCACTGAGGAGAGAATTCAAGTGTCCATTAAACTAAATGTTAAATAAATATAGAAGGATTTAAGGCCATTCCGAATGATTTGCATCAAATTAATGCTTTCTCCCTTCAAAGTTGACTTAACCTGGACCTCCTTCATGCTCATGAGGGGAACTTAAAACAAGCACTATTCTAGAATGAGTGGCTCAGCCAAATCTCATTTATGAACATGGCAAATTAACCATAATAACAATAACAACAATAATCACAATAATAATACCAGAACTCTATGGTCAGAATAGGAAGAATATAGTGTAAGTGTATGTATACAGCTGAGTGCATGTAAGGGTGTGTGTATATGTGAACATTCTTGTGTATATGTCTATAGGCGTTTGTGTGTTTGTATATGGGCATATATGTGTGTTTTCTTATATTTACATAGATGTATGGGTTTTGAAAAGGATGTAAATGACATTCATTCATCACTAGAGTGTCACACAAAATAGTTACTCTGCCTTAATAACCCTATTTCCACCTATTTATCTATCCTGGGGCTCCAGGAAGCTATTTACTATTGATAAACTATGACTTTTCAGAAATGTTCCTGAAAACAGACAGCATGTAGCCTTTCAGACTGGTCTCATTCATCTAGTCTTGTGTGTTGAAATTTCATCAATGTTTTCTGTTCTCTCAGCATCCTGTTAGCTTATCTAATTGTAATCATTTAGGATATCTGTAGGCCTTTTTTATTTAAATATTTATTGCTTGGCATATATGAATTGTGGGAGGGAGCCTAATCTACTAGATTTGGAATTTGTGAAATAAGTATTACCTAAAGGATGTCACATATTACCAAAATACCAATAGTAATTAATTCCTGATACTTTCCTGTAAAATATAATACACACTGATTAATTTCTTCCTACTTAATATTTGAGAAAATAGTATCATCTTTCTGTGCAATGGGCACTTCTAGAAATACAGAAATATAATTATATAGTTGTCATATAGAGAATAATCATTTTAATAAGTTTCCTGGAAACACACACACACACACACACAGTCAACACCACACACACCACACCACACACACATACCACACATCCTGCTTTGCTGAATAGTCCACAAGGCTGATTGATGAGAATTGCAATTGTGGGGTGTGAGAATGATGAAGACCCAGCATCAAGTTATCCTGAACCCTCTTTATTCCACTTAGAATCTTTTCCTAGACCACATTTTTCTGACCTGACCTTCTTTGACCTTTGTTTGACCTGACCTTCTCTAACCTTTGTTTGACATCACATTCTCTGACCTGTGTCTGACCTCACATCCTGACCTTTGTCTGACTTCCACATCCTATAGCAGGGAAGGGGTGTGTGGGGGGGTGGGGGGGATGGGGAGGAACTCCTGTTTAGGTTTTCAAGTGTCTTCTTAGCAGATCACTGGCTATCCCCAGCTCAGAAGCTAAGAACATCTTCAGAAAGCATCTGGCATCAGTGACCAGAGCCCTTCCCTCTTCTGAAACCTGCCTGCCTGGTGTTCTCTCGACAATTTTATTCTGTTACTGAGACTTTCATGTAATGCTTCTTGGGTGGAACATATTATTTGAAGGTGAATTGATTCCATGTTCCTAAGCCAGGGTCACTAATACATGGCTTACAATATGATCTCTCATTCCTCTTACACTACGGGGTGTGTTTTGCTGTGGTTAGATTACTAGAAAACCTGTTCATAGTCCAGGGGAGATTATGACCAACTTCTAGAACAGTTAGGAAGGAAAGAATCAGAAATGAGTTTTGCAAACCTAAAGTAAAACTCAGGTGGAGAACAGAAAAGCCAGGCTGCCAGCAGCTAGAGCCAGGAACCGTGCCTGGCCATCAGCACTCATAGGAGCCTGTGCAGGGATGGTCTTTTGCCACACCCACTCCAATGAAGTTTGTGACAAGCCCCAAAACTTGGCCACAGACCAGAGGCAAAAGCTTCAAAGGAAGCCAGTCTCTAGGAGTTCACTCGTGGCATCCCCTAACTCGGAGGTAGCCCAGATATGTCCTTGCGAACTCGCATGCTAGGTGCCCAGCAAGATCTGATTTACTAATAGCTAGACAAAATTGGACATTGCTCTCTGACCTTTACCAGTGTTCCAACATTTTAGCCAAACCTTGGTTTGGAATGTTACCTAACTAGACTAACTGCCTCCGACATTGTTAGGGAAATAGTGAAGGGGGTAGGGCATTGAAGCTTACAGAATGGGAGACTTATCCCAGGGCAAGGTCAAGTAGAATTCTCATTTACAGTGTATGGCAGCTGAGCCACTCCTAGAAATTAGCAAGAATGGGACACGTCTCTACTAAACCTAGAAGATTAGCATAGTGGACATTTTACTAAAGATAGGTGGGACCTTGAGCAGAGTGTGTGTGTGTGTGTGTGAGTGTGTGTGTGTGTGAGACAGTATGCAGCAGAGAGAGCAGTCAGCATTCGAGACTGGAGATTGGAGATTGGAGATTCGAGACTCTACCCTCCTGGCTGGCTCACCCTCAGCCCACCCGGGACTCTGACCTGACCCTAGTAGGCCCGAGCATGCTTGGAGTCCGGCAGGGAGGGGGGGTTGAGGAGGTGCTGCACCGTCCAGAGGAGATGGCTGCTGTTTGAGACCCAGTGTGTTTTAGATGGCCTCAGATGTACCTTGACTGCTGAGCTGACTGATTTTTCATTTCTCTTTTATAATGATTGTAAAAGTCTGATGCCATTTTTGAGAAATACATTCAGATCTTGCACTTCCTTGTGTCGTGTCTGCCATTATTTCTTTGCTGACCCCTTGCCTACCTGTACCAAGACCCTGTTCCCCACTCGGGTTGAAGGAGGGGCAGACTGGCCTGCCCGAGTCAGTCTTTATTTAGGGAGAATGAATTTGTAAGTGTTGCTGATAAAATAGTTTTCATATTCACACATTGGTACTGCATTAAAAGAAATGTTCATATAATGCAAACATATCCATTTAAATTTATCATTAGTCCTGAGTCTTAGGGCTTGACTAGTTAAAAAGGCTAGCATCTTTTCTTTCTGGCTGAGCATCCTTTATTTCACAATGTGTATATTAGAAATGTTTCAGGCCCCAGTTACTGAGACGCTACTGACTCAGTTGTCTCTCCTTTGAATCTCCTTACTTCCCTCTATTCAATCTTTGACCCTGCCCCCCACCACACACAGCCTGCCTTCTTCTGTAGCTGCATTAAGCAAGCTGTATCCACTAAGGAAATGGAATTGCATTGTATGTCTGTTATACAGAACCTCCAAATCTTTCACCCTTTGCTGATGCAAGTGAGGGTGATAACCTACTTCCAGTTGGCAGAGAGGATTATATCCATATAAGAATTCAAGTCCTGTGTGTCTGGGCTGGTGCCCTGAGCAGACCTTGGGCACATACTCCACAGCCAGTCCCACAACACCCAGAGTAAGTTCTACTCCCAGGCACTCTAACACATCCAGGATCAGAGGTGAGGAGGACACAACATCTAGCCCAACACCGAGAGTAACTAGGACCAGTGCAACCCAGGCACACAGGAACTCCACCAGCCCAGTGAGACTGGTTCCTTCTGGTCTGTCAGACCTGGTGCGCTGAGCAGGCCTTGGGCACAAACTCCTTAGCCAGTCCCACAACATCGAGAGGAAGCTCAAATCCCAGGTGCTCTAATGGGTCCAGGATCACAGGATTCCAGAATCACAGGAACTCTGAGGAGTTCTGAAACAACCAGGATCATAGGAATGACAGGTTCCAGTCAGATTTAGCCAGGGCAGGTAGCACTAGAGTTAACCAGATGGCGGGGGGCAAGTGTAAGAAAATAAGCAACACAAACCAAGGTCACTTGGCATCATCAGAACCCAATTCTCCAACCATAGCAAGTCTTGGACACACCATTACACCAGAAAAGCAAGATTCAGATATAAAGTCACTTCTCATGATGATGATACAGTACTTTAAGAAAGACATAAATAACTCCCTCAAAAAAATACAGTAGAACACAGGTAAACAAGGAGAAGCCCTTAAAAAGGAAACACAAAAATCCCTTTAAAAACTACAGGAAAACATAATCAAACAGGTGAAGGAAATGAACAAAATAATCCAGGATCTAAAAATGGAAATAGAAACAATAAAGAAATCAGAAAGAGAGACAATCCTGGAGATAGAAAACCTAGGAAAGAAATCCGGAGTTATAGATGCAAACATCACCAACAGAATACAAGAGATAGAAGAGAGGATCTCAGGGGCAGAAGACACCATAGAAAACATTGACACAACTGTCAAAGAAAATGCAAAAAGTAAAAAGCTCCTAACCCAGAACATCCAGAAAATCCAGGATGCAATGAGAAGACCAAACCTAAGAATACTAGGTATAGAAGAGAACGAAGACTCCCAATGTAATGGGCCAATAAATATCTTCAACAAAGTTACAGAAGAAAACTTCCCTAACCTAAAGAAAGAGATGCCCATGAACATACAAGAAGCCTGTAGAACTCCAAATAGACTGGACCAGAAAAGAAATTCCTCCTGTCACATGAGAATCAAAACACCAAGTGCATTAAACAAAGAAAGAATTTTAAAAGCAGTAAGGGAAAAAGGTCAAGTAACATATAAAGGCAGGCCTATCAGAATTACACCAGACTTCTCACCAGAGATTATGAAAGCTAGAAGATCCTGGGCAGATGCCATACAGACCCTAAGAAAACACAAATGCCAGCCCAGGCTACTATACCCAGCAAAACTCTCAATTACCATAGAAGGAGAAAACAAGATATTCCATGACAAAACAAGATCCACACAATATCTTTCCACAAATCCAGCTCTACAAAGGATAATAGATGGAAAACACCAACATAAGGAGCAAAACTACACCCTAGAAGAAGAGAGAAAGTAATCTTTCAACAAATCCACACAAAGTAATTCCACCTCTTCCAACAAAAACAACAGGAAGTAACAATTACTTTTTCTTAATATCTTTTTTTTTATTTTTTTTTATTTTAGATATTTTCTTTATTTACATGCGAATTTCTCCATTCCCAGTTTCCCCTCCAAAAAACAAAAAAACAAACAAAAACAAACCCCTGTTGCCTCCCCCCTCCCCATGCCTGCCACCCTGCCCTCTCCCACTTTCTGGCCCTGGCATTCCCCTACACTGGGGCACAGAACCTTCACAGGGCTGAGGTCCTCTCCTCCTATTGATGATCGATTTTGCAATGAAAATTAATAGTACCAACATATCCTAATCAATTGAAATCCAAAAAATAAGGAATTAGAAGTTTGTTGACTGTCATCCAATGGTCTCGGTCCAATATTGTACAATCCATATACACTTTCTGCTTGTTTGTCTGTGACAGTGTCTTGCTGTGTACCATATAATGGTCTTAAAATCATGCTTCTCCTATCTCAGCCTCTCTATTAGTAGTATTGTTTATTTCATGTTTTTACACTATACTATGGTTTTCAGAACAGCTTACATATTTCAAATGTATTTATACAGACAAAAGAAACATAGACAATTAAACATAGACACTTGCGAGGTGGCTTTTAAGAGAACAACAAAGAGTGAGAGGAATGCTTTGCTTGATGTTTGTAACTATTGTATCAAGTTTGAAGAAGAGGACTTTATAAGTTACTCTTTCTCTGAGAGGAATGCTTTTTCAAATTATCACAACCAATGAACCAGATTCTTATCCTCACCTAATGTCTGTGCCACCCTCCAAGCAGAACCATTATTCAATGAAACAGTTGTTGAATGACTTCATGGATAGACCATCTTAATACACACACCATTTCTTAAATGAATGTAACCTGTTCTCTGTGGGTTGAGAATAAAAACACTCACTCAAGTCCAAAAATCATGCCCACAGTTCATTTCTTGGCGCAGCAGAACTGTCAACTCTCAGCTTAGCTATGATGGAGGTAAAATCTTTTGGTGATGTGAGGCTCATTGAAGTACAACCTTATTACAATGAACTCCAATGTCTGAAAATTGTTCTTATTTTGGGCTTGTACCACAGTAAGAGCCAAGATTTTAAGCTCTACTAAATACAAAACAAACAAAAAGACTTTATATATTTATGTTCATTTAAAAAATACTAGTATTGATGTATTATTTTAAAATATGCAGTTAATATGTTTTGAGTTATTTAAAATTTATATTGAGAAAAGTGTATTTTCATTATTGCTGTAGACAAGCATCTACATAAGACTGTTCAATTGATTTTTGTTTTATACCAAATAACTTTTATAAAACTCATTTTTATTGTTATAATACTTTATAAATTTTGAAGAATGTGATAAAAAAAGGTTTTGCATGTATGGAAGGTGGAATCTCTGGGAGGAGTTGGGAAACAAAAGGGAAACAAGAATGTGATTTAATTCTATTTACTTAAAATATATTTTTAAATATAAACAAATTCAGATAAATTAAAATCATGTATCTTTTCTGATCATAATGCAATAAAACTTAAATCAGTTAAAAAAATAATCAGCAAAAAAATGGCAGTAAGACCCTTACTACTGCCACAGGGGATCTCTGATAATTATGATTAAAAGAAACTACTGAAGGAATTTAAGAAAATTTCCTGCGTTGTTACTGTAACTGAGCATCCAGAATATGGAGAAGTAATTCATCTACAAGATGACCAGTGCAAGAACACATGTCAGAAATGATCAGCTGAAGGTTCATGGGTTTCAAGTGCTTATGGCTCTCTGAAGCTTAAGTGAGGATTTCCTTGAAATGAGTAGATTTTCCCTTCTGTCTCTTGTCACAAACTAAAAATCCTCACAGCTTTTATAATGCAACCATGTGGGGGTCTTCCTTCTTCCTTTCCTCCCTCCTTTCTTCCCTCTCTTCCTCCTTCCTTTCCTCCTTTTCCCCTACCCATATCCTTCTTCCTTCCTTCCTTCCTTCCTTCCTTCCTTCCCTATCCATCTCCTTATTTCCTTTCTTTCCTCTCACCCTTTCTGTCTTTCACTTTTGCCAATTTTAGCTTCTGCCTCACAAACTTCTAAGACACATTATTCCAGGAGAAAAACAAACAACTTAGTATTTCAAGAGACAGTTAGTGCATCCTAGACAAAACACGATTCCAATATTACAGCTGAGGTTGAAAATGCCACAAATCTGATTAGACTGGCATGGCGATGGCCTTAAATGTCATCTCTTACTGACAATCTGTACCACAGGTTATAGCATCTTTTCAGGCAGATGAAAGTTTTATATTCTAAAATAAAATAGTTAGGCTTTTGTTATTTTGTTTTTGCCTTTCAGAATGACTTTAGTTGAATATATGAATAGTAATTATCTAATTTGATAAAATGTGAAAAGCTAAATACTGTCCAGGTTGTTTATAAAATTTTTCTCAAAACATATATTCCTACTTCTGGAAATGAAAATTAATATAATTTTAGTAGATTTAATTACAGTATTATTGAATTCATTTAGACAAACATATTTGGATTAATCACTTGGAACTTTTAATAGAAGTCTTTTAAATAGAACTGTTAAATAGATTCCAGGTTCACTCTTGTAATCCCAGCTAGTCAAGAGAGAGAATTAGGAGGATTCCTATGTTCAATACTTGCCCAAATAATTTCTTTAAAATTTAATAAGTAATACGTAATTAGAATGCTTACAAGTATTTGCCACCTTAAAAGAGGCACTAAATCATTATTTTATGGACTCAAAGGATTACATATTTTTGTTTAAGATTAGAAAGTTTCTGGTATAATTATATAATGATTATTTATATGTTATTTAGATTATTTAGGTTTAGTTACTTTCAAAAGTGTACTACTCTGATACAAATTAATCCAATCATCCACTTTGCATATTTAACTGTAAATATTTAAAATATTTCTAATATTTAAAAATTCTGATATATGCTACCTAGAATGAAATGAAGTGAAATATATAAACAAATGTGTCTTCCCTCAATGCCAATTACATGAACTTGTTGCTATGTTTAGAAGCTGTAAGTGAACAAAGATAACTTTATAATTTAAATTATTTATTAATTTAATTAATACTGATATTTCCTTACAACATGGGGAAAATTACAACATGGTCTTTTACAACATGGGACCATTGCATGTAATCTGAACCTCAAATCTTCCCAGCAGTTTACTTCAGTTCTCAAAGACACTCAGAACACAGGAAGAATTAACCAAGCCAAGGAGAGGGTTAATACCACTTGTTTCTTCTATGCTCTATTCCCATCAAACCCGAAAATGGTATGAATTTTAATTTATCGTTTTACATTTTAATATACAGCATTGACCTTGCATTCACTTAGATGAATGGGCTTTACTCTATTTCTAGATTAACTTGAGCACTTTAGTGTTGAGGGGCTAAAAGAAATCCCAAACACAATTTTAAACCAAACAGAAGAATTATGAAACACTCAATAGGAAAGCTCTCGATGCAGCATGGCATATGGAGTCACAGGGGCTCTGATGTGTGAGCCTACCATTAGAGACACTAGATGCTACACATTTGCTTTACAGTGTAGAATGCTTGTCTGTGGCTGAAATGAGCCACATTGCTTCCTTTCTGTGCATGGCTGATTTTCAAGCAAGGTAGTGATTGTTTCATTTGTAATATGTATTGACTATTTTTTGCTATGAATCTATTTGCTGTCATTGAATTGTTAACTACTTTGGGAAAAATTCCATCCACAACATTAAAAATACCTGTTCTGCCCAGACATGTTGGCACACATCTTTAATCTCAGTACATAGGAGGAAGAGGCAGGTAGGTGCCTATGAATTCCAGGCCTACCTGGTCTACCTAACAAGATCCTGGCTAGCCAGAAGTACATAGTGAGACACTGTCTAAGAAAGAGGAGAAAAATAAACAAGGAAATCAGAGACTCAGTTTAAGCCAAAGATCTCAGCTGTTCACTTTCTGTTTTGAGTTTGCCTACACTGGCATGAGTTTTAAACAGAATGTTTAAATCACAAATTGTATTCTTGTGTTATATAGTTTTCAGCCACATGTTCAGGCTACATTTCTTCTCTATCAAAGGTGATGTGTATCATAACATAGGAAATAAATTTTTAGGAGATTAGTACTAGCTTATATTTAAGGAGCTCAAAAATTTAAATTTGCATATGGATGAATAAATTAGTTAACCAGCACATACACTATACACATTAAGCACACACAGACACTGGTTCCTCTTGGTCTATGGAGACACAATTTATGATCTCTCATGAATGTGAAAAGTCAAGGATACCACTAACTCCTATAAAAACTATGGCTGTCGTGTATATAGGAAATTGATCCTCATAGCTTTGGTATTGAACTTCCTGGAGCAAAGGAGACACACATATGTTCTAAAATGCTGGAGTTAGATGGGACTTCTCCTTGGGTGGAGACACACCAGCTGCTCAGAAACTCTACAGGCTTAGGATATATGTTAAACAAGAAAGCAGATTTCCTGTAAAGAGGTAAATCAGAAGGGAGTTAGTGAATCTAGATGGGGTGGCTCAGCATGAGGGCAGCTTGAAGCCATAATCATTCTGGGTGGGGAATATATTGTTGGTGCTTTCTGCATTCAGACCAGGGAAGACCTTGCTATTCCTGTGGCTTTGAGGCACTGGTGTCCTGGGTCACAACCATACCCATGCCAGTGACATACATTCACTCAAAACCTTATCCGTACCCACAAGATGTACTAATTTATAAATTAAGCACAATATGTGACTAACAGTGTGCAGGCTGATAGGATGTTTTCGTGGGAGAAAAGTATTTG
This sequence comes from Mastomys coucha, assembly GCF_008632895.1. Taxonomy (NCBI): domain Eukaryota; kingdom Metazoa; phylum Chordata; class Mammalia; order Rodentia; family Muridae; genus Mastomys; species Mastomys coucha. Next base: position 4,936,645 of record NW_022196906.1, read on the forward strand.
CAACCAAAACTGTCAGCCTGATAGTTAATTTTCAAAGCTCATATTGACAAAGAGAACAGATTCCCTCAAGTAGTGCTATGATCTCATGTGTGATCCAGAGTATACCTATGACTACACTTATGCATAAACCCACCCTGACAAAACAATAATATTCAGTTATTCATTGTCTTTTTCTTTTTTCTTTTTTTAATTAGATATTTTCTTGATTTACAATTCAAATGATATCTCATTTCCCAGTTTCCCATCCCCCCCCAAAAAAACACAAAACAAACAAACAAAAAAACCCTGTTCCGTTCATCAACCCACCCTCTCCTGCTTCCTGGCCCTGGCATTCCCCTATACTGGGTCATAGAACCTTCACAGGACCAAGGGCCTCTCCTTCCATTGATGACAGAATAGGCTATCCTCCGCTACATATGCAGTTGGAGCTGTGAGTCCCACCAGGTGTACTCTTTGGTTGGTGGTTTAGTCCCTGGGAGCTCTGAGGATACTAGTTAGTTCATATTGTTGTTCGTCCTAAGGGGATGCAAACCTTTCAGCTCCTTGGGTCCTTTCTCTAGCTCCTTCATTGGGGACCCTGTACTCAGTTCAATGGATGGCTGTGAGCCTCTACTTCTCTATTAGTTGGGCACTGTCAGAGCCTCTCAGGAGACAGCTATATCAGGCTCCTGTTAGCCAGCACTTGCTGGAATCTACAATAGTGTCTGGGTTTGGTGATTGTATATGGGAAGAATTCCCAGGTGGAGCAGTCTCTGTATAGTCCTTCCTTCAGTCTCTGCTCTATAGTTTGTCTCTGCAACTCCTTCCATGGGTATTTTATTCCCCCATCTAAGAAGGATCGAAGTATCCACACTTTAGTCTTCCTTATTCTTCTTATTCTTGGGTTTCTTGTGGTTTGTGGATTGTATCTTGGGTATTCCGAGCTTCTGGTCTAATATTCACTTATCAGAGAGTGCATACTATGTGTGTTCTTTTGTGATTGGATTACCTCACTCAGGATGATATCCTCCAGAGCCATCCATTTGCCTATGAATTTCATAAATTCATTGTTTTTTAATAGCTGAGAAGTACTCCATTGTGTAAATGTACCACATTTTATATATCCATTCCTCTGTTGAGGGACGTCTGGGTTGTTTCCATTTCCCAGCTATTATAAATAGGCTCTTATGAACATAGTGGAGCATGTGTTCTTATTGCTGGAGCATCTTCTGGGTATATGCCAAGGAGTGGTATAGCTAGGTCCTCTGGTAGTACTATGTCCAATTTCCTGAAGAACCACCAAACAGATTTCCAGAGTGGTTGTAACAGCTTGAAGTCCCACCAGCAATGAAGGAGTGTTCCTCTTTCTCCAGAACTTTACCAGCATCTGCTGTCACCTGAGTTTTTGATCCTAGCCATGCTGACTGGTGTGAGGTGGAATCTTAGGGTTGTTTTGATTTGCATTTCCCTGATGACTAAGGATGTTGAATATTTTTTTTAGGTGCTTCTCAGCCATTTAGTATTCCTCATTTGAAAATTCTTTGTTTAGCTCTGTACCCTATTTTTAAGAGGGTTATTTGGTTCTCTGGAGTCTAACTTCTTGACTTCTTCGTATATATTGGACATTAACCCTCTATCAGATAGAGGATTGGTAAAGATCTTTTCCCATTGTGTTGGTTGCCATTTTGTCCTATTCACAGTGTCCTTTGCCTTACAGAACCTTCTTCATTTTATGAGGTCCCATTTGTCAATTCTTGATCTTAGAGCATAAGCTATTGTTGTTCTGTTCAGGAAAATGTCCCCTGTGCCCACATGCTCAAGGCTCTTCCCCACTTTCTTTTCTATTAGTTTCAGTGTATCTGATTTTATGTGGAGGTCCTTGAACTACTTAAACTTTAGCTTTGTACAAGGGGATAGGAAAGGATCGATTTGCATTCTTCTACATGCTAATCACTAGTTCAGTCACCACAATTTGTAGAAAATACTGTCTTTTTTCCATTGGACGGTTTTAGCTCCTTTGTCAAAGATCAAGTGACTATGTGTGTATAGGTTCATTTCTGGGTCTTTAATTCTATTCTATTGACACACCTGCCTGTTACTGTACCAATACCATGCAGTTTTTATCACAATTGCTCTGTAGTAAAGCTTAGGGTCAGGGATGGTGATTCCACCAGAGGTTCTTTTACTGTTGAGAATAGTTTTCAATATCCTAGTTTTTTTGTTATTCCAGATGAATTTGCAAATTGCTCTTTCCAAGTATATGAAGAATTGAGTTGGAATTTAGATGGAGATTGCATTGAATCTGTAGATTGCTTTCAGTTAGATGGCCATTTTTACTATATTTTTCCTGCCAATCCATGAGCATGGGAGATCTTTCCATCTTCTGAGATTTTCTTTGATTTCCTTCTTCAGAGACTTGAAGATCTTGTCACACAGATCTTTTACTTGCTTAGTTAGAGTCACACCAAGGTATTTTATATTATTTGTGACTACTGTGAAGGGTGTTGTTTCCCTAATTTCTTTCTCAGCCTGTTATTCCTTGAGTTAATTTTATATCCAGCTACTTTGCTGAAGTTGTTTATCAGGTTTAGGTATTCTCTTGTGGAATTTTTGGGGTCACTTAAGTATACTATTATATCATCAGCAAATAGTGATAGTTTGACTTCTTCCCTTCCAATTTGTATCCCTTTGATCTTCTTTTTTTGTCTAATTGCTCTGGTTAGGACTTCAAATACAATATTGAATAGTTAGGGAGATAGTAGGCAGCCTTGCCTAGTCCTTGATTTTAGTGGAATTGCTCAAGTTTTTCTCCATTTAATTTGATGTTGGCTACTGGTTTTCTGTGTATTGCTTTTACTATGTTTAAGTATAGGCCTTGAATTCCTGATCTATCCAAGACTTTTATCATGAATGGATGTTGGATATTGTCAAATGCTTTCTCAGCATCTAATGAGATGATAATATGGTTTTTTTTCCTGAATTTGTTTATATAGTGAATTGTGTTGATTAATTTCCATATATTGAGCTATTCCTGTATTCCTGGGATGAAGCCTACTTGATCTTGATGGATGATTGTCTTGATGTGTTCTTGGACTCAGTTAGCAAGAATTTTGTTGACTATTTTTGCATAGATATTCATAAGGGAAATTAGTCTGAAGTTTTCTTTCTTTGTTAGGTCTTTGTGTGATTTAGGTGTCAGAGGAATTTTGGCTTCATAGAATGAATTGGGTAGAGTGTCTTCTGTTTCTGTTTTGTGGAATAGCTTTAGGAATATTGGTATTAGGTCTTCTTTGAAGGTCTGATAAAATTATTCACTATACACATCTGGACCTGGAATTTTTTTGGTTGGGAGACTATTAATGACTATCTATTTCTTTAGGGGATATGGGACTATTTAAATCATTTATCTGATATTGATTTAACTTTGGTACCTAAGTATCTGTCTAGAAAATTGTCCACTTCATCCAGGTTTTCCAGTTTTGTTGAGTATAGCCTTTGTGGTAGGATCTCTTGGATTTTTGGATTTCCTCAATTTCTGTTGTTATGTCTTCCTTTTCATTTCTGATTTTATTAATTAGGATACTGTCTCTGTGCTCTCAAGTTAGTCTGGCTAAGGGTTTATCTATTTTCTTGATTTTCTCAAAGAACCAGCTCCTGGCTTGGTTGATTCTTTGTATAGTTCTTTTTGTTTCCATTTGGTTGATTTCAGCCCTGAGTTTGATGATTTCCTGACGAATCCTCTTGGGTGAATTTGCTTCCTTTTGTTCTAGAGCTTTCAGAAATGCTGTCCAATTGCTGGTGTATGCTCTCTCCAGTTTCTTTTTGGACACACTCAGAGCTATGAGTTTTCCTTATAGGACTGCTTTCATTGTATCCTATAACTGGGTATGTTGTGGTTTCTATTTCATTAAACTCTAAAAAGTCTTTAATTTCTTTCTTTATTTCTTCCTTAACCAAGTTATCATTGAGTAGAGTGTTATTAAGCTCCCAGCTATATGTGGGCTTTCTATTGTTTATGTTGTTATTGAGGAGCAGCCTTAGTCCATGGTGATCTGATAGCATGCAAGGAATTATTTCAATCTTCTTGTATCTGTTGAGACCTGATTTGTTACCAATTATATGGTCAGTTTTAGAGAAGATATCTTGAGGTGCTGAGAAGAAGGTATATCCATTTGTTTTAGGATAAAATGTTCTATAGATATCTGTTAAATCCATTTGTTTCATAACTTCTGTTAGTCTCAATTTATCTTTGTTTAGTTTCTGTATCCATGCTCTGTCCATTGTAGAGAGTCTGGTGTTGAAGTCCCCCACTATTATTGTGTGCAGTGCAATGTGTGCTTTCAGCTTAATAAAGTTTCTTATATGAATGTATCTGCCCTTGCATTTGGAGGGTAGAGGTTTATAATTGAGAGTTCATCTTAGTAAACCTTACATTTGATGAGTATGAAGTATCCCTCCTCATCTTTCTTCATCTCTTTTGTTTTATTTGATAGTAGAATGGCTACTCCAAATTGTTTCTTGGGACCATTTGTTTTCCAGCATTTTATTCTGAGGTAGTGTCTGTCTTTGTCACTGAGGTGTGTTTCCTGTATACAACAAAATATTGGGACCTGTTTTCGAAACCAATCTGATAGCTATGTCTTTTTATTGAGGAATTGAGTCCATTGATATTAATAGATATTAAAGAAAAGTAATTGTTGCTTCCTGTTATTTTTTTGTTAGAGCTGGAATTCTGTTCGTGTGGTTATCTTCTTTTAGTTTTGTTGGAAGATTATTTTCTTGCTTTTCTAGATTGTAGTTTCCCTCCTTGCATTGCAGTTTTCCATTTATTATCCTTTGTAGGTCTGGATTTGTGGAAAGATATTGTGTAAATTTGGTTTTGTCTTTGAATACCTTGGTTTCTCCATCTATGGTAATTCAGAGTTTTGCTGGGTATAGTAGCCTGGGCAGGCATTTGTGTTCTTTTAGGGTCTGTATGACATCTGCTCTGGATCTTCTGGCTTTCATAGGCTCAGGCAAAAATTCTAGTATAATTCTGATAGATCTACCTTTATATGTTACTTGACATTTTTCCCTCGCTGCTTTTAACATTCTTCTTTGTTTTGTGCATTTGGTATTTTGATTATTATGTGACAGGAGAAATTTCTTTTCTGGTCCAATCTATTTGGAGTTCTGTAGTCCTCTTATATGTTTATGGGGATCTCTTTTTTTTAGGTTAGGGAAATTTTCTTCCATAATTTTGTTGAAGATATTTACTGGCCCTTTAAGTTGGAAGTCTTCACTCTCTTCTATATATATTATCCTTAGGTTTGGTCTTCTCATTGTGTCCTGGGTTTCCTGTAAGTTTTGGTTAGGCTCTTTTTGCATTTTGAATTTTCTTTGACTATTGTGTCAATGTTTTCTATGGTATCTTCTGCCCCTGAGATTCTCTCTTCTATCTCTTGCATTCTGTTGGTGACTTTTGCATCTATGGCTTCTGACTTCTTTCCTAGGTTTTCTATCTCCAGATTTGTCTCTCTTTGTGAGTTCTTGATTGTTTTACTTCCATTTTTAGATCCTGGATTCTTTTGTTCAATTCCTTTACCTGTTTGGCTGTGCTTTCCTGAAATTCTTTAAGGGATTTTGTGTTTCCTTTTTTAGGGCTTCTACTTGTTTACTTGTGTTCTCCTGTAATTCTCTAAGGGATTTTCTGTTTCTTCTTTAAGGGCTTTCACCTATTTACCTGTGTTCTCCTGTATTTCTTTAAAGGAGTTATATATGTCCTTCTTAAATTTCTCTATCACCATCATGAGATATGATTTTAGATCCAAATCTTGCTTTTCCAGTGTGTTGGAGTATCCAGGAATTGCTGTGTTGAGAGTACTGGGTTCTAATGATGAGAAGTAGTATTGGTTTCTGTTGGTAAGATTCTTGCATTTGCCTCTTGACATCTGTTAATGGTGTTAGATGTTCTTGGTGTGTCTGGCTACAGCTTGTTCCTCCTGTGGGTCTGTAGGACTGTGTCAGCACTCCTGGGAGATCAGCTTTCCTCTGGTAAGATCTGTGTGCAGATGGCTGTGGATCAGCCATCCCTCCTGGGTGCAGATGGATGAATGAAGGACCCTGTCCCAGTTGCTCTGCAGCTTCTGTCGCCTGTGCTTCCTGGCTGGTCCCACCTTAGAAAGTCACCAGAGAGAAAATGGTGATCTTGCCTCAGTCCCAGGATCAGAGCACTCTCTGAAGATCTGCTCTCCCCTTCCAGGAATGATGTACAGAGGGTTGTGGAACAGGTGCACATCCTGGGTGTAGATGGAGGTAGAAAGGGCCTAGTCCCAGCTGCTCTGCTGCTTCTGAGGCCTGTGCCTCCCAGCTGGTCTCATTTTATTTTTCTATAAATATATGTGATTCTAAGAGAGGGCAAAATAGAATGGTATCAAGCTTTACATGAAGTTGTAAGAGGTTTCATGCAGGGATAGCAAAGTTCTCTAAAACTTAGAACTTCTTCTAATACAGCTTCCAAAGATAGAATGTCTTAGATAGACACTGTCCTAGTTAAATTTTTATCTCCATGATAAAACACCACGGGGGAAAAAAGCAACTCCAGAAGTAAAGAGCTTCTTTCCATTTACAGTTGTAGTTGATCATGAAAGGCGGAAACTCAAGGCAGGAACCTGGAATCAAGAACTAAAGCAGAGGTCATGGGGGAATGCTGCTTACTGGCTTGCTCCATGTGCTTTCTTATACAGCCCAGGACCACCTGTCCAGTGTTGGTCCCACCCCTCTTTGGAATGGATCCTCCACATCAGTCATTAGTCAAGATAGCAATCTTCAAGCATGCCCAAGGCCAGGAAAGTGGAGCCATTTTCTCAGTTGAGGCTCTATCCTCACAAATGACTCTAGGTTTTGTCTAGTTGACAAAAAATAAAATAAAATAAAATACAATTCTTGGAATAAGGTATGCTCCAAGAAAGCACTCATTCATAGTTTTAAATGTGTTATGGCAATCTTACTAGGCTATTGAATAAAATATTTAATGGTTTTCTATGATAAGGCCTTATAGAAAATGGTACAAATTTGGTCATAGAATTTCGAAACCAGTAGTGACACAGCTGTCCTGCCACTGTACAAAGATCTTTTGATTCATTGCCTTTCTTGAACTGTAAATCTTTAAATCAAAAATTTCTCATTTCACTTAAAGGTACATTAACAGATTAATCATGAGTATACTCCACATAAACTTTAATCTTAAGCATGGAGTTTGCTAATCATCACTTGAGAAAAAGTATAATTGCCCTATATTTGAGAGATTTGAAGGTTTGATTCATGTAAAATTTAAACATTTATTATAGTCACATACATTTTTTTTGTTGCAATAGTCAGAGAACAATTACTCAGCACATCAAGAAATTGGAAATTATTTTCATAGTGTATGACAAAAAAAGTGTATTCTTTAAGTGACATTTTATTTCTACTTGTGTCATTGAATGTTTTGTATATGTTCACTATCATTGGCAACCAGTATTTGTAGCTACAGATACCAGGAGAGAAAAATCAGCTCCTGTAACATTCATTTTTGATATGCCTAGGCTTTTTTACTAAACAGCAAAATGAGTGTAAATAAGAGAAAAATAACTGTCTCCATGGGGAAAAGAATGCATTTTCATATAAAAATGATCACTTTGCTTAAAAAAAATATTTTTAGAAAGAGACAAAATAAGTGTATTTTTTTTTTAATTGGAAGATGTGTCAGGATTACATATTCTGGGAACATTAATGAATTTAAATATTTATATTATTTGCCATATTTGTTCTGTGTGATTTACTTGAGGCTTATGCTTTCTGAACAGATTAGTAGAATGGGGATATCAGCCCTTGATACAGTCATTCATATAAAGGGAACTTCTAATGACACAAAAGAAAACACATGTCATTTCCCTAACTTGTTTTATAACTTGGAGGTGTAAAGATGAGGAGATGGTTAAAGTTACTGCAAATAACAAAATGCAGCTTCAGAAGCTGTTAAAGAGAGAAAACAACACAGAGGGAGTAAACAGAAAACCAAGAACACTGGATTCCACTTCACAGAATATGGAAACTGTTTGCATGAAACTCTGCAAAACTTACAGCAACCAGAACTTGTATAAACTGTAGATATTTTTTGTTAGAATCACTTTAAAGCAAAATTCTGTTATTTACAGGTAATGTACAAGCAGGTTTCTAAGGGATGGCCCATTAACTTTTGAATTTCAGGTACAGGCTAGCTTGCTGGTGTCTATGGAAATGAGCTTAGATGGGATGGCAAACCGGCAGCAAGCTCCAAACCTGGAAGGCTAGGGCCCATTGTGTTGATAAAAACAGAATTTTTCAAACTATTTATCTGTCTGAGTTTATGCTCCACATTACACTCTCTCCAATATTCTTTTCTAACAAGTTTCTAATTCGCAGCCAAATTGAGTTAATTTGATAGTGAACACTAATCCACCTGACACTTAGGTTTTAGCATTAGTATGTGATTTGAATAAAAATGGCCCCCGTGGGTTCATGGGAAGTGATACTATCTGAGGGAGTGTATCATTGGGTGTGGGCTTTGAGGTTTCTGAAGGCCAGGCCAGGCCCAGTGCTCTCACTTCGTTGCTGTCCATGGATCTGGATGTAGCATTCTCAGCTCTTCCAGCACTAACTATGTCTGCCTGCATGCTAATAGACTAAAACTCTTAATTTAAGCTAGCCACAATTTGATGTTTTTTCTTTTAAGGGTTGCCATGGTTGTGTTGTCTCTTCACAGCAATAGAACAATGACTATGACAGCTCGTACTGACCATGTTTGCCTGTGGCATATTTGAAATCCATTTGTCTTGTCCATTCCTTACATTTTCATGCATCTCAAAGCAAATGGCAGACACCTGAGCCATCTTTTTCATCATTCATCAAAACTCATTGTATTTTTCCTTCAGAGTAAAACAGACCTCAAATGAACAACATAAGTCTCAAGTACATATATACAGAAAATGTTTTTATTCTCTTATTTATTTTTCTTTGGCTTTTCTATAGTTTGTCTCTGGGTGGAAAATGTTCTGTTAAGCCTGATAATGGTATCCCATCTCCTCAGCAATAAAGCACATTTCCCCTTACACCACACTTGCTAGTTACCCAGAACTCCCAGCCTCACAACAGCTCTGCCACTCTAGTTCTAAAACAAAGAAGACAGAGGGTCATCAGCCTTTGAAGCAAGGTCAAAACTAAATTAATGATAACTAGACAACAAACCAAACTTTGCCATATACAAACTCCTCATTGATATAGTCCCGGTTTCCTGAGTACCCAGTTCATCTGGAAAAACATTGGAGGAATGTCAAAAGAAGGAAGAGTTTTAATCTGGTATTGATGAAAAGTAGAATTCTGCTGTCAAGTATAACATGTAAGCAAAAAAGTAGGAATGATTGACCAAGGGCATTATGTATCACAGGGCTGGTAATGTCTTCTGGAGTTTGCATTATCTCTTTCAGGTTATAGACCCACTAGTGAGAATAATGTAAACATATTCTTGCTTAAGTTTGCAAATTAGGGTGGCATTGTTCAGAGTGGAACAGGAACTAAAGGATCAGGGTGTAGAAATGACTAACCTACGGATTATTTAAAATGCCTATGATGATCCAGAATTAAAAAGAAGAGACAGACTGAAGGAAGTGACTAAAGAAATATAAACAATTAGATTTGAGTGGTATCATTCACCTGGAATAAATGAGCAAAAGGACCATATGCATCACTACAGGGAGAATTTTAAGGTTGTTCAAGGAAGTTTTCAGGACGTAGAGTAGAGGGAGACAGGTCACTCATGATCAGAAATGTAACCCATCTGAATGGGAGAAAAGGGAAATAGTTTTTGATAACATATTTTCTTTGCACAATATACTATCACAGCTAACTAAAAAAAGGTGAAAATGAAAACTCAAAAGTAAACTTGGGCTAGAAAACATTAAAAATCTATTAAAATGTAGCTTAGGGTTTCTAAATGCTTGTTTCAGAATCATTTGGATGGAAAAAGTCAAATTTTACAAAAAGGAGAATATGAGAGAATGCCTTTGGCTTGAACCTGTGAGATACACTATAAATTTTTCTATGTGGCTCTATTCTAGTGAATAGCTCTTAGTGGGGACCCTTATAAGAGCAGTACTTAACTCCAATAATACTTCTTGACATTTGGGATTGATAAGTCAATGTGGTTTGGCAGACACAGACATGAATTTGAAATTAGGAGAATTCTCCTGAAGATTTACTACATAACAACAGGTGCCACAAGGAGAAAATTATGAAGTTCAGGTGTATATACAGATAGCTAATCTATTTACCTCACAAACTACCTGTAAATCAAATACATTAAAAACTTGAAGTTAAACTGTATCAAAAATAAATATGTTTTTAAAATTACTTATACTTGAGTATAATAACAAATGCAAAAGTATATGTGTATATATTAGCACTCACAGTGCTTTGCATTATTTATACAAACATACATAGACATACATAAATATGGCATAGATGGTACATGCATTTGAGTACGTGTACAATGCTATGAGTTTCTGGACCCAAGCCTTTGTACACTGAAGACTAATTTTCTACCACTGAGCTACATCCTTAGTCTAAGATATACAGCTGGTAGTGGAAATTTATAAATACTAGTTATAACCTCATACAGCATTAGTATATGATGGTCTATTATTTTTTAATATATTAGGCCACTTTGCTATAAAATGTCAATGTAAATACTATCATTGACAGAACTTCAGATAAAGGATTGTATAGGGAAAAGTAATGGTATAGAAACTCAAAGGAAAGAAAATGACAAAACACTGAGTTAATTGAAATGTCATATCAGGAATTAGAGCCTCAGGTGACACAGGGGAAAGTTCACAGGGTTGAGATGGATTTTCCACAAAGCTCAGTAAATGCAAGGGACTGGACCCAAGGTGCTCTTCTGATGAGCTGCTGAGATGCAAGGTCAGAATCCAAAGAGGATTATTTCAATATTTCTAAAGCAATCTAGATTTATTTATTTATTTATTTATTTATTTATTTATTTATTGTAAATTGCTCAGCCACATGTTTTAGAATGTTTGTAACTTCATAATTCAGATTTAATTCATAAACTGTCTTGAGTATTTTATTAATCTGGGAATTGCAGTATTTATATTCTGGTTTGTGGCCAAGTATTTGATAAGCAAGTTAAGGGGACAAATATTTATTCTGGCACATGGTAGAGGGTATGGGCCACATTCAGGGAAATCATGGGAGCAGGCAAAGGAGGAGGGAGAGAGCAGACAAGAATTTGAGCTGACTTATCAATCTCCAGATCCACATTCATGACCAGTTTTCTCCAGTGAATTGTCACCTTCAAGATATTCCACAAGCCCTTAGAACAGTGCCAGCACTTAGTGACCAAATACTCATTCACATGACTATGTGGAGTCATTTCACATTCAAACCAGAATAGCTCTCTGTCTTTGTGTTTCAAGAGAGCTTGCAAGGGGAAGAAATTACATAATATAGGGTTTGGCTAACTTTGAGCTTCTCATGCCAGTGAAGACTGAGGCTCAATGGTTGCTTTATTTGTGGCACACAGCATTTTCTTAGTCCTGGGTTATTTATACACCACCCTAGGCCCCATGACTTAGTGGGAACAAGTTCATCTAAAAACTGCCTACTCTATGAAATGATCTTAGCCTATTTATTTATCTGGATTATATGTGTCACAGGAATCAAGAATCCAGAAATCATCTTTCCAGGAAGAGGAAAAACCAAGCTTGTGATAATTGTTATAGGGCTATGAAAATTACAGGAGATCATGGATTTGTCATCAACAGTTAGCCTGTTGTGTATTTAGTATACGCTTGGAGCTGTTGAAGATTTTACATCTTAGATGCTACGCATACATAAAGGAATGGGGTATAGTGATATTAAACAAGGTCATGGTAACATGAGTCTCACATCACCAAGTATATAAGAATACTGTATGCCCTTCATCCCTGCAGAGTCTGCCTTCTTACTAGTGACAATAAATTATTGATCAAGCAAAGAGTTTGTTGGTGTTGCACCTGAAAGGTGGGTAGTATCAAGCTAAGTCAAAGTAATGAGGCAGACAGAGGGAACTCCAAAGTAATAAACAAGTTCATTTCTAACAAGATTATGGAGCAACTTTGATTCCAAATTTAGGGTCTGAATGAAGACTCCATCTACTGTTTGATTGGCTTTCGGAGACATTTTATCTGTGGGAAGCAGATGGGTGTTTTATGGAGTTATAAAATATCATTGTGAGTTATTATTGTATTACTTTTTATTACAGTTTGAGAGTGGTATTTATTACAAAGTCTATATTTCTTCTAGTTTTTGTTAGTAGCATTACTGTAAATATAAAATGTACTTATTGTGGTTACAAAAGATATATCTACAGCTTGTAGAATGGGACTGCAGAAGCAGAGTTGCAAGGCATAGAAATGGCCATGTCATCAATGTTGGCCATTTTGGGCTCCTGGAAACTAAAAGCAATAAACCGTAACTGTCAGCATTTTACTTTTTAACTAGTACCCTCAGAGCTCCCAGGGACTAAAACTCCAACCAAAAAGTACACATGGGGGAACTCATGGTTCCAGCAGCATGTGTATAGCAGAGGATAGCCAAGCCGGTCATCAATGGGAGGAGAGGCCCTTGGCCCTGTGAAGGTTCTGTGCCCCAGTGTAGGGGAATGCCAGGGCCAGTAAGCAGGGGGAGGGGTGAGGGAACAGGGGATGTTTTAGTTTTAGTTTTTGCTTTTGTTTTGTTTTGT
>NW_022196906.1:4949432-4952105 GCF_008632895.1 Mastomys coucha
AGGAGGAGGAGGAGGACGAGGAGGAGGACGAGGAGGAGATAGCAACCAATCCCTATTAGTGACAGGTGACTTCTCTATTTAAATCTTCTTGATGGGGATGTCAGATACCTAGGAAGATTGCAAGGTCCCCTTAACCCCTGAGCCATCTCTCTGTCCCAGACTTTTTGTTCATGTATACAGATTACTTATTTCCATAAAAGATATATCTCTGTGTGTTTCTGATTTCTCAAGCTATGAAAAATATTTTATAAAAATGTTAGTAAATATCTAGATATTTTAAGCATGGCTCGCTATATAATGCCAAAAGACAATATGAGTTTAAGCAAACCAAAACTCTATACATGTTAATTTATCATTAAAAAGGAAAGGACTAAAGCCAGACAATAGTCAGGCTTGCTGCTGTAGCTGTCATTTGGGCTCTGTAATTTTTGAAGTTAATTGAGATGGCAACCAATCCCTATTAGTGACAGGTGACTTCTCTATTTAAATCTTCCTGTGAAGATCGTGCCATTCCCGCAGGCTAGGATACAGTTTGTTCATGTGGAAAAAGCATTTGCTATCTTACAATCTAGATAACCCAGACAGATTTATTTTCCATTTCCTGATAAGATCTGAAGTTAGTAATAGTCAAGAAATAAATTTGGCCAAGACTTTCTAACACCAAGAATATGTGGGTGGGTGCCTAACTGGCACCCTAATGAGACATTCTATTTTCTTATATTTCAGGACACCAAGAAGTCTTCGCTTCACTGCACAGAGGGCATATGTGCTCACTATGACCTATTATGCATATTTAAATATATTTTCTACTTTATTATGCATGCTTATGCTGAATAACTTCAACAAAGAACATAAATAAAAATATGTAATGGTGCTATTAAATGAAGATCTATATCTCTTTAAAAATAATAGAGTATCTAGGATAATATCAACTCATTCCATTGTGAACATGTGCTCATTTATCACCAATTACCCTAGAAGGAACAGCTGTTTAATCTTAGAAATGAGCACACTTTTAAAATCTGTGATTATGCTCAAAGGTAGAACAGGATACTTCCCAAACGCATATGCTGAAGAGAGAAATCACTAATGGAGTCCAAGGAATGCTTAGCACACTTTTTCTGGCTAATATACGGTCTTTACCACATCTCTTGATAGCTGTATATACCTACTGAATGACGGGAGAAAGCTGTAAACCTAGTTAGAGTTAAAGCTTTTAATAAGTAGAAAATCAAAACTGCACGGTCTTCATCATGATGTCAATATTCTGTTTTATATTCTATTTGATTAATGTTTATGGACAAAATATTTTTATTAAAAAAAAACAGCTAGTTTTATTTTAAAACAATGCCTCCCAAAGTATGGAACCGTGTAATGAGACAGAGTTCTAGGTCCAGGGAAGGGAGAACTCTGTGAATATTTTGTCTTTTGGTATTCAGATTTATTTAGAGTATCATAGTTAATTTGTAACAAATAAAAAGTTGCAGAGTTTTCATTGCAGATGCCCAAAGCACTTCTAGTCCAATGAATATTTAAACATTGTGCAGAATGGTGATCTGAATATTAAGAACTTCATTTTTTTCTCTGCATAACTGTGAAAGACTGATCCAGTCTCAAATACTCCATGGCCATTGCAAAGTGAATGTCCTGGTCTGTACTATCAGGCATGTTACATTTAATGAGTCCCATTCTTCATCAAAAGTCAGACTCCTTAGAATCTTCGCCTGTTTGCAAGTCAAAGATTTTTCTGTTAACTGGTAGGCAGTCAAAGGCAGTCATGGGATCTGTATAATAGTAAACAAAGGGAATATATTCCATAAGGCTGAGCATCCTTAAGGGATCCAGCTCTAGCTTTCTCATTTTCTGAGTGACAACAGCCTTATTGCAACGGAATTCATCACAAAAGAATGATACACTTCAAATATTTATGTTCTGCTCATCACCATGCTAACTGGAACTAATTAAGAATCAATTTGAATTAATGAAACCCGGAAAGTCAGGATTTATTTTAGGGTATATCAGCCTAGTGTTCAGGAGATCAGTTAAAAAACTGATGGTATTTCTGTTTACATTTTTGCTAAAGTGTAACATGTAGAAGAAGAGGGACGAGAAACACTTGATTCCATTTCTCCCCTCTGCTATTGTTTGTACTGAGTTTTCTCAGTGAATGTGCTTAAGTTTCCCTCAGTTCTGCTGACTGAGTTGGGAGAGGAACTTGAAGAATTCATAGAGGGGTTTTAGTCTTAACTGCTTTCTAGTGTCCACAGAGCAGTGCTGGCTCACAAGAGCTGCAGTGTTGGGCACACTGAGGAATCAGATTATATAAAATATACCCAGTTGTTCAATTATAACAGCCACAATTCCAGTGTCACTGGTTACAATCATTACTAAACAACACCTTGAGTAGCATCAGTAAAAGTACTTGAGGTGGTATATATCAGTTCAATATGGTTAGAAAACTACACTGATTTTGAAGTGAAATAAAATTCAGTTATTGATTACAGTAACATAACCAAATATGTTAACATAGTTATATTTTAAACTTAACATTTTAAAGAGGGTGATATGTTCAACCAAGACTGAGCAATATTATAGAGAATATAATAATCTCCCACAGCTGGGGAGAGCAGAGAGGATTAACCAACTACGACTACAGGGAACTGGGAAGACTAT
>NW_022196906.1:4952115-4964615 GCF_008632895.1 Mastomys coucha
TGCTGTGTCAGCATGTCTATGCTCATGGAGGAGTTTCATGTATGTTTACTAAGGGAAGTCATTTCTATAACATAAGTAATACTTACATATCTCACAACATTCTTTGTTAACCCCAACTAGTTCTCCCTACTGTGCCCAAGTGCTTACCTCATCTCCAAACCCTGGGTATCAGGGATTCATTTTGAGTGTCTATATATAAAATAATTCTTTGATTTGAAATAATTCTGTACAAATGAAATTATGTATGATGACAATATATATTCTTATGAATTATATTTTACTAAGATAATTATTGTGGAATCAATCTCATGTTTTTTTTTATGAACCTACATTTTATTAACTTTATTGAGCAGCACCCTATCAAGTAAACAGACAGTCTGTTTATCTTGGCACCTGTTGATGGGCATTCAGGTTATCTATACTGATCAGATAGAACAGCCTGCAAACAACCATCCACATAATTGCTTATGTCTTCCTGGAATTAATGCCTGTGTTGGGAATGAATGATTTGAGAGGGTTACACTTCACGACTTAGCAAATATATTCTCCAAAGCATAGAGATAAATTCCATGACCCCAAAACAAAGAATGTGAGATTCCCAGTTTGTTTATTTCATATTTATCATTCTAGGTTGGCAAGTTTCTGATAGTTGCAAGCCATTGGTTGATACATTCGACAAGTTTTAAAATCACTTTTTAAAGGCAAAAAGGTAAAATCTATTGGTGATTGTACCTAGTCAGGAGGAAGTGTCTTTACTTAAAATGATAACTTTTCCTCATGGATGTTTCAAAATTCATACTTGCTATCTAATATCCTCATGAAAACTATATTCTTTATAAAAATACCATAAGACGTGCAGTGGCCACACCTATTGACATGCCAAGATGAACTGAGTAAAATTTCATGAGGCTACACCCCTCGATGTGAGCTATATAGGTAGCCACTGGCTAACAAGGGAGGGAGATGCAGTGTTTTTCTGGAATGATATCCCAATCCTAAGTAGTTGTACCTAAACACATGTCAATAAGATCAGTTATTAGACTCAGTATTATATATATGTACATATATACATATATATATGCATATACATATACATATATATGTTCACATATCACTTAGGGCAATGTTGTTTATTCTTCTCTAAATCCTTCTTTTTTACTTCTGTATTCCCTCAGAAACACTTAAGCCCTTTCACTTATCAGTAGTCATAAAACTGCTGGTATTGCTTCTTTCAAAAGAGGAAGCATGCCACAAAGGCTTCATTTTTATTTTTTTTATTCTGTCCCTTTTCTGTAATAACAGTTAGATATCTAGTAGGTTTCTACAGGTACTGGCAAGCTGACTAGTGAAAAAGAAAGAAAAAAAAAGAACTGATGGAGGATTGGGTTCTACATATCATTTCACATTTTACTTCAAACATCTTAATGAGTCAAACACATCAAGCATTCATATGTTTTATGTTCAGGTCATATAAAAGTACAATTATTTCTCCTATATGCCCATGTTCATTCGTATGTAATCCCATGTCTTCTATGGCACACAGCCTGCTTAATAGACTGCAAATGTGATCAGTAGGATGGGGTAAGCCAACAAAAGCACTTGACCCCAAACCTGAAAAGCTGAATGAAATCCTCAAGTCTCACAGAGAGGGAGAGGACCAACTCTTAAAAGTTGTCCTCTGACATCTACGTATATTACATGGAAAATGGACTCAAACACACATAATCTTAGGAAATAAATGTAACTTTAAAAAATTAAAAAGAGAAAGAGAAGGAGGCTACCCAAGACAGGGAAGGAGGCAGACTAATGGCATATCTGGATCTCTCTGCCTCTGCTCCTCCAATTCTGACCTCCCCACAGTCTTATTCTTCCTCTGAGGCAGATCACTTGTTGAGGCCTCCCCTCTGCCACAACTCACCTCCAGTAGCCCACACAGATATTCACCTCCTAACTTCCAGCTCCTGACTCAGTCATTTATCCTAAACATCCAACTCCAGCAAGTATTCTCTGGAAGCCACAGGCCAGGGAAGCACTTACACTGACTACAGATCTCCTTCACCTCTCCCTCTAGTCTCTAATCCTCTAGTCTCATTTCCAGTTCTGGAGCAGAACACCTGCTAAGACTGCCTCTTCTTTATCCCTCATCTCCAGGGGATCTCTCCCCAACCTCATTGCAGTACCCAAGCAACTAACCCCAGCAGCCACTCCCTGGGAAACCCCAGACCACTCTGATAGTGGAAGAAAGTGAGTAAGCCAGCTCTAGATCTTTATCTCTCACTCCACTCCTCAAGTCAGTTTTCCCAGTCTCATCTCCAGCTTTGAGGCCTGCTTGTTGTAACTTCTCCTCACTCTGTGTTCCCATTCCCAGGAACAAAGTAGATTCTGGTGGAAGACCCTCTTTTCTCCCTTCTGTGAATACCCCATCTTCCACCCCATAACTATTCCTTAGTGTCAGCTCATAATATCCAGAAACATATTTTACCTGAAACACCCAGTGGCTATACCTTAGGACCCATGAAGGCCTTCCTGCCCATAAAGCCCTCAAAGCCATCACATTTTCTGAAGAACCAGAGAGAGCAACAGA
This sequence comes from Mastomys coucha, assembly GCF_008632895.1. Lineage (NCBI taxonomy): Eukaryota > Metazoa > Chordata > Mammalia > Rodentia > Muridae > Mastomys > Mastomys coucha. Next base: position 4,954,700 of record NW_022196906.1, read on the forward strand.
AACCAAGGAACAAAACACTTACACACATATGAACATGCTCCCCATACACACACACCACCACTACCACCAACACCACCACTATCACCACCATTACCACCAGCACCACCAGCATTAACAAAAACAACAAAATAACAAGAATCAACAAACACTGCTCATTGCGATTTCTCAACATCAGTGGTCTCAATGCTACAATAAAAAGACATAATTAACAGAACAGATATGAAAACAGGATCCATTATTCTGTTGCATCCAAAAAATACCTGAATATCAAATATAGATATCAATTTCTGATAAAAGGAAGGGTAAAGATTTTCCAAGCAAAGGGACCTAGGAAACAAGCCAGAGTAGAAATTTTACTTTCTGCCAAAACAGATGTCTAACCAAGAATAATAATAAACACAGAACAAGACAAGGTTGCCCACTCTTTCCATATCTATTCAATACAGTACTTGAAGTCTTTAGATCAATAAAACAACCAAAGGAAATAAAGGCAATACAAATTGGAAGGAAGAAGTCATAAAAAGTATTTTTACTTATTTGATAGCATACTATACATAAGTGACCCTAAAATTCTATCTGGCAACTCTTACTGCTGATAAACTCTTTCAGCAGCATACCTGGATACAAAATTAACTCTCAAAAATCAGGAGTCCTCCTATGTAACATGACAAAGAAAGAAATCAGTGAAAAAATCTTTTAAAATGACTTCAATAAACTATCTTAGGATAACTCTAATTAAGAAAGTGAAGGACTGGTATGATAAAAATTCAAGTCATTGAAAAAACAGCGAAATCAGAAGGAAAAAAGATCTCCTATCACCATGGATCTGTCGTCTTAATATAGTGAAAATAGCTATCCTACCAAAATCAATCTACAGATTGTATGCAATTCCTATCAAAACCAATTATTCACAGATCTCAAAAAGACTATTTTCAGTTTCACATGGGAACACAAATAAACTGGGATATCTAAAATAATCTTGAAGAAGAGGGCTGCAGTAGACACAACTGTCTCCAGTTTCAAATTTTACCACACCAGCTATAATGATGATTGTGGTGATGATGATGGTAATGATGATGATGATGATATAATAATAATAATAATAATAATAATAATAATAATAATAATAATAACCAACATAATATTGGCATAAAAACAGACACATTGATCAAGGGTAAAGAATTAAAATCCAAGACATAATCTATACACCTGTGGACCTAATATTTGATAATTAAGCCAGAAATAAATACTGGAGGAAGGTGGCATCATCAACATATGTTGCTGATTATACTGGATATCCACACATAGAAGAATCTAAATAAATCTACACTCATCACCCTGCATAAAATTCAACTCTAAGCAAATCAAAGGCTTATACATAAAACCAGATCCAGTGAACTTGGTTAAAGAGAAAGTTGGTAATAGCCTTGAACTTATTGGCACAGGGAAATTCTTTTTGAACAGAACATTGTCAATACAGGTACTCAGATCAACAACTAATGAACAGACTTCATGAAACTGAGAATTTTCTACACTACAAAGGACTCCGACATTTGAGCAAAGTGGCAGACTACAGATGGCAAAAGGGTTTTACCAATTATACATTAAATAAAGGGCTCATATCCAAAATAAAGACCTCAAAAAAAATCTAGACATCAAGAAAACTCAATTGAAAATTGTTTACAAAGCTAAACAAGAAATTGTAGCTGCTTGTGTTATGAATGCTAATCACTCTTGCCAAAAACTGTAAGAGTATACCTGCACATAGATTCTAGGACCATGCCCTTAGCTGGATCCAATTGGTAAATAAAGAGGCAGGCACCCAATGGTTAAACAGGGAACATTTAGGATTCCAACTCAGAGAATAGAAATGAAGGAGGAAGAAGGAGGTCTACCATTCCTGGAGAAGGAGATGAGGAGAGACTCCACATCTGAGAATAGTGGAAGGCAGAGGCATAGCTGCCATAGTTGGGCAGCCCTGTAGGTCCAAAGCACACAGGTGAAAGATGGCTTTTAGTAAATAATAACTTGGGATTATTGGTAGGAGGTGGATTAACTGCATGGAGGTTAAAACGTAGCCCAACTATTGTACTGTTTAAGATATATCAAAATATAAAGGCTATGTGTGTGTGTCTCATTCAGGAACATAAACCTTGGAGTGGTTAGCAGGAACCCACCACTGAGACTTATAGATAAAAAATATTTCTACAGAAAATTCTCAAAACAGAAAACTCAAATGATTGAGACACACTTAAAGAAATGTCCAACACCCTTAGTCATCATACATATGTAAATCAAAAGTACTTTGTGATTTCATCTTTTACGTGTCAGAAAGGCTAAGTCAATAAAACAAGTGACAACTCACGCAGGTGAGGATGTGGAATAAGAGAAGACTCATCTATTGGTTGCAGGCGTGAAAACTTGTACACTCACTACATAAATCAGTGTGCATGCTCCTCAGAAAGATGGGAATCAACCTCCTTAAAATCCATCTATACCACTCTTTGGCACATAACCAAAGGACAGGTCATCTAATACCAAGACACTTCCTCAAACATGATTGCTGAGGCTCTAGTCATAATAGCCAGAAACTGGAAGTAACCTAGATATTCCTCAACAGAAAAATAGATAAAGAACATCTAGTACCTATACAATAGAGTATTAGTCAGCTCTTTTAAGAAATGGTGTTGTAAAATTGATAGAACTAGGAAAAAAAAAAGAACACATCCCAGGCCCAGAGAGACAAATATGGTATACATTTATTTATATGTTGCTATTAGCTGTTAAGTCAAGGATAACCAAGTGATAATCTAGAGTACCACGAAGATTAGGTATATAGAGTAAGGGACCAGGGAGCCATTGATCTCGGTAGGAAAGCAAACTAAGAGTAAATAGTTATGGATGTGAGCAAGAGGCTGGAATGAGAGGGTGAAGTGGGGAGAAGATGGGAGAGTGGATCAAGGAGTGGGAATAGGAGTGAGAGCACTAGTTATGGGCCATATGAAGTGCAGTATGAAACCACATACTATAGAAGCTTCCTAAAATATATCCATTATGTGAAGGCAATTTCCTTAGTCAGGATTGCTGTTGCCGTGATGAAGCTCCATGACTATAGCAACTTGGGAAGGAAGGGTTTGTTTGGCTTACACTTCCACATCATAGTCCATCAGTGAAGGAAGATGGATAGAAACTTAAACAGGGCTAGAACCTAAAGGCTGGGCTGATGGAGAAGCCATGGAGGAGAGTTGTTCATTGGCTTCCTCCTCATGGATTGCTTGGCCTGCTTTCTTATAGAAGCTAGGACCACCAGAACACCGCTGGCACCACTTACAATGAACTAGGCCCTCCCACATCAATTGCTAATAAAGAGACTACCCTATAGACTTTCCTACAGTGGATGCTTATGGAGGTATTTCTTAAAACTAAGGTTCTCTCCTCTCAGATGACTTTTGCTTGTTTGAAGTTGACATAAAATTATCCAGCACAATTGACTCTTGTAAACTTGACAAATAAACACATCAGTATTAAGTCCCAACCTTTTATTTCTCAGTCATCCCAAGGTCTCACAGTCAAAACAAATAATTGTAAGAGTCTCATGGTTTTTAAAAATTCAAACACACTAAAACCTCAGTGCCTTTAAAATATCCTGTCTCGTTAGAAATCCAAAATCTCTTTTAAAAGTTTGAAATCTCTTAGCTGTGGGCTCCTATAAAAATCCAAATTAAGTTAAATATGTAAAGAGAGAAGAACCAGAACACAGTCACCGCCATATAAAAGCAAAACTAAAATCCCAACAGTGTAAGTAACACAGTTTGCAAAGTCTGCACCCACTCACAGTCTTCTGGGCTTCTCCAAAGGGCCTAGATCACTTCTGAGGCTCCGGTCTGTGCAACACACAAAGCTGGTCTTCTAAGCTCAGGCAGGTTCTTGGTAGTTATCCTATTGTACTGGCATCATTATAAATGCTGTGCTCTGCTGCAAGTGAAAGATGTTTTCACCAACAGCCTCTGCTAGGCTCTCTTATGGTGTCAAGCCTTAACTTCTCAGCATGACTCCTTCAGTTCTGGGCTGTCAACCACCACTGAGGATGCACCTTCATCAACAGCCTCTCCAGGTCTCTCATAGTATCAAGCCTCAGCTGATCTCCACAACTCCTTTGTGCCTTCAAAATACACACTACCTGGTTAGCTTCTACACTACCGAGTTCAGCTGCCAGCATGGAGTACAAGCTTGACTGTCTCTGGAACACAGCTTCTGTGTGCTGACTCTTAGGAAACACTTCCCAGAAGATTTCACCTTAGTGATACCGGTCCCTTATTAATCACCAATAATTTCTCAGCTCCCTCTGATCAGTATCAAGTATCCCAGAAAAGCAACCATTTCACTTTAGAAGTTCTGGTACCTTATTAATCATAGCCAATTCTTCTGCCCCAGCAAAGCAGAACCATGGAATCTCAATTCAAAACAACAAATGACCACAGTGGCCTTTAAACTTTGCTCTAAAATGCTACAAGCCAGGCCTCTGACATCTACATTGCCCTCAACATTCTTATCTTACAAGTTCCTACAGAAGAGGCTAATGAGATCTCAATACTCAATGGCTTTTCTAGTTCAGTTTCAAACCTCTTCCATAAACCTTCCCAAAATACATGGTCAGGTCTCTTACAGCAATCTCGCACTATCCTGGTACCAGCATGTACTCGTGTTACTATTGCTGTGATGATACACCATAACCATAGCAACATGGAAAGAAAAAGGTTTATTTGGGCACATTATCACATCATAACCCATCATTGAAGGAAGACAGGTTAGGAACCTGGAGGCAGGAACTGATTGAGAGACCATAAAGGGGTGTGGCTTACTGGCTTCTTATGGCTTGCTCAGCCGGCTTTCTTACAAAACCCAGGACCACCAGAACAAGGATGGCACGCACCACTCACAATGGGCTGAGAAAATGCCCTACAGGCTTACTCCAGATTTATGGAGGTAGTCTCTTAATTGAAGTTCCTCTCTCCTTTCAGATAACTTTAGCTTGTGTCAAGTCGAAATAAAGCTAACTAGTGCAGAGTTCTAAATGAAATTGACAAAATAATGGGAGAAAGAGGATCTCAGCTGGTTATCTCTTGTCACTAAAAGATTACAGAGATGGGATTAAGTTACATCTAATTGAGTTGTTGGCCAAAGGTGCTCCATAGGAATCCTCATGCAATCCAGTTGTTTCCAAGACTGCAGATTGCTCCCCACAACCTGATAGTAGGACCTGATTGCTGAAGGCAGTACCTACAAAACTTACTGAACATGGAAAAACCAGAGCTGGTGCCTAAAATAGAGCCTTTGCCAGTATGTGCTAGAGTATTTGGTGCAAGAAGGGTTGCTGCACACTACAAAAAGAGAAGTGTAAACACATCCATAAATTTGGATTTATGGATGTGTTTGATATGTGTTTGATATATTGTAAATATTGTTGATTTACAATAGTGTTTTGCCTGCAACATATGCTAGATCAATTGTGGCCCAAATCCTATGAAAGTAGACAACCAAAATCTTACTTGACTTAAGGCCCATTCCATGCCATGGAACCCAAGTACAACCCTTCTTGGTTAACCATGAACCAGAGATAAGACAGACCAGGGATCTGGGAGAGAAGACAAATATTACTGTTGTTGTTTTAAGTCATAATAATGTGAATCCTAATAATATTTTGCTATACTCATAATTGCCTTGCACAGCCATAGCAAGTATCCATGATCTCCTTATAACGTTTAGCTATAACCACACCTGCATCTGTGTCAGTCTGCTGCTGGGTAGAGCCACTCACAGGACAGTTACACTAGGCTCCTGTCTGCAAGCATAACCGTATCAATAATAATGTCCAGGATTGGCACTTACCCCTTGGCTGAGTTTTGAGATGGGCTAGTTAAAGGTTGGCCCTTTGGTCCTGTATTTCTTCTAGACAGGAAAAATTGGGAGTAGAAAGTTTTGTGGGTGGGTTGGTGTCCCTATCCCTCCACTGAGGGTCCTGCTTGGCTAGAGGAGGTGGCCTCTTTAGGTTCCATACTCCCATTGTTAGGCATCTGTGCTAAGGTCACCAGCATTGACTCCTGGGCTCTTGCCCTATCCCAGGTCTCTGGGAGTGCCTAGAGATTCACCCCTCCCCTGGCAGCTGCAGATTTCCATTCATTCTCCTGACCCTCTGGGCCTCTGTCCTGTTCTCTGCATTTGATCCTGCCTCCCCATTCCCTTTCCTCTCTCCTATCACCACCACAGTTCCCTCCCTTCTTTTGGCCCATATGGCCATTTTGTTTCCTCTTCTAAGTGTTATTTAAGCATCCTTGGCTGTGCCTTCCTTCTTGTTTAACTTATATGAGGATGGGGTGTTTATCATAGGTATTCTGTAATTCATGACTAATATCTACTTATCAGTGAGTATACACCATGCCTGTCCTTTTGGGTCTGGGTTACCTTACTCTGGATGATATTTTCTAATTCCAACCATTTGCCTGCAAAATTCATGATGTCCTCATTTTTAATAGCTGAATAGTAATTCATCATGTAAATGAATTCCATCATGTAAATGAACCACATTTTCTGTATCCATTCTTCATTTGAGGGACATCTAGGTTGTTTCCAGGTTTCTGGGTATTATGAATAAAGCTGCTGTGAACTTAGTGGAGCATGTGTCCTTGGGGTGTGTGTTGGAATTTTGATGGAAATTGCATTAAATCTTTAGGTTTCTTTTCGTAAGATGGCCATTTTCACTATTTTAGTCCTACGGATCCATGAACAAGAGAAATCTTTCCCCCTTTTGATATCTTCTTCAATTTCTTTCTTCAGGGACTTGAAGTTCTTGTCACACAAATCTTTCACTTACTTAGCTAGAGTTAAACCAAGATATTTTATATAATTTGTAGCTATTGTGAAGGGTGTTGCTTCTATAATTTCTTTCTCTGTCAGTTTGCCATTATTGTAAAGGAGCAGTTCCAATTCGTTTGAGATAATTTTATATATAGCCACTTTATTGAAGCTGTTTATCAGCAAATGAGTTCTCTGGTAGAATTTTGGGAATTGCTTATGTATACTATAATATCATTCTTGAATAGTGAGACCTAGACTTCTTCCTTTCCAGTGTGTCTCTCCTAATCTCTTTTTGTTTTCTTATTGTTCTCACTAGAATTTCAAGTACTATATTGAATAGATAGGGAGAGAGTAGACAGTCTTGTCTTGTCTTGATTTTAGTGTGATTGCTTCAAGTTTTTCTCCACTTAATTTAATATTGGCTACTGGCTTACTGTATATTGCTTTTATTATGTTTAGGTATGCTACATGAATCCCTGATCTCTCTAAGACTTTTAACATGAAGGAGTGTCTTATTCTGTCAAAGGCTTTTCAGTATCTCATGAGATGATCATGTGATTTTTGTCTTTTTGTTTGTTTATATAGTGGATTACATTGATGGGTTTTCACATAATGAACCATCCCTGTATCCCTGAGATGAAGCCTACTTGATCCTGGTAAATGATGTTTTTGATGTGTTCTTGGATTGTTTGCATGAATTTTATTGAGTATTTTTGTGTCCTTATTCATAACTTAAATTGGTCTAAATTCTCTTTCTTTGTTGGACCTTTGTGTGCTTTGTGTATCAGAGTAACTGTGGCCACATAGAATGGATTAGGTAGTGTTCCTTTGTGTGTGTGTGTGTGTGTGTGTGTGTGTGTGTGTGTGTGTGTGTGTGTAATAATTTGAGGAATATTGGTATTAGCTTTTCTTTGAAAGTCTGGTAAAATTTTGTACTAAAACCACTTGTTCTTAGGATTTTTTTTTTGATTGGATGACTTTTATTGGCTGCTTCTATTTCCCTAAAGGTTTTTGGGATTACTTAGATAATTTACATGATCCTGACTTAAGTTTGGTATGTTGTATCTGTCTAGAAATTCAACCATTTAGTTTAGATTTTTCTGTTTTGTGGAATACAGGTTATTGAAGTAAGACCTAATCATTTTTACTTTTTTATTTATTTAATTTTCTCAGTTTTTGTTGTTTTGTTTCCATTTCATTTCTGATTTTGTTAATGTGAATACTGTCTCCCTGCCTTTTCTTTAGTTTAGCTAAGGTTTTGTCTATCTTGTCAATTTTCTCAAAGAACTAGCTCTTGGTTTTACTGATTCTTGTATTGTTCTCTTTGTCTCTAATGGATTACTTTCAACCCTGAGTTTGACTATTTCCTGCCATTTACTTCTTTCAGGTGAGTTTGCTTCTTTTTGTTCGAGAGTTTTCAGGTGTGCTATAACTTGTTAGTATGAGATCTCTTTAATTTCTTTATGAGGGCACTTAGTGCTATGCATTTTTCTCTTAGCATGCTTCCATTATTATGTCTCATAAGTTTGGATATGTTTTACCTTAATTTTCATGAACTCTAGAAAATCATTAATTTATTTATCAATTCCCTGATCAAATTATCATTGAGTAGAGAGTTGTTCAGTTTCCATGAGTATATGGGTTTTCTATTGTTTCTGTTGTTGTTGAAGTCCAGCCTTAATTCTTTATGATCTGATAGAATGCAAGGAGTTATTTCAACCTTCTTGCATTTGTGTAAGCTTGCTTTGTGCCTGATTACACAGCCAATTTGGGAGAAGCTTCTGTGAGGTGCTGAGAAGAAGGTACATTGTTTTCTTTTGGAGTAAATGATTTTGAAGATATCTGTTGAATCCATTTGGTTCATAACATCTGTTAGTTTCATTGTTTCTTTGTTTATTTCCTGTCTCCATGACCTGTGCCATTTGGTATGAAGTCTGATGTTGAAGTCTCCCATTATTATTGTGTGGAGTTCAATATGTGATTTGTGCTTTAGTAAAGTTTCTTTGATGAAGGAGGGTGCCCTGGCATATGGGGCATAGATGTTCATAATTGCAATGTCATCTGGATGGATTTTTCCTTTGGTGAGTATGAAGTGTTCTTCCCCATCTCTTTTGATAACTTTTCTTGAAAGTCTGTTTAATTAGATATTAGAATGGCTACTCCAATTTGCTTGTTGGGTCCATTTGCTTGGAAAAAATGTTTCCAGCCCTTTATGCTGAGGTAACATTTATCTTGCTTGGTTGCTGAGGTTGGTTTCTTCTATGGAGCAGAATGATGGATCCTATTTATGTATCCATTCTGTTACTCTGTGTCTTTTTATTGGTGAATTGAGCCTGTAGATGTTGAGAGATACTGATGATCAACGATTGTTAGTTGCTGTTATTTTGATGTTGGAGGTGTTACTGTGTATGTGTGATTTTTGTGTTATCCTTTTGGTGTGGTATGATTAATTTCTTGTGTTTTCTTGGGTATAGTTAACCTCCTTGTGTCAGAATTTTCTTTTTAGAATCCTCTGTAATGCTAGATGAGTACAATGATATTGGTTAAATTTGGTTTTGTCATGGACCATTTTGTTTTCTCCATCTATGGTGTTTGAGAGTTTTGTTGGGTATAGTGGTTTGGTCTGACAACTGTGATCTCTTATGATCTGTAAGACATCTGCCCAGGATCTTCTGATTTTTACAGTCTCTGTTGAGAAGTCAGGTGTTATTCAGATAGGTCTGCCTTTATATTTTTCTTATCCTTTTTCCCTTGCAGCTATTAATATTCTTTCTTTCCCATATACATTTAATGTTTAGATTATTATGTGGTGGGAGGATTTTCTTTTCTGACCCAATCTATTTGGTGTTCTGTAAGCTTCTTGTACATTTGTAGACATCTTTTTCTTTAGGATGGGGAAAGGTTTTGTATGATGTTGTAGAAGATGTCTTCTTGCCCATTGAACTGGGAATCTTCACTCTTTCTATTCCTATTATTCTTAGGTTTGGTTTTTTCATAGTGTCCCAAATTTCCTGGGTATTTTGAGTTGCAAATTTTTTTCCATTTGGTATTTTATTTGATT
>NW_022196906.1:4969432-4984945 GCF_008632895.1 Mastomys coucha
AAGGGGCTGCAAACCCTTCAGCTCCTTGGGTTCTTTCTCTAGCTCCTTCATTGGGGACCCTGTACTCAAGAAACTCAAGAAGAAGGAAAACCAAAGTGAGGATACTTAGTTCCTTCTTAAAAAGGGGAACAAAACACCCATGGAAGGAGTTGTAGAGGCTAGCTATGGAGCAGAGACTAAAGGAAGGACAATTCAGAGACTGCTCCACCTGGGAATCCTTCCCATATTCAATCGTCAAATCTAGACACTATTGTGGATGCCAGGACGTGCTGGATGACAGGAGCCTGATATAGCTGTCTGCTGAGAGGTTCTGACAGTACCTGACTAATACAGAAGCTTTTACAATTTTTACCAGCAGAGAGAGCTGTCTCGACCAGAAAGTTTTTAGAATAGCAAGAAAGGCTATCTAGGGTAGAGCAGAGTGCACACATACACACACAGACACAGACACACACACACACACACACACACACACACACACACACACGGGGGGGGGCACTAAAAAGCCATCTCAGCAGCTTGGACAAACAATTTGACTTCAAGTCATTTCTTTTTGCAGATCCCAAACATCTCTCAGGAAGCCCTCTCCACGCTGAGGTTGGTCCTTGGCACATTATTAAGTTGAATATGCAATTCTTAGGCTTCTGAATTTATTGCTTTTAAACATGAAAATAAATCTTCATTTGTATTGGAGATTGATGATGAAGAAGAATAGTTGTTCTTTTACCACATGGCTTCTGGAATTGAACTCTGGTCATCAGGCTTGGCGGCAGACACCTTTGTCCAATAAGCAGGATTGCCAGCCCCATTTTGTCTATATTTTGAAAATCATTCTATGTCCATTCAAATGGGGACTGTCAAAAACTTAATCACTAATAAAGTAATTGCTATCACAGATTCAATTATTATAGTGGTTTAAATATGAAAAAAATCTTTCATTTTAGATTTCAAATATCTTTAAAACAACTCTCCATTTTAATAATTAATATAACATGGTTCACTCTCTTCAGTAATTGCTTTTGCCCTGAGAGTAGGGAATAACCCTATAAGAGTATTTTTTTTTTTTTAAGAAAAGGTTGGCAAGTTTTAAAATTTGATTTAAATAAATTAACATAAGGTTGTATATTCCTCTTAAAATGTATAGAGTCCTGCCAATAAGTGAAAAGGCATAGGGAAAAACTGATGGTTAAGTATGCCTGTCACTGACCTTAGAAACCTACTTCTATGTGTAATTTGACTTTTAAACCTGGGTGATAACTTCTTTGTATTTTAAATAATAAAATGCCAACAGTTCTTAACAAGTTTTCAAGATTTCTTATTTTAATGCCTAGTTTGTTTGGAAGGTTCACAGGACATACCATATTTTAAAATAAGAAATCTGGAAGGCTTGTTAAGAACTACTAACATTCAAACAACCCAGGTAGTTACCAAAGCTATTGGTTCCTCTCCACAAACTGATTGCAAAGCCCACTGCTGAAGTCAACACTCCTCTGCTCACTGTCTAGGAGAAAAGTCAAGCTGGTGCTTACCTAAAGCCTTCATCTTTAAAGATTAGTGTTTATGGTACTGGAAGGCACTCTGCATGCTACCAAACAAGAAGTGTAAACACCAGCCCAGCTAGTTTGGTCTACGATGGTGCGGGGAACACTATAATAGTGGCACAAAGCTGTGGAAGTAACCAATCAATACCTGATTTGTGTTAGGGCTCACGCCATGAGCTTGAAACTATTCCCAGTGTTGATTGAGTGGACAAGAAACTGAGATAAGCTAGCCTGTGGATGTAGGGTAAAACCCAATATTACTGTTCTGTTAAAGGGATGTAACAATAAGATAATTCATACAGACATTCTGTTATTCTAAACATTAGTGCCTAGATCAGCCACTATCAGAGAGGCATCCTTCTGCGACTGATTGGAACAAACACAGAGAACCACAACTAGAAAATATGCAGAGTGGAAGACCTTGGAACATTCAACCCTGAATGGGATGTCTCCATAAAATCCCTTCCCTCAGGGCTTAGAGAATCCCCATGGAAAAGAAGGATGGAACCATGTAGTAGAGGAAACAAGTTCTTCTTAACACAGGAATACTTTTATTGATTCACAGGGACTGGTAGTATTCACAGGGCTTGCACTAGTCTGTACCAGTTGGGGTCCTAGAGCTAAAAGAAGTGGACACACACCCCCCTATCACTGCTATCCTCAATCAATAACTACTTGCAAATGAACACTTAGTTTTCTCCAAGGGAGAAACACAAGTAACTCATGCCCAGCAGATGGCCAACACAAAATAATTTTGCAAGTTCTTTTGTCTGATAATGTTGATTCAGTGGAGCTTTCTCTTCTCTTCTCTTCTCTTCTCTTCTCTTCTCTTCTCTTCTCCTCTCCTCTCCTCTCCTCTCTTCTCTTCTCTTCTCTTCTTTTCTCCTCTCTTCTCCTCTCCTCTCCTCTCCTCTCCTTTCCCCTCCCTTCCCCTCCTTCCCCTCCACCTCCTCCTTTTTCCCCTGTCTCCCCTTTCTCTCTCTTTTCTTTCTTTCTTTCTTTCTTTCTTTCTTTCTTTCTTTCTTTCTTTCTTCCTTCCTTTCTTCCTTCCTTCCTTTCTTTTTTCCTTTCTTTCTTTCTTTCTTTCTTTCTTTCTCTCTCTCTCTCTCTTACTTTCTTCCTTCCTTCCTTCTTTCCTTTCTTCCTTCCTTCCTTTCTTTCTTTTTCCTTTCTTTCCTTCTTTCTTTCTTCCTTTATTGATCTTACAAGTGCTTTTCATAAACACCATGGCTTCTCGTTTATGTCTCATTTTGTTTTATGGGACTTCTCTGTGTGGAAACACCTGTGTCCTGGTGTCTGTTTCTTGTGCTTTTTATTTGGCTCTTTTGGTTTGGCTTGCTTGTTTTCTTGTATTCCAGTTTATTATTTTTGTTTTATCTTATTTTAACATAACCCTTAGAAGACTGTTTTCTGATGAGAGACTATAGGAATTTTTAATCCCAATCTAGGGTTTCTACCCCACCTTGATCATTCACTAATTGGGAGAAGAGAGGTTTATATGTTGCCAGTATCCCAGCTAATCCAGCTTTCTGTTGATATGATGGGTAGACCCGATCACTAGAGGATTGCCAAATGGGAAATGTAGACAATGCCCACTAGCCTACAGAACCAGGAGAAATCATAAATTGATGTTTGAATTTTCCTAAGTTTTTGAGGGATTTGTTATTCAGGCTAATTGAAATAAGTAATTGTACAGAATTTAGCAATACTGAAGTATTACTCATTCATAATAGAAAGGGCATTTTAATATTGTTCTTAATTTTCAAATCATACAAATACAAATTTTTTTAAAAAGCAATTAAAGTTTTTTTTTAAACATTTTTACTACTCCACCTCAGGGAAATAGATTGCCATGGAAGATTAATATTCAACAATATCTATTTAGCTAATGGCCTTTACTTAAGTAAGCATTAAAATGAATATTCATGATCATTAACCATGAACATTTATTGCAGTGAGAAAAATTCACACATTTTTCTGTAAACTGAAAATTCATTGAAAAGTCTGTTAATCAAGTGGAATCCCCTTGATGGAACATTCAAATTTCTAGAATATCTCTGGGTTGAGTAATATTGTAAGTTCTTTGGGAAGGACACATGGGACAAGTAATAGTTTTATAATTTTTAGACAGCTCATATGATGTTTCTACTCTCAATTTCTATCTCTTAAAAAATTTGCAAAAGGAAATATAAACTCTAAGAACATTGAGGTGTAATTTCACCAAACTAGCAACTAGAAGTGTGTAGACAGGGTTAGAGGTTACAGGTTTTAGTGTGACTGATTTTAACCAGACAATTTAAATCCTATTATAAAATGGAATAGTTTGTTGGTCTTATTTTAATACATATCCTTCTGCCTATTCTTTGAAATATCTGTGATTAATTATGCACATGTATGTTGTGATTATTAGCAAACAACAGCAGAATACAATTAGTTATTAGTCTCTCTTGCTCTGAAATAACTGTATTTATTAATGTAGCCAAGTACCCTTCTATGTTACAATGTATTTCTTGAGATGCCCATAGTCACTAACACATTGTAGGTCTCTCCACAATGCTACCAAGTGTGGGTTTTGTTTCAAAGGACCTCTTATTTTTTTCATGTTAACGGCTGCCTTGAAATAGTTTAGGAAAAATCTAACAGACTTCAAGTATATGTATCTTTTTAATGTTAACTTAGTACAAAACTTGAATAAATGTACAACATTATTGTAAAAGATTTGTTCAGTAAGTTCACACAAAGGTTAAGGGTTCTCTTTGCTGCAATAAGTCCATGGTTATACTGGAATGCTCATATAACCAGAGATTTTGTAAGTGCCTTAATGATATTAATTTAATCTTCACAAAAATTCTAGAGTTAAGATTAACAACTTAAGAATTAAATTAAGAATTACCTCCCTGTGTCTGGGTGCTGGTGATATTGCTTTATGAATATAGATAAGCCAAAGATTTGGGTTAGACTTGATTACAGAATAAGAAAATTACCTTAAGCTGTTATATTAGATGTTTTGCAGATAAACTCAAATGTGCATGCAGGTATGTCTCTGGGACAGACAAAATTCAACTTTCTAAAATATTGTTGCAAGGCAATGGCAGTTCTGAAAAAATTCCTCAAAATTTTCCACAGTGAGAGACGTGGTTAAAAGCAAGTTCCTCTCTTGTAAAGAGAATGGCGTCAGATGTTCTGTAGCTGGAATTACAAGTGATTGTAAGTTGATGAATGTGGGTACTGGGGATTGAAAATAGACCATTTCCAAGAGTTGTATGTACTATTGACTGCTCAGCACTCTCTCCAACCTTCAATGAGACCATTCATAAATGTGTGTGAGTATGTGTATGTGTGTACAATTATCAAACTAAAAGGGAGACATAGACTGAAGTAATAAACAAAATGTACACACATCAAAATAACTCTACTGCATGCTGTTGTTTGAAATATTTTTTTAGAAGACTAGTGTACAGGTGACACTTTAAATATGTGTTATTGAATTCTGCATCACTCGCACAGTGCTAAGGTATAAGTGTCTGAGTTCCACTGCACTTGTAGTGAGATGGAGAAGACGTGCTGCTGAAGCACCGGTCTGTCTCTTCCCCACTAGCCTGCAGAGGTGCAGGCTGCAGTGCTGTAGATGAGGCATTTTTGAATCTCTTCATTTTTCACCTGCAAGTGCCACCCTTTTAGAACTGTGACAGCTGCTTGTCATACCAACTTCATAATATCACCAAAGCCAGTATATTTTTTTTTCTAATTTCTGGTTTTGAAGACTGTCCCCTGATAAACATATTTGGAAGTGAGATATCAGTGCATACTCTTCTAAGTGAATGAATAATGTGACATCATGACATGAGTTCTGGTCTGAAGAGCCACATGTTCCCATGATCACAGTGAAAGTGTGAATACTAATCGCACTCCAGCTTCAACCTGAGAGAAATTCATGATCCAGGAACAGGTCTTCTAAGTACAGAATTTAGGTCAGCAGCTTGCTACCTAATGACCTGCTTACTACTAATATCACTTTATATTAAACTGATTCTTACGTTTGAATCAACATATGCAACATGCCTGCAATGGCAAAGTAAGCATGACTGTGACCCACTGCTATTACACATTTATAAACTTCTAATTTTCAACTCTCTTACAAGTGAGAAGTGACATCAATTTACATTTCTCTTGGAGTTCTAGTTTTGCTGCCACTGAACACTAACTTGCTACTTACTGTAGAGATTTTGTCCAAATGTTATCAAAATACACACAAGACCACTTTAAAAAAATCAATGTTTAAATATTTACACAATAAAGCACCATAACAACAATGCATTTGAGACTCTGCAGCATCTTCTTGAATAATTCACAATATTTATACACCGAGATAAAAGGGAAAGGGCATCCATTTGGCACCATGTAATGTCTCAGAGTCCAGCCCCACCTCTGCTCGAATCAAAGACAGAATTTGCATGTTTTCATATGTCTGAGTGTTCTGATGATTTTATGCAAACATTCGTTTTCATCCAACAACCTACTAGTGACTTTAATCTTTGCCTTTCTCTCTGTAACCTGTGATGTTTGTCTGTTTGTTTTATTTTCAAAGCACTTTCATACTCCAAGGAGAATGCTCTTTCTGAATTATGTTATTATTCAATGGCTATTAGACACTTGATATATAGTACACATTGTGCTAGGCATCTGAAATTTCCATATTCTGAAGGGACTGAGATGTGCTTGACTTGCCAATCAATGTCCTTTATGGAAATCAGGATCGACAATTTCCTGCTATGAAGTGGTTGAGATGTTAAAATGAACCAAGCCTAATGACCTCCTGGTTTAGATCCTTGTTCCTGGCTGGTGGTACTGATGAGGAGTTTGGGACCTTTAAGGCTAAGCCTTAAAGTTCATTCCTGGGCTTGAGGGGTATCCATAGCCGGGCCCTAGTTCCTGTAATCTCTCTGCTTCCTGACCAAGAGGGTGGCTTCACCCTCTTGTCAAGTGTTCCACACCGTGACTGACTTGTTTCTCCTCTCTAATTGTAAGAAGAAATAAAGACTTTCTCCTTATAGTCACAGTGTGTTGAGATATTCTATTACCTTAAGAGTAAACTAATAAACTTTGGGGTTCTCCATTTTGTAGCATTCGGTTTATAAACCTCAGTTCATCTTTATAAACTCCAGTTTGTGAACACACATTTCTTACCACGTCTGGTTGTGCTCATGTCCTTCTGCTTCCTTATATTGTTTCATAGTGTTTAAAATGGGGGTTATTTCTTATGAAGTGGAGAATGAGTTAATTCTACATTTTGCCAATTTTAAATACTTATTTGGTATGGATTTTTCTAGGCTTTATTTGGTTTGTTTGTTTTGCTTTTAGTTTTTCTGTGTTTCTTAGATTAACACTGAAACACCTAAATAATACCCGTCGTAGCTAAAGCAGCCCATATGGGCTCAGGAGTTTTCTTGGAATATAAATATTCCAACCACACAGGTAAGTGAACAAAGGTACATGAGGTACATGAGGTACACAGGTACATGAACAAAGAGGTAAAAAGAACACCAAGGAAAGAGAGCAACTCCATGTAAGATGAGGAAAACATCACTCTGGAAGAGGAGTGGACTCGGGATTTGATGGAGAAATGACCCATTCCCCTACCTGAAAAATCCTTTGTTCTTTCTAATGAAAGGACATGCAGAAGGAAAAGAATTCTGGAGCTCAGTTTAGTGGTGATTTTGAGCTAAACATAACAGAAATGTATGTGAAGTTATACAAAAAAGATGCTAGGTACAATTTTAAAGATTTTTTTTTTTTGCTTGAAAATATAAAATAGGGTAGGAAAAATCAGAGACCACACAGTTTTAAGTGAGTGAAATGTGGCTGGAAAGATGGGTGGCTCTGTGCATGAAATCCTTAGAACCAGAGAGTAATACCCAAGTCCAAATTTTCAGACACTCAAATAAAGCTGGCTGAAGTAACATGTCTGTAACTCTGGTGAACCTGTTTGGAGATGGAACATCTGTGTGGTGTGTGATGTGTGTCTGTCTGTCTATCTATCTGTCTGTCTGTCTGTCTCTCTTTCTCTCTGTGTATGTGTGTACATGTTTGGAGAGTGTGCATGCAGGTGTATGAATGTAGAGGTCATAGATCAATGAAAGATGGCTTCCTCAACCTAAGCTCATCAGGTTTTTAAGCCTAGGTTACCAGTGATCCCTAGGGTACATCACCTCCACCATCACATAGCTGCCATTACAGGTGAGGGCAACGTGGTCCAAGTTTTCCACATAGGTACTAGGAATCCAAAGCTATGTTCTTATGCTATTCTGGTGGAGAACTCCCATATCTTTTGTAAATTTTAATAATCTTGCTTATGCATTTAATTATCCATCGATGTAGCTGCTCACTGAGTAATTCTGAACCTCAAGTATAAAACACACATCATGGTGCCCACTTGCATCAGGACTCATAGCGCAGAAATCCCCCTCCTCCAGTAGCAGTATACAGATAATTCTTAAACCCAGAGTTCTGAATCAAGAAAATGAGAAACTGCTTTATTCTCATAGGAAACCATCTGAGTTATATGGCCAATTCTTCCAGTTGTTATCTTAGCTGCACATGAAGTCATTTACTTAGTAAGAAAATTTCAATAGAAAAACATTCCCTTTCCAACTCAGCAGTATCCCAGTAAGCTCAATTCACTAGAAGTTAGTTGCTGTAATTTATAAGAATGTTTGTCAAAACAAATAACTTCTATATGTAATTATCACCATTTATTGGAAAAATATAAGGGAAATATGAAGGAAATTGTTTTTAAACTGAAGACAACGTGGGAGTGAATTACTTCCTCAGTAGCTATACACACACTGATACACTCATTGCTGATTTCAATCACTCTAATGCCTTCTCATTTGCTATTTTTAAAATTTATTTGAATTATATATATTACTTTGCACATTTTATTTTTCATATATTTCATCTTTATTGATTGATGTGTATTTTATATATATTTTAAATTTTATTCTCACTTCAGCATCAAAGGTTATTGCTTTTCCTTAAATAAATTAATTTAAAATCTTAATTGTTAGATAGGGGCAGTAAATATTTAACTATATGTAAATGTAGATACATACATCTAGTTTCCAATTAAGATGCACAATATTTGTAAATACATATTTGTCAATATGTCAATTAAGATACATTTAAAATGAATACATTAAACTTTATCTTAACTGTAGAAAACTCAAGTTGCATACCTGTTCTTTATTCTGGACTTCATGTCAACATAGCTTAGTTTATCAGCTTGCCTGTGAGTTCATCTTCCACTCTTTCAGTTGTCTCTGTCAGGCCTGTATTACCCTCTTAGGTTTTGAATAAATAAAGGGTGTTTGGACTTTGGATATTTTAATGGGAGCTTTTTCCTTTCCCTTCTACATAATTTACCAACATTTGTGTATTCTAATCTTCCCTATTTGCCCATCTTATCTAAGATAAAAGCTTCCCACATATGACTTTGAATTCCATTGCCTTGTTTAACTTTTACTCATATTACTATAACATGCAGAGGTTACTTATGATATGTGTTTATTATTATGTTCATTACCCATCAGTCACCAATTCTGGAGAGTTACTATATCATATGGTACTTGACAACTGCTTTGACACTGTGTTAGAATTCAGATACAATGAAACAAATGAGTAGTTAATGATAATGTTGAGTGGAAGACATCAATAAATAAGGAGTCAGGACGGTGGATCACATTAATATATACCAGATATCTGTCTCCATATATAAAGGCAAGATAATGTATAATGTTCTCCCTCACGTGATAAATCTTTTGAACTAATAGAGGCTGAAGGGTTTCCAGTATTCTCTGACAGCTGCAGACTGTGAGATACAGTCTGCGACAGTCTCTTCTCTGTGGATATTTGTTTATTTGTGTATGTCTACATGTGTCTATCATGTAAGTACAACTGCCTGTGGAGGCCAGAAGAAGATGTAGGATCCCCAGGAGCCAGAGTTTCAGGTGCCTGCCAGGTATGGTGTGCTAGAAGAGCACCATGAGTTCTTAATTTCTGTGCCACCTCTCTAGCTCCAGGCAGTCTCTGTTTTACATTAACATCTCACTGAGAAAATGGAAACACTATTAATACATTTTCAGAGTAGACTCAAACTTGTACAAAACATCAATGAATCCTCTCATTTATTATTTAAAAATATCTGCACTTCACAAAAGGATTCCTGAAATGTTTTTAAATAAATTATGACACAGCATTTTCATTATATCCCATTAATTTTTTGAACTTACATTTTTGAAGCTGATGGATATAGATGAATCATTTTTATCTGATTATTGAAGTTTCCCATCTGAAGGAAACTGTGCTTGTTAGTTAAATATGGAACTAAAATGATGGTTTGTAACCATTTGGTGGGTTGCAGACATTTTCATGCTGTGACAAAAGAGGATATCCAATTGTATAGTGAATAAGAATGCATTTGTGAAAAACAATAAAAAATAAATTGAAACACATTGGCACCATTGTGATGGCCTCACAGTGATGAATATTTATTTGAATATCTGTTTTTGTGTGTGACCGCACATGGAAGCCACAGCATGTGTTTGCAGGTGAAAGGACAACTTGTCAGAGTCTCATGTTAGGCTAAACTTGGGGAACATATGTGTATATGTGAATTGGAACTTTTTTAGGTTTCAAATTTATCATAGTAAATGTGTGCTGTGGCCAGCTAAATGTGATCAAATGAAAGCTAATATGTAATTGTGCTAGGATGAGATGGGACATACGTTCATAGTTCTGAGAAAATTTCTTTTAACTATATTGTATACATTGACCAACATTGTACATTGTTATATTAGCACAAATCACAGATGACTTACTTGGACAATGGTGGACAGTACAGAGCTTAATAGAAGAAGTGAAAGCAGGGGCAAGATTGGCAGCCTTCAGTCCAAGCTTAGCCATCTCAAAAATCAAAGTACCCACAATGAATGTCTGAGAATATTTTGTAAATATGATGAAATATAAATTATAATTGATAGAATAGTCAGAGTCAAAGCAAGGAGATCTGTAGATAAAGTTTTGAGGAATAAATCAGATGAAATGAATCTAATTTATTTGTTTCACTTCTCAGTGAAGCCTGTAACTCTGAGAACACCTGCCCACATGTACAGTTACAAACACTGAAGCCACCTCGGTAGTATGTCTCAGGGAGGAAAACTGCGAAAGGACTAAAATAGTGATGGCATGAGAGCTTACAGAATAAATAAGCAGTAGCAGCTATCTGTCTTCAAGCCCACGTCCCCAAGTATGATCCACATGGTGGAACAAATCATGACCTGCATGATTTGACAGGAGGAACAAGTTTGAACTTGCAGGAACAACTTGTCATCTGACCTCTTCACAAGCACCAAGTCACATGCGTGAACATCCCTCTACCCACTGAACTCCCTTCTACACACATATGTAACTAAAATGAAGAAGAGTTTTTAAGCAAAATAATAACAATCAATTCACCAAGATGCCCACTCTACTTCATTTTCAATCTTAGCACGAGTAATTCAGTCTCTCATCCTCACAGATCTATCTGTTAAACAGACACCCGATAGGGTTCTCTATGTAAATTATTAAGGTAATATTTGTAATGTGTTTATCACAATTTTCCCTTAAGCCCTCAGTTATATCTCTGCCACGGCAGTCAGTAGGGACTAAAATCAGGCACCACTCTCTCCAGTGTCTTCGTGCTTCTGTTAACAAGGAATGTGGGCAGCACTATCATGGAAGGGCTTGTCCTGCCTTCCTAGTCCACAGGACCTCAGAGTGCATACTCAGCTCTGAAATATCTATGAAGATTTGGTGACATCACGAATGTGCCATGTTAATCTGAATTCCATTCAACCTGATAAGTAAAGGAATTGTGCTGTAAGTTCAAATATCTCCATGGCACAGATGCAATCTCACATTCTGTCTTTCCCATATACTTCTTAAGATAACTTCTTAAACCATATAGATACACTATAAACATGAGAATAAGTGACCTGTCTCATTCAACATTCTTCCTGTGGTCTAGATCTCTAGATTGTATTACTTACTAATAGAAGTCTTCTTCTGTTTATCTGAGTGACTAATGTTTACCAAATATTACTCATTCTTCTACAAACCTTATCATTACAGATGATAGATGCAGCATCCCCGGGCTGCTGTCTCCTGTTAGCAGTGAGCAGAAGCACAAAGTCGGAGAAGACTTAATTTATGAATCTACCTGGGTGATAGAAGACAGCTCATCCAGGGAGCTAAGGAAAAATTTTGATCCAGAAGTATAATGTACTCGAAAAGGCATTAGTAGGTTCTAACAAGACAGTACAGTGGCTAAGACCACTGAATTCTCTTGCAGAGGACCTAGGTTTGATTCCGTGCACCTACTTGGTGGCTTATAAACACCTGTAATTCCAGTTCCATGGCACTCAAGGCCCTCTTCTGATCACAGTGGGCTATTGACACACATGAACTCACTCAAGAGCACACACATACATATGAGAATAAACAAATACTTTTTGAAAAGAAATGGATTTTAAAAGATCATCAGGCTGAGATTCATACAGCATTGCTTCATCTGCCTAGCTGTACCATCTTGGCACTAGTCTTTCCTATAAAAGGTAACATTAATACAGGACTATTACAAATATCATGGCAAGGAACACAAATAATTTCTCATAATAGTATTGTTAAAACTGACAATTATGTCACTGTGATGAAAAGAAAAAAATAACTTGATCTCATCA
The DNA here is from genome assembly GCF_008632895.1 of Mastomys coucha. Classification (NCBI taxonomy): domain Eukaryota; kingdom Metazoa; phylum Chordata; class Mammalia; order Rodentia; family Muridae; genus Mastomys; species Mastomys coucha. The sequence continues at coordinate 4,981,752 of NW_022196906.1, forward strand.
GGCAAACTGTCAAACTGCCTTTTGTGTGCCAAAATAAAGGGCATTTGTTCTCATCCTAAGTGAGGTAGCCCAGATCTGGAAAGACAAACATGGATTGTATTCACTCATAAGTTAACATTAGCTATTAAATATAGGTTTAGCATCCTACCATTCACAGACCTAGAGAGGCTAAATAACAAGGAGGGCTCAAGTTGGGACACAATGATCACTCATGGAAGAAGAAATAGAAGAGATTTTGTAGGTGGAATGAGGGTAGATGGGGATGAGAAGGGCAGAGTTTGGAATGCAGGGGAGATGGTGGGACAGAGTACTGGGAGGGACTACTGGAATTGGAGGGCACTGCAGGGACAAGGTAAAAAGTATAATGGAAACTCAATGGACTCTACTACAATGACCCTAGTGAAGACTCCTAGTAATTGAGGTATGGTCTGAACAGGCCATTTTCCATAATAAGGCAAGGCTTCCAGAAGAGGGACTTGGGACTTGGGACACAAGTGGGCCAGGAAACCTTGCCCAACAATTTGTTCTGCCTACATGATGATATGGGAGTAAGTAAGAGTGGTACAAAATTTGTGGAAGTAACCAAAAAAGGACTGTTCATCTTGAGACTCATTCCACAAGAGGGAGCCTGTATCTGACTCACGGTACCTGGATGGCACAGATCCAGAGGCTGGATAGCCCAGAGACCTAGGATAAAACCAAAAATGATTGGCAGAAAATAAAAGTTAATAAAATGACTCTTAATATTGTTGTACTTGTAGACTGGATTAAGCCTAGTATAATTGTCATCATAGAGAACTCATCTAGCAAGTCACTGATAGGAGCAGACACAGAGAACAGCTGCCAAACATTAAGTAGAGATTGAGGAATCCAGCTGAAGGAAGGGAAGAAGACTGCTAGGAGGGAGAGGAGTCAGGGACACCACAAGAAGATGGCCCACAAAATCCACTAGCCAGTGTTCATAGGGGCTCACAGAGACTGAAGTGACAATTGGAGAGCCTGTACGTGTCTAATCTAGGTCCTCTGCATATATATTATGGTTATGTAGCTTGGTCTTCTTACAGGACTTCTAACAGTGGGAGCATGAGCTGTCTCTGACTCTTTTGTCTACTTTTGGTACCATTTTCCTGCTGTTGGATTACGTGTTCCAGCCTTAATATAAGGGTATGTGCTTCATCTTATTGTAACTTTTTGTGCTGTGTTTGGTTGATATTCCTGGGAGGTCTCCCCTGTTTATGAAGGGCAAGTGAGAAGGAGGATTGGATCTGGATGAGAGGAGAGGTGGGCGAGGGTCTGGAAGGAGCAGAGGTGGGGAGAACTGTGGTTGGGATGTAATAAATGAGAGATTAGTAAATAAGCAATTTTTAAAAGAAATAAATTCTCTATTTAAAGAGCATTGTGTCAAACTTCACCAGGTGGCACTGATCCTACAAGAAACTCTAGAATTGCATTTCAGTAAATTTATGTGGACTTCAGCCAAATCAGTTCATGTGTTTATGAGTGAATCATTTTACCAACCATTTTTTTTTCTTGCTATGAGTTACATTAAGTACTGTCCTCAAACTGAATGATGTTAGATCTTAAATAGTATTCTCAGTTACTGAATTAACTGAGAAATTAAGGAGAACGATATTCATTTAATGAAGAAAATTTTCTTAAATTGTCAAAACAACATGTCTTGTAGAAACAGGAGCTTCTAAATGTGTGCTGGTTTTAGAAATTCTGTGCACCTGTTTTATATGAGCACATTGTGAAATGAATAACCAAACAAGCACAGCTGTTGAAACCAACTAGCTTTATCATCCAAGTTACTATCGTGCAAAGGTTTCTACTCGAAAATGTTATTAGACAAGTTAGGACTTTCTGCAGAAGCTCAATTCCTTTTGTTTCTGCAAAGCAGACTTACACTGTTTGAGATGCAGTTAGGATTACAGTAAATACTTCTGGACACAACCAAGAAAATGAAGAGCTATGCATCCTAGGTTCTGTTTCATAGAGTTAGAGAGATGGTATAAACACCTTAGCTCTTACCTGTAGTTGACAATACAGGCTGGTAGACAGACTGTTTCCTATAACTATTTCCTCTAAATTTGTTTCCTTCAAGTTGTTTCCTACAATTGTTTTCTCCAAATGCCAGCTCCCTGAAGGAGTGACTCTGCTTATGAGTGGAATGCTGTCAGCTTCCTGGATGGTTTTAGAAACAGTGGAATACTTCACAATAAATAAATGCCATTACCTATTTAGTAAAACAAAACAAAACACAGAATGATAGTAAAATGCTAGCCCTGCATCAAAACCTGTGTGTCAATTATTTTCCTAACATCAAATGGGAAATCAAGACTGTGTCGTCAAATATGTCATGTAGGACTAAGCCAGCTTTGTTCTGTTACTCCACTAATGTGGGAATGCAATTAAACTGGGTGACATGTCTCCTGGGCTATGATGATATCTGTCTGGGTCCTATGCCCTTGTTTATGAGCTAAGAATTGAAGACCTCCCTGAGGTCTACAATTATATAGTAATGGCTACATCTTTCTACACCTCTTCTAAGTTCTGCTCATTGCTTTCTGAAGCAAACAAATTTGTTTTTTGCTTAGCTCTATAAAATGCAGTACATTACCACCTGCATCCTTCTGAAAGTAAATGTGGGTCTTTTAATCATTGTTCAAGTTTCTATTCCATCCTTTAGAAGTTATTTCACAAAGAAACATCTGTTCCATACATCACATCTGCTAGCATCATCCACTTCCTTACACTGAATTAAGTGAATTCATAAGTATTTCTAATCTTCCAAATACGTGGGCGAGTTGGCTAGATTGCTCAGTGGTTAAAGATGTTTGCTGTGTGAGTTCTCTGATCTTAGTTCAATCCTTGTAACCCACAAAAAAAAAAGATGGAGAGAACCTACTCCATGAAGTTGTGCTCTTACCTGCACATGCATGCCATGGCACATACACCTCCCCTATCACATATAATACACAGTTATAATAAATGAAAAATGCAAATAGTTACATGAATTAGACAAGTATGTTCCTGCTATTGTATAATGTACTTGATAATAGTTCTCACTGGAGATAAATGCTAATTTCAGTCACATTAGTATTAAACAGTGATTAGAAAAGGTCAAAGGCTGGGCGGTGGTGGCGCACGCCTTTAATCCCAGCACTTGGGAGGCAGAGGCAGGTGGATTTCTG
>NW_022196906.1:4986010-5069065 GCF_008632895.1 Mastomys coucha
AACTCAGAAATCTGCCTGCCTCTGCCTCCCAAGTGCTGGGATTAAAAGTGTGCACCACCACTGCCTGGCTTCTTGCATATATTCTTGAAGTATTTCTCCAGTTCCTCTTCCAAAACTGTCCAGCTCTGGTTCAGTCCTCTACCCTACTACTATTTTCTGCTTGCAGGAAGATAAAAATAGTCTTACCTTAAATCTTCTATTTATTTGCTTTCTTAATTTAAATCTCTTAATTCCAGCTCCAAGCTTGCTTAATATATTATTTCCATGGTGTTTTTATGAATGAAATTAAAATCACAGATTCTTTTCTTCATTTCTTTTCTTTTCCCTCTTTTTAGCTCCCACATCATATATCTGAGCTCAGACCGCCTTGCTTTATCCTTATCACAGTGAGATTTGCTCTACATTCCCTCTTGCATCAGTGCCAGTCCCTCATCATCTGTCTCTGCTTTGGTTGGCAGCCCTCTATACTCTATTTCCCATTATGTAACAGTGGGGATCCTTTGTGAATCTACATCAGAGAATGACCCCTTTTAGTTGTTAAATTCTCAAAGTCCTTAATATTATTCATACCCCCATGTCATTCAAATAATCTACAAGTCTCTAGATAGCTTGCTACTTCCTCCCTGACCCATTCATTCCCTCAGCCAAGTAGTGCCTTTAATGCTGTCCCTCTCTATTAATCATCCAACAGTACCACTGAATCAAAGCAATGTCCCGGCTAATGACCCTGGCCTCACTGGGAATATGATTTTGAATGCAAATATCTGGACCCTGGAATGCATTTACTAAAATAATATAGATTTTTAAAAATATTACCAGATAATTTACATGCACATTAAATTTTGTAAACCAATGATATGTGTATTACCAGAATGAGAAAAAAATCAAAATAAAACTTTAAAGATTCATTCTTTCCCTGCTAAAACTCTAATCCCCCTTTGTGAGAAATTTTATAGTAGAAATTTTCTTCAAAACATGTATGACTTTTTGGAATACTAAATACACCTTTTGGCAGTTTCATAACCTAGAGTATCTAACTCAAGTACTTGGGGCCATTTCCTTGAAATGCAAACATCAAGAAAGTTCACACTCCCATCTCAAGTTTCACTAGGAGAGTAACAGCCTGCCTTTCTTGGGTATCTTGCTCCAGGTTGGGAAATTCTATCCTGCCAGAAAGAGAAGTTTGATTTTGCTGTAGATAATGGCAATTAAGCTAGTGCAGATAGTTGACTCAATTGCTAAATCTGTTAGCATGTACTGTGCATGACAAATGGCACTGTCGCATCTTCTTCCTTGAGGACCTGTTATTGTTCATGTAATGCAGTTTATGCTTGCATGCAAGAAAAAGCAAGTATTTCTTGCTCCTGTTTTTGCCAGTCTTCAAACAGCAATTTCATCACATTCCACTTCACTGCTTATTCAGTAATAAAAGTGTTTTCTTCTAGTAGTATCTTGGCAGAGAAGAGTTCTGGATTGGGAGGAAATTTTTATTTTTAAGCCTAGTTCCCTAACACTTGAAATCTTTACCTTAGATGAAAGTTGGTTTTGGTGGAAAAAGTCTAAAGCGTGTCTTGTTGGAGCTGGGTTGTGAATGAACAGCCATGCCTCCACCTCTGCTTTCATCCCTCAACCTCATCCATACCATACCAGCAATCTCTGCTCTTATGACCACCGAGGACAAGAATTCACAGAGAAACAGTGAAGCAGTTGAGGCATATTTCAGCACCTTTGTATTTCATCCACAGGGAGGAGCACCCTCCACAGTGGGCAGGCAAGACAGAGCGGAGCAGCAACAGGAAAGTGCTTCCTCAAGCTTTGGGGGTTGTAGACGTCACAGTTACTATTTCTCTTTTCCTTGACTACCTGGGCAAGATTTGGGATGGTCCCTTTTTTGGAGGAGGTGGAGGCATTCATAGAAGCTATGTTTATTTACCCACAATGTAAGATGCCTTGAACGCAAGGATACAAGCATTACTGCATTACTTGTGTCAATGTATTATTATTCCTTGAGATCTTTCCTAGAGGAAAAGACAACACTGACTTTGAGCTTCCACAGGAGCTTGCAAGAGCCAACCAGAGCCTGCCAAGACAGGCTCTTTTGTTTACCTCAAGGCTTGTGCTTTCTCATCTGACCAGCTTGAATATCTTATACTATAATTCAGGCCCTCTTGTGAACATTGTTGAGAGACCACAGCCTTGCTGTTTTACCCCTAACATTTCAACCCTGACATGTGTGTGCAATATAATAGCTACAACTTCGCCCTTTAATTTTCTAATTATCTGAGCATTTCAAACACATTACATAGAGGACATCTTCATTTATCACTTTACCAATGATTTTTTTCTTCACTACTCCAGTATTTTAAGTACTTCTCTGGCTCTCTGGAAATCTGAAATAATGCAGATGTGCTTTGTTTTCTAATTATGAAATGAAATATCTTTCTGTATTTTGTCCCAGTACCTGGAAGTGCTGTTCCTATTGCTATGTATGCATGACTGGTTGTAGGCTAAATTAAACTGAACTGTCATTCATATAACTGTGTTAATGATCCTAATCAGATGCTTAAAATATTTAGTTTTTCGTACCAAAAAAATAAAACTATCAAACCAATTAACTTAGGTGGCATATTACAGTGATTTTAATGACTGCCACTATTTAATGACAGCACAGTAAAATATTAGGAATAAATTAAGCTTCTTTCTTGTTCTCCTTTCAAATTTCTGTTCATAACTCTTTCTTTGTCTCCTATCCCACTCCAAATTTCTACCTCAAGCTGACTTGATTGCTCTGATGACCTCAATCAAAAGGCAATTACCTCGTGAGGGGTAGAAGGTAATTATTCCTATCGCGTGGAGATTGAACACTCCTGAATAGACAGCTGCTGTTCTTTTCAGGATGACATTATTGCCACAAAATTGGATGCTGAAAATTTCTGATGCATGTAAAAATCTACGATAAGCTGTTGATTTATTTGCACAATTTCTATGGCAGCTATTCTTCTCTCTGCTAAAAGCCTTGTTTCTAACAGGCAATGTGAATAAGGCTGTGCATCACCTTTGAAGAAACTTGAAGGTTGGCTTAGATTCTTGAGTCAGTCTCACAAAGTACAGAGTACTATGAGATAATTTTACTGGACTAAAAATACTCTACAGGAACTACTCCAAAATACACATTTATAAAACTTAAAATATTCAGAAACATGAGATACACTAAAGAGTCTGAAAATCCAAGAAATGTGTAAGAGTAAATCATAAAATTACAAATGATTTTCATATTCAAGCATGCTACTTGTCAATTGAAATAATTAGAATTCTTTGTGTGCAATTCTGATCCTGATGTGACAGATATGCACAATCATACCTGGGTTTATGTTGGTGCTAAGAATCCGAACACAGGTCTTCATTCTTTAGCATTATGGTAGTTTGAGTAAGAAGTGCTATTCATAGTCTCAGACATCTGAAACACTTGATTTACAGTTGTTCCTGCTGTTTGGGGAGGCTTCTGAAGTGTGGCCTTGCTAGGGGTAGTATGTTGGTGGTATAGAGCTTGTGGTTGAAGATATGAGCTCTTAGCATCTAGTCTAGTCCCTGCCCCATTCCTTTTGCTTGCTGTCAGTCTCGCCACCACAGTAGTATATGGACTCTTAGACCTCTGGAGACATATAAGCTCATTCTTAAAGTTGCCTTGGACATGGTGTTTTACCACAGCAACAGGAAAGTAACCAATGTAATCAACAACTGCTCTTATCTACAGAGCAGTCTCTCCAGCCCAACACTAAAAGTTTCAATGAAAATGAAATCTTCTGCAGAATGGCTAAGATCTAAGAGGAGGGAAGAAAATGCCCTAAGCTCCTATTATAACAGCAAGAGTGAAAGATCCCACTCTCTCTCTGCCCCATTCCTTGTGAAGCCTGAGGTAAAGGTAGAGCCTGGAACATTGAAGTGATCTCAAAATCAATCACCCTAAAAATGATTTGTTATTTATTTATTTATTTATTTATTTATTTATTTATTTTGGTTTTTTGAGACAGGGTTTCCCTGTATAGCCCTGGCTGTCCTGGAACTCACTCTGCAGACCAAGCTGGCCTCAAACTCTGAAATCTACCTCCCTCTGCCTTCCAAGTGCTGGGATTAAAGGCGTGCTCCACTACTGCCCAGTGATTTGTTATTTATTTAAATCAACAGCATGGAAGTTCTACCATGAAAGTCATAGTATTTGTTTACCTCTGTGTCTACAGACACTCACATAATACTTGGTGTGCAACAGACACATGTACTTGTAAAAAATACCAATCAATAATATTGAACTTGATCATTACCTAAATTCTTTCTGTGTGAATCTGAGTACTTTTCTGATGGGAAAATGGTTCTCACTTTCAGGCCCCAGGGGAGGGAGGAGGTCAGTGTAAAACAACCTGGGAGCAATCATTAGTACTGAACTGCCTTTTAGTTTTTTCTTCAAGCTAAATTTGACAAAAATCGCTAGGCTTACATTAATGCTAAACAAATGATTATATACACTGTGACTACTGACACACCTGCATGAGAGAAACATCTATTCATATTTTCTGACTTGTTTTTCTAGAATTAGTATCCATTACTGGGCTTTTCTTCTCATCACGAGAGCCCAAATGATTAATGTACAGGATTCATCAAAAAGCGAATTTCAATCAAACTGAAGCAGTCTGTGGAGCTTCATAGCAGAGACTTTATAATTAAAAGAGGGCTGTGCTAAGGCAGCCTAATAGTCTTCTATAGTTTCTCCAAGCCTTAGATTTATCCTGAGTATGCCTCTTACTTTGCCTTATCTTAATTGTCTGTCTACCCCGCCAGTCTGCCTAGAGAAGCTTTTCCATTCCTCATTATCACACATTCGGGAAAGATCGCATGATTGTTGTGCAGTGCATGCTGCATATTGACTGAATTAATAAAGACAATAGCCTCTGTGAGGTATTTACTTAAGCCATTTATTTGTGTATTAAATAAGAAGAATGTACACAATTACTAAATTGTGAAAGGAACTGTCACAATGCAACATATGAGGAACGGAAAATTTTGCCTAGTTGCCAATTTATATTTTCCTGCAGATTCCCCTGATCTCATGATTGAATCCATTCTACTGTAAGTAAAAGATGCTGTTTTAAAGTGGAGCATGATGTATACCATTCATTAGCTACAGTCCATATAGCTCTAGCTTAGTATTTTCATTAATTCCCTTGCTGTTGGGCTTTGTATTTAACACTTCCCGGCCCTAATAAGCTAAAACAGCCAATTAGCCTTTCTTGGCACAGCATGGTTCCAGCATGGGAGCTGTGGGAGGATCAAAGCAGAAACTATCATTTAATTCAGACACAGAGAATCAGCTCTATTTGTAAAACACAATTTTAAATGCTGTGAAACAAACCTTTCAACTTCTGAAGGGATTCAGTTTATTTCATTATCCTTTCAATCAATGAATAAATATCCTTCAGTCTCTACAAAATTAAAGACATTCCCTAACAAAGTAGCAGGATTTGTTTGTACCTCTAGAACCTGCAGCTCATGGTCACAGCAGTTTAAAGCACATCCCTGGGTCGCTACTCAGTTTTTAAAATATTAACTTGCTACTCAGGATCTCATCAGTTGAGATTAGATAGTAAAATGAGAATGGGCATTATTTTCTGTTGATTTGGCCCATGCACACTGCCTGGCAGCGTGCTGTGTAGAGGCTTAATATTCTTTATCATGCAAATGTCCACACTTTTAACTGAGGTCACATTGTGTTAAAGCATTTATGCAAATTGTCACAGCCAGCAAGGTGGCAAAACCTTTATGATTTCTCTGTGGATGAAGTATAAAGCTTTAACTTTTACACAATGCTCATAGGTCAGATTGGACTCATTGACAGGCTTGTGGATTTTGACTTTTGTCAGGGGCTTTGTTTGTAGGGAATACAGAGACATTTTACTTTTGCTCAAACAGATATTTCAGAAGACATTGCTGGCCAGGGTTAAAGGAATTTTGAGTAGGATTTACTGACAGGACCTTGTCAATTTTAGCAATGTATGAGAATGAGGAAACCTGAGTATTTTCATCCTCCTGGCAATTAAACTGGCTTCTGAAATAAAGCCACAAGGCTAAGTCCCGGTAATCAGAAGGCCCTGTCTGTATCACACTAACCCAATATGCAATTTAAGTTTGGCTTTAGGTAAATAGTCTAATTACATAATATCTACATGAAAAACTCAGGAGTAAGAAGCAAAAACATCTGGATATAAACGGTTGGGATCTGGGAATAACTGTACAAATAAATCAGGCACCAATCTCAGTCAAACAGAGCTTCTTTATTGACTGCATACCTCAAGACTGATCAATCAAGGACACAGTCCAGACTTGGAAGCTGAACTGTGACCCTAGCCAGAATTCTACAGAGCTTTTAAGTCTGAAACCCACAAACATCTGTGCCAAGGTATTCCACCAATTAGGATATAGGGATAGGGGACTTGCTTAGGAACATGTCTTTGTTGTACATTTATCCTGTTTCCATTGGTTGGGATATTCAACTGTGGCAGGGCCCTTGCCTTGCCTAACATTCACGTCTGAACTTGGCAACCAGGATGTGAATTACCTATATACATGTCTCCTTTTGCCAGGCAGGGTGTCAATTCCCGGGGAAGTTTTGGGAACTTAAAACTTTACTTGTCTCATCCTCAAAATGGAAGTCTTATTCCAGTGGCATCTTATATTAGTACAGGTGCCTCTTTTATGTTGGAGGGAATTAGAAGGCTGCTTATACAGAGGCACAGGAAATGTCAGGGAGTTAGTTCTGGTCCAAGCTTATTGTGATTAACTATACAAAGCAGATTGTTATTGGTTTCCAAAACCACCAAAGCACAGAACATGACAGAATATCCAATCAACTGTGGCATCAGAAAGTTTCCTTGTAACATTAATAACAGCTTAATTAATAACATTAAAAATGGCTGGCTAGACAGGCAACAGTGTAAAGCCCAACCAACTCCATTTTTGAGAAGAAACTCCATTTTGTGCAAAGGAGCTAAACTCCCGTTCCAGGAAGAAAACCACAAAGTCCACTTGAGAGCCCATCCTATGGAAACCTCTCCCTTAGTAATAACCAATCAAGCTACAACAGCTAGGTCAAGCTACATGTTAGATAATCTAAGACATCCTGCAGAAAATAGATAACCTAGCCATCCTGTTTTTCCGGTGGTTTTGCTCCCTTCTTTGGTTCTGAAGATGATGCCAGAAATGCAGTTTTTAAAATATTAACTTACTGAATTTCCCATATCGAAATTCTACAAGATTGCTGTAACCACAATAAATACCCTAGTCTCAAGGTTCTCACTTCTGACCTGCTTCCACCACTAAGGTGAGAGTCCTTGCTCAAGAGGTCTTAACTAGACCCTTATGTGCTTGCAATGGAATTGGCTCCTTGGTGATCTTAGGGGTCCCTGTGACTTGGGCATAATAACAGTTTTTCATGCCTAAACAAACACCTTGGGAAAACATGGCCACTGGAGTGATGTATCTGAATGCCAAAAAAAGGTCTTGCAATTGTTTTGAAGACCTCAGCACCTTTGCGTGGAGACATGAAGAATCTTTCTGACTGATGTTGTAAGGTTTGTATAGCAAGGGATAATGTTGAGGGGAGATTATCTATAAAAGTCTTTTCTGGAAACTGTGTTATCCAATAAGGAGTCAAACATGTGTAAGTGATAGTTGCCTCTTGCATCTGATAACTCTTTGGAGTATGAGTTTCTACATTTTGCTCCATAGCAGAAATCAGGAGAGTTTAACAGAACTCCTGGGTGTAGGCTTTAAGGACTTTATAGCCACTTAATTTTATTGTGTTTTCAGTTTTGTTTTTTGTTTGTTTTTTTTTTAACCTTTAGACATAGCCACAAAACACTATAGCACAAGATGTATGTGCTTTGTACAATTTATAAATAAAACAAACTCACAGATTTTTTTTTAACAAAGTTATTTACTTTACAGATTAGTGTGTGAAAAAAAATCTTACCATACAGAAACCAGAGATGATTTATTTCTTGTAATATGGCCATTCCAGTAGGACTCTGTCAACTCACTTTGATATTCTTCCTGAAGTCATATAGAAATCACAAATGTAATCTTGGATTAACCTTTGCAAGATTGAGTTTTCAAGCGGCATTACAAGCAGCAAGAATTCAGAGGCGGAATGTGAGATACTTAGAAACACGGCATGGTTTAATCTTTAAATTACTTCTATAACCAGAGATGTATTTTCATAAAACTAAGGAAAAGTTCTAGTCAGTGTCGTGTGGCAGTTTCCATACGTCAGGGTTGAAACTTAAACGGTTTCTATCATCAAGCTTCTCTGCTTGATTTACTGGCTCCTGCTTATGATCTCATCACTCAGGTAGTAGAAGCAGGGATGGTCATAAGCTCAAGGTCACCTTGGGGCACAGGAGAGAGAACCTATCTCAAAAACTACCAAAGAGAGAAGTGGAGTCCATTGGTAGCATGCTTGCATAGCATATGCAGACAGAACCATGGATTTGAACTCCAGCAAAAATAAAGCATTCCATTGCACTCAACTGAGTTCGCCAATATATCAAAATAAGGACATACTAAGCCTGATAATATCTAGTTACTATCACAATATACAAAACCATGGACCAGGGCTGCTTGTTGAAGATTAAAATATTCTATAATCTAAATTGTGGGGGAAACTGAGTACATCAACACAACACAGTAAAAATGCAAAAGACCAGCATGACAGTTTTATAAATGAAATCATGTTGAATGTTCAATACATTTGTATTTCTTGTAAGAGCAAGTTAATAACAACAACAAAAAAAAAACAAAAACAAAAAAATATAATTTTCAGGAAAATGTGTGTAAACTATAAGCAATAGTAGTTGCAGCTTCAACTGTGTTGTCCATTAGGCCGCCACAAAAGGCAAAAACTGAATACTCAAAATTCTAATTTGTGTCTTGTTAATCTCCATTATCTAACTGTCCCACTATGGCTGTCTCCAAGATTCCATAGATATTGTGATGTTGGATGAGATACACCCACAGAGCAAAATCAATCAGTCAGTCAATCAATCAGTAAATCAATCAATTAATCAATCACTACACCATTGTAGGACTCACTATCTCTTGATATTGTTTTTAATGAACTTAAGTGTTTGAAAGAAAAATAATGACCACATTGAGAGCAGAAATAAATGTATTTTGTAGGAAAGTTCTTCAACTGCTTAGGTACATCTGTTTCCTCTTTCAGCATGCACTCCAAAGTTTTACAAAACGCTGTTGCTTTCAGTACTGGAGCTGCCCAGCTGATTATATTTCAGCACTCTACATTCTGCTGCTCAGAGTTTTCAAAGCTAAACTTTACCTAAGTTTTGGTATCCTAACTTAGGCAAACAAGTATTCTGAGAGTTACAGCATTGGCTTGTCCTTTCATCTGAGCTTTCTTGATTGAGAATACTTATTCTAACATGGAATGAAAGGGATTGGCAGTCCCATAGTTGCTTGCCTTCCTCCTGAATCAAATGTTCTTAGCATCTCTTTCTTTGCTTCCTGTCCTTCCCTCTAGGCACTAAGGATTTCTTCTCAGACCTCAAGGAAAGCAAGAGTATGCTCAGGGCTTAAGACTCACTTTTCTATGCTTTTAACACATCCCCCAGACAATTTTGCTCAAGTGGTACCTTGGTAGAGGAAGCCTCTCAGACATGCCTCCCCCATGGCTCTTCTGCTCATCCTATTTTGCTCTGTACACATTGACTTCATTAACTCTATAACCTTATCCCTTGTTCTGTTTCTTAGACTGATCAGTATCTGAACTTGCTCTCTTTGGGTTGTGCTGTTTTGACTTGTTTCTTGTACTTGGTGGCTATACAATCAACATAAGTGATTGTGAGATTTCACACCATCAAAATCTTTCTAACATACAGAATCAGAATATGTAATATTCAGAATCAGTGTGTTCATACTGAAGTAACAATAATGCAAAATAAATGCTTTCTCATTCTCCCAGCTTTCATTTACTTAGGCTAATATATTATAAGCCATAGCTAGACAGAAAGATAATGCATAGCAGCTGTGTTGTCCATTGTGGTTAGTGGGAAGGAGGCTTTCTTCTCAAACATCAGCTAATTAAAATTGGCATAGTCAGGATCTCTAAAGCTTTTCTGCTGTATCTGTTTGTTGAGTAAATGGAACACTCAGTCATTTGTATTAAATCTGTCTCCTAGCCCCAGAGTCTGGTTTTTCCATAAGTAGATTTGTGAGGGATGTGTTGACATTAATTTATGCATAAACAAATATCAATTTATTCTAAACAGACATCTTGGCTTTCGGCAGAATGATTGAGATTATAAATACAAGTTATTTTTCAGACAAAAAAATCTTTTGCTGCATTTTTTTTTTTTTTTTTTTTTTTTTTTTTTTTTTTTTAGTTTTTCGAGCCAGGGTTTCCTTGAACTCAGAAATCTGCCTGCCTCTGTCTCCCAAGTGCTGGGATTAAAGGCGAGCGCTACCACTGCCCGGCTGCTGCATTATTTTTTACCAGCATAATAATATTTTTGTAAAGAAAGGCATGAATTACATAGTCTTTTTAATACAATTAACATTTATGAAGAAAAACTGGATTTCAGGACCACTAATATTTTGTCCCAATACAACACCTTCATAGCAACTTTTCATACAATGAAATGTCTTTGTGTTCATGCCACTTGGTTTTGGGTTATTTTGTGGCTGTCAACCATGGGCTTCTTTGTTTAGTTGTCAGCTGTGTCTCCCTATGAGTACTGGTCTCTGAGTATCTGCCACATGGCACTCTGATACAGCTCAAGTTACCTGCAGAAGATCAGGAGAAGAGTATGTAATTCTGATCCTGAGTGTTCACTTTAAAGAAGAATGAAATCAAAAGTCAAAAAGTTACAAAGAGATAAATTGTATCATGAGTCTTAGAATTGATCTGCCACTGTAACCCACATGTGCGTGCGTGCGTGTGTGCGTGTGTGTGTGTGTGTGTGTGTGTGTGTGTGTGTGTGTGTGTGAGTGTGTATTGTTGGGATCAAAAGACAACCAAAGCACAGCCTAATCTATGGTTTAAAATACCAAGTATTGATTATTATCTATGGTGAAAACTTATTTAATAGTTCAGGACAGCAGTGTGAGGAAGAACTAGGGCTAAGATTACAGGAACTGTGGGAGAAGAACCTTGGGACTTGTAAAAGATTCATCATGGCTAGGTTTATTCCTATGAAAAATTTAACCAAAAGGGCACTCACTCTCTTGATCCTTATCAAGATTGGATTCTTTAGATGTGAAGAACATCATGAGGTGCTGCCACCCATGAGGATGATCATAGTGGTGAGGATAATGGATATAGAGATATAGGTTGAGATAAACTAAGCATTACAAACTATTGGTCACTGTTAAGTCAGCTTTCTCTGAGATGGGGTGTATGTGAGAGCACTTGCATGTGAAGGCAAGATGTCAGCCTCAGGCACCATTCCTTAACAACTACCTTGAGTTTAGAGGCAGGTCTTTACTGCAATAGGAAGCTTACTTATATATCGGGCTTCAGGTGGCTGTCTCAAGAGCCCCAGGGACCCTCCTGATTCTGCTGCTCCATTGCTGGGATTATAAATACACACTACCATGATATCTAGCTTTTTAAGTGGATTGTAGCAAATGCAAGTCTTTATACTTATGCGGCTGAAGTATATCTCCAACCTAATTAACTATAAAGGCTTAGAATCAATAATATTTGAGTATCCTGAAACTGAGACCCATGTATTTTATAGTAGCTGCTAGAAACATATTTAATAAATACTAAAGAGCACTCTAAGGCCAGAGGTATGCACCCATTTTGGTTTACTATAGCTTCCTTTTAAATTTATATTAAAATTTACTCAAAACCTACAGGATCATATCTCTTTTTTCCCAAGAAGGTCCAAATATCTTCTCTTTATACAAATCTCCTAAAATATTATATATCCAAGATGTTTTAATGAGTAAAATTTGAGATAATTTCAAATAATGATACTTAAAAGCTTCATTTCTGAAATAATTTCTTTTTTTTCTGACGCATGCTTCCTCATGTAGTAAAATAATTCACAGTAATGGATTCATGGTGACTCGGAGGTCATAGTTAAGAGTGTGCATGTGGATGACACATGTTGATTTCAACTACCTGATTAGAGACAGAATCTCCTTCATTCCTGTAGCACTAGTGAGGCCTAAAGATTATTTTACTTATGAGCCATAAGACATGAAACCCATATTCAATGGCTCTCCAAAGGAATTGCTTTGCTCGATTTAATAATTCTTAACCTCTCTGCTTAAAATCCTTATCTAATGACCCAGGAATTCTCAAACTAAACAAATGTTCTTGTTCCTTGAACTCTAAGCTGGAGGAGTAATTGCAATTTGAAATAGAAGACTTCAAATGAAGGAGCCCCTGAGATCTTGGCTCATTTGCAAGGAACAAACACAGGAACTTCAGTGAAACAATGTAGGTCTTCTCATACTTTTTTCTACATTTTATTTCTTCCTTGCCTTTTCCAACCCAAAGCTACACTTATTTACTGTGGATATCTCAACTCTTAGACTAAAATACCTATCTACATTAAACTATAGAAAATGTGCAAATAGGTTTATGTCAACCAGATCTGACTTATTGTAAATTTAGCATTATTTCAAAAATAAAACTTATAGTCTTGAGAGTATAATTGAAACACTTGTCAAGGGAACCCAATGATACCATTTTTATTCATAAATGGTAAGAGAATTGTAGTAAACATTTAACTCAGAATTGAGACCTAGCTGGGCAATCTGTTTGCTTTATATTATTCTCTTCTGTGGTTCTGAAATGTCTAAGACTAGATTGTTAAAGGCAGGGTCGTAAAACTGTTGATTCATTACTTTGCTAATAATCAACTGTGATGAAGAACTATAAATGATTATCAGAGAACAATGTGAGCGGTGACTTAATGAACACAGAGGGGTACATTTCCAAAATAGTGTGTGCCCTATGTTCACACAAAACAATTATATAAAGAAAGCATGCATCACTCATGCAGTATTTTGCAATTCAGCAGACATCTTGAAGTTCCTTCTAATGGGAAATGTGCTGATTGGGGTTCAGGGAAAATCAAGCAAGATTTGGGTAATGCTTTCTGGGAAAGCACACAGATGTTTCATTTCATTCTGGCTTTGTCTCTGTTTCTTTCTCTCAAGCCCTGGTTCTGGAACTCTTTCCTCCAGTTTGCATAGAAAAAAAAAAACACTGCCTTTGACCAGGAGTCTCTCGGTAGAATCCAGCTAAGTGGCCACACATTCATGGAGACTTTCATCCATTTTGCTCCTTCGACTTAATTCTCTGGGCTGTTCAAAGGTGTTGCTTTAACCGGTACAGTTTTGTAACTAATGGAAGTGCTCTTGATGTTACCCATTGAGAGAAATGTATGTTTTGTGATTGAACACAAATCTTCACTCTTTCCATCTCTATTTAAAGCATTGAAATACAACCAGGACTGAATTTACTTCATTCTTTAATGAATTAGATTGTACACTTCTGTAGAGACATCTGCCACCTTGTTTGTAATTATCTGCCTGCAAATGTTTTTCCCTGGTCTGCCTTGAATGAGGACATAACATTATTAATCATCAGATCCCTGGCACAGTACTTTATACTTCACAGGTATTAAATGCTCGGTGAAAGACAAGATCGCCTGTCACGAAAATTGCCATAAAAGTTTATTTGTGAGAGCAACATAATCTGACAGACAAAACCACAAAGTGTAAATCTTGGGAAATAGTAACTTTCCAAGAGGCAATAGTTGAGTGTGCTTCTCCATGATGGTTTATTAGGCTTTCCTATGTCACATCTTTTTTTATTCTGCTAAGTAGCCACACTTTTCCTATAAATCAACTTCTATCCCTGAATTGGTCATTTTGCCACCATATGAAGCACCACAACAGGCTCACTCCCTTTCATCCTATTAGAACATTACTCTGTCACTGTTCTGTTCGATTTTGCACCGTACATAAGACACCTTTCTTCACATGCTAGCCTCTCCATGTAAAGTCATTCACTAATGCCTATTAATTCTTGACATACTTTTGTCTCTGCATAAACTCCAGCAAAACTGAAGATGCTCTGCTTGAGTGCTGACATTTAACAAAGCACCTCAAATTCTCTGGAAACACATATGTTTCCTCTGAATTCACAGATAACTAGGAATTTAAATTAAATTATTTCAATAAATGAGTAAATATTTATTCTATGGATAAAACAGTATTTCATTTGTACTACAACTAAAATTTATTTAAAGAAAATTGCAAAGAGACTTGCTATTAAAATCCACAAAGATCTTTACCAACAAGAAAGCTGACTAGAGTTTCATTGTATCAGATCTGTAACAATTGTTATCAGAATACATGATTTAAAATGGCACAAACAATACATACTCATGCCAGAAAAATTCAAATGAGGTCTGTTTATTTTATTCAGTCAACCAATTCTTTTACGTATAACTATACAGTCTATCTTTCTGTGTGCTCTAAAGGGAACTAGCTGTGCTTCAAATGTCATTTCATAGACTATACAAACAGTAGAAAAATAGGAACTTCTATTTTTTAGAATGGTTAAATTTGAAGTACAAATCTGAGTTTGAGACAAAATAATGTTTTCAACATGCTTATACTTCTAATTTGAAAGCAATGTGTGTATAGATAATCAAAGAAGCATACTGAATGTCAAAGGTACCAACACCTATTCTAACTTTATAACTGACAATTACAAAACATTATCTGCCAGCAATATTTATACAACATCCATTTTCCTAGTATATATTTGTTAAGTAATGGACATTTCCCTTAATAAAGCCATATTTTTAGAAGTGTTCCATTGACATTTAAGTAAACACACACATCTCTCCTCTCTCTCTCTCTCCCTCCTTATCTATCTGTCTATATGACATATATGCACAGATATTAGAAATTTAATCTACAACTGCATTTCATGTTTAGATGATGTGCCACATGGACATAAAATACATTTTCATGTTATATAAATCTTCAAAATAGTATAAAATGTACAACATGTATCAATATGCCTTTTAAATTATTGCATATTAAGTGTCTCATATCCCACAAATGGATCTTTTCTTGAGCAACCACTTTTCATGAGAAGATAACTTTACTTGTAAATATTTGTGTGCATCTGTGTATCGGTATGTGCAGTCAGAACCCTGTTATCCATGACCAAAGAAAGATGTCAGATCCTCTGCAGCTGGAGTGAAAAATACCTGCCTTGGGTGCTGGAAACCACACTTGGGTCTTCTGGAGGAGCAATGTGAGTTTCCTTAACCTCTGAGATATCTCTCCTGAACTGAGGAATTATTTCTTTTCTCTAAACAAAAACCTTGGGCCTTTTAAATTAGAAGATCTTAAATTGCCTTGAAATCTAATATGTTTGGAACAATACAGAAACATTATTCCATGGACCATTCTATGGTTTTTTTTATGCTTTACATCATATATTTTTACATAGAAAATAGCTACATGTTGTATGTATAAAACTATACATCTAACATGTTCTTATGCTGGTATCATTTGCTGGTTATGGTGTATGACACTGGTTATGAAAGCAAGCCAATGATATAAGCTAGGCATGCATCTCCACACCAGTTTTTTTTTTTTTTGTTCAGCCCAGAATCATTCCTTTATATAGCATGTATATAATGTTAGGACAATGTATAAATTAAATACTGATTTTTTTTCCTCTAGGAAATCATCTATTCTGTTGTAGTTTTCAGTAACAAAAAAAATTTAAGTATCTGAAGAATTTGAAGAAGAAAATCAGTAGAAGGGAAGGAAAAAACTTTTATTTATTGTTTGTTTACCATGGAAAGAAAGTTAAAACATACTGACTTCATGTTCTTGGCAAAGCTGGTATTAACAACATTATCTTCAACTGTCTTCAAGTGGAAGCATCCATGATGATCTTCAAAGAAAATATTGTTAAACATGATATCAAATATGATTTATGATGGGGATGAATGAATTATTAAGCAATGACAGGGAGCAGATGGCTCCTCACGGCATGTGGTTAAGGAAGGAAAGCCAATGTGAAGAGCTACCTCCCATGTTTCTAGTTCAGTGGTGGTGAGTTAGATGTTATATGATCTTGAGAGGTGGATCTACAGTGTGCCGCCCAGAGGAGGTCTTAGGGTGGAGCTCTAGCCTCTACCAAAATGAATGGATGCATCAATTTATAACAGGACGTCCTTGCCAGAGAATGCTTTCTTACAATTAAAATATTTTCTTTTTCTTTAAATGTGTAGTCTACAGTATTTTTATAAGTATAACTGACTCTGTTTTCTCAGTAAAAAATTTATTATATAAATTCTTCATTCCAAAAAAATTATCACAGTATTAATATTTGTAAACTTTGAGTATTGACTAGGAGGTATCTGTGAAGTGAGGCTGTGACCAGAGAAAGATTCTTCATGCCACTTGGATTCTGGCATGTGTGTGAAATGACAATCTTGGAGAACTTTGTACAATAGATAACTAGATTCTTGTGCATTTTATACAAAAACACATCATAAAGAATCAAAAGAGCCATATTCATGTTATAGTATTTTATTTTTCCATGTGTTTTGTTATTGAAAAGCTAATCTGTTCTACTGAGTCTTCCTTTAGAAATATTCCCAAATCTTTAGCAAGGTAAAACTATCTCATACTGATATGTCATAATCATGGATGTGTAGCATCTGTGTTGATTCTGAAATATAAAGACAAATCCTGAGTTTGGTCTACACATCTGTGCTACAGTTTATTTAAATATTTGAAGGTAATTTTTAATATGAATCACAATTCCTCTGTTTTAATTTACAGACATACACTGAGGATATACTTTTCCATACGTTTGCCCTTCATAGTATTTTGCTGAGGAATTATGGAAACAGAGAGTAAAATATTTCTAACCAATTTTCCCCTTGCTTGCTGTTGACTTTAATTTTCTTCAGCCAAAATATACACAAGTTGATATTCAATAATACTAAATTGAGTATAATTTCCTTTTCTCTTGGGGAGAAAGTTTCATTATCCACTTACACCCAGAGTTTGTGAATAAAAGGGTGTTTCACATATTGGCAAAGACATAGAAGGCACAAAACTCCCCTAATGTAATTTCAGCTAATTAAAGCCTCGTTAGGAAAGAAATAGAAATGAGAATTTGCCTTAGAACTTGCTTAAGTAATTTTAATTTTTAATCATTTTCATCTCTCACTAATTAAACAGTTTGATGGATACCTATCGGCTATTTACCTAATTTTCTGTATTTTAGTCTAAAATTTAACATGTGCCCAATAATCAAATCAAACTGGTCTCTGCAGGTATTTGGCGTATTTCCCACACTGTATGTGTTTTCTTTCTAACTACAATGCATTTTATATATATATATGTATATATGTATATATATACATATATATATATACATATATATACCACACACACATATATCCACATATATATATATACATATATATATACCACACACACATATATCCACATATATATATGTGTGTACATACACACATATATGTATAAATATGTACATATATACATATGTATTATGAACACATAATTTAGATTCCTCATAAAAGTTCATATATTTCCTTTACATCTTAAAGACCTAAAATTTGCATATGAATCTGGTATTTAAAGAACAGAGGCAATGGAGGAAGAACAAGTGGTAAAGATGTGTTCTTTGCTATCTGTACAAAGACAGTCACTGAGTACAGGAAGCAAGTACACTAAAATGTGCAGGCAGGAATTGTAGAGCACTTGGCCTGGAATCCCAGTTGTCAAATTTAACAGTTGTATGAACACAACTGCTCAGTTGAGCTCTTTCCACCTTTCTCCCTTCACCCAGGGAGAGATTATAACAAAGCTTGCCTTGTATGGCAGAAGATCAACAATAACAAATATAACACAGTACTGGTTGCCAATAACTTTTGTTCAAATAAACATCCACACTCAAGATCAACCTCTGGTTTTGATATGATCCAGGCTTATCTTTGAGCATTGCCTTTGCTTCCCACTCCTCATAGCCATGTCTACATGGTATTTCTTGTCTTTCCATGTTTTTGGCCTTGTGTCTTTGCCATTTGTACAAATAGTTGATGGCTTTTTCTCCAACTGTCAATTTCTACAATGAGAAACACTTGTCCTTCTTTCCACATTAGCCCAAGGCATTTCCTTAGTGAGGTTTTCCTCATTTGATATTTAAAGTCAATATAGTTTAAAACTGATATATACAAAAATAAAACTGTATTGTAAATGTAGTACCTTGTGGTGTTTGGATACATGGGTGTGTATTCTTACATATCGTTCTCTCCAAACAATTGTCATTTTTATAATAGAACTGTATGGTGAAGGATGGTTTATTGGATATTGCTATTTATGGATGCATAGCCATCCCACCATAGTATATATCCAAGGTAAATGAGGTCGTTGTTTCTTTTGAGTTGACTGTAGCCTCAATTACAATAGAAAAGACCAGAAACAACCAAGGTGACACTCAGTTAAGGGCGTTAAAGAAAAGAGAACAAACTCCAGCACTATTCAGCCATAAAATTGAATGACCCCTGTAATTCTTCACAGCATAGAAGGAACAAGAGACCAACACAGAAAGTGAAATAAGCCTTACTCAGAAAGACAAGGAGCCTCAATGTGGAATCCATAAAACTTAATGTCACGGAAATTGAAAATAAGTCTAAGGACAGTAGGGAGGGACAAGGACCAGGGAAGCATCGATTGATAAAGGGGGATTAAGCTATAGTTAATACATATGCATAAGCATAAACATATACACACATCACATACATATACATCATATACATCCATGAGTTCATCATCTATATATTTCTGGGTGCTATTGTATAGTAAGGTAATTACACTTAACAGTAGTTTATAGTTCACTTCAGAAAGCTAGCTTTATTTCACTTGTTGATTTCTATTTTTAGACACTGGGCAAAAATGATACTCACTATGATTTCAATTTTTTCAGTCTTCTTAAGCCATGTTCTACAGGTTTTTACATTCTCTCTCCTAGAGAATGGTGATGAAAGAATCCGTGTTCCTCTGACACTCTGTGACATGTTCTATACTTGTCTGGCAGTCAACTTACTTGGAATACAGCTTCACTTTACTGTTTCTTTGTTATTTTCTGTCTGAATGATTGCTTCATTGCTGAAAATGAGCTGTTCACATTCCCTAAAACTATTGTATGAACATTTATCTATACTATTTAGCTTGCTAATATACGCTTTGAATATTTGAATGGTCCAGGATTTAGTACATGTATTATAATTACTACATTGTCTTTATATTTGCTGAAGCTCTCTGTATAGTAAGACTTGGGAAGAAGACCATTAAAATTTGCCCAGCATCACATCTCTTAAGCTCATCAAAATTGTGTCTTACTACCTGTATATCTTTATAAGGTCCTGTCTTTACTGTGCTGCCTGAGGATGGGGTAATGTTAGTGAAGTTAATCTCCAGTATAGGGGACTGCCAGTAATGACAATCATAATGATCTCATCTGAATCTTACAGTCACAAGGTCCATCTTGGGTGATATGTCAACCAGACAGGATTCCACCCTACTGAATACATGTTTGCTTTATGCTGGGCTAAAATAAAGCTTTGTGTCTGAGTATCAGCAGCTGTCTATTTACCTGAGTTGGAGGGATGGTCGGTACACATAATCCCTTTGCCATCTTTGTTGGCACTCATCTAAGTAATACCCAGCACATATATGCGGGATTAGTCTTGGAGGACAGAAATTTCAGGAATAACAAGAGATTGTAAGCTATAGCTCAAACCTGTCTTTCTCCTGCACAAGTCTACACTCACTGCTGCAACAGAGATTTTGAATGTGACTCTGGCTTGTGCGGAGGGACCTTTCCTTTCTACATGGTCCTGGTTCTCACTGGTGCAATGCTACCATTGAAAAATCTAGTGTTAGCTTTCATTCCCTGCTGACCACGTAGTGGAGTTCCCACATCTTCTGGGTTTGTGCAGAGGAAATATTCTGAGAATTAACAGGGTATCAGAACCCTATCTGAAGGTACTGGTTTGGTGTTAGTTGGGTGTGGCTTAGGTTGGCTTCGGATTTCAATGTGGAAGCCTCTGGGTTTCTAGACCCACACCTGGTCTTATCCAAGCGAGTTTCTTTTTAGTTAAGAATGGACTTTATTCTGTAATGACTATAGAAAAATTTAAACCAAAATTAGACACTATTTTATTTGTCTATATATATTTCCAATGGTCTTATTTATCACTGTATTCTTATTTCCAAAGTCAATGTTCTAGAATATTTTGCTGCATATTGAATTAGCGATAATTGTATAATATCATCTTTGTAATAACTAGGTATGTTCTGTTATTTTGTTTCCAATATTGGGGGTAAATTGGGTTAAAATATTAGCCTATGCTCTTTAAATACTATTTATAGTTTAGAAACTTGAGATGTGATAGAATTGAATGCAGCTGCTATTCATGGTCAGGTCATTTGTTTTTGGCAAAGATTAGTTTCAGGTGGCCTTTGAAATGATATATTTTTATGAGAAAGCATACTGTCATTATTTGAAAATGTCCTTAGTGGATGTTTTATTAGGTACCTCCAAGACAATAGCATCTAAAGCCATTCATTTAAGTTAGAATAATCATCTGACAATGCAGATAGTAATGAAATTCAGGATAGGGGAAGAAGATTAGCTTTGCCTATCAAAATGCAAACTATTTGATCACAAAACTAGAGTCGTTATCAAGCAATGTTCCGGGCTTCCAGTCCCATCAATGTCACCTGACTATCAATGTAGAAATGAAGAGGAAGAGGAAGCCATTCTTCATGTCTGCTTTCGTATCTTCATCTTGCATTAGTAATGTCAATATAATAAGAAAAGTAATTTCTGGAAAATATTACTTGTTTAAGTACATATCTTCAGAAATTTTTACTTATTGGTTGCATTTATGACCTGGGATCATTATTTTATTTGTTGCCTCTCATATTCCTGTGGATGGCATTTGAGATTTGCCATGAAGTATTTGCATAATTCAGGTCCACACAACTAATAGCAATTAAACTAACGATTGGAACTGTGTTGTTTTATTATGAAGCACATCAAATGTACTCTTTAATATTTGTGTATTTCACTTTTAGAACTTCTCAAGGTAATGTGCCACTTATTTGCATAATATTTTCTTTTCTTTTTAACATTTTTTTAAATTATTCATATGTGTCCTTGTGGAGGGGAGGGAGGCACTGCGGCATGGATATGTGTACAATTGTGCCATATCTTTCATGATCAGAAGAGGCAGCAAATGCCCTAAAGTTGGAGAACATGATTATTTGGGTAAGAGATATAAACTTTTGTTACCTGAGAAAACATTATATGCTTTAAATTATTGAGACCCTCAGTTGTAATTCTAGAGGTACTGTTTCATGTAGAGAGAAGTAGAGCAGTGAGTCACCATGTTCATAACCATAAGGATCTGCATAAACCTTATGATTCTACCCTACCCTTCGTAGGGAATCCCAGGACAATGCCAGGGGTCTGTTTCCCAAAAACAATGTTTTTAGGAGATCAGAATAAATTTTTGAGCAGGTGTCTTGATATTCATCCTACTTTCTACCAAAATATTGCAAATTCCACACAGGAAGCTAGGGATTACTATCGCAATACGATCTTTCTGTATTGTAAATTTTATTGATTTTTTTTCTGTTCTATTAACTCTATATTGTCTTATGAATCAGTAGTAAAACTACAAAGGAAAATAGAGTGGACAATTGCAGGTCTTAGAAGATGTATGTGGGCACTGTGTGTTGGCATAGTGATCAGAGACTATTAACTACTAAGATTCTGATGCAGACAAAATCAGTATTTTAACTCTCATTAAATTCTTCACTCTATGACTGTTAACCAGTTACCTAAAACTGTTTGCAAATCCTGTCAATGTTAGAAACATGCAATAGGTAATGTCTATTACTTCTAAATATGCTTAATGGTAGAAGACACAGATTTGAAAGCTTGGAGTTTTAAAATCAGAATTCTCCTTGATATTTATAAGAAATTTACATCATCTCTATATTATAGAAGAAATTGAATACTTTTAGAGATTTAGAATTTTTTAAGAACTTAATTTATATATGGAGTTAATAATATAGAAAGTATAGTTTACTTTACCTGGATTAAATTATTAAGGAATTATTTTAAATTAAGGTGATTTACTTAAATGGCTTAGTTTTTCAGAATGGAGTATAGTTTTTTAATTAGTATAAATAAATTATAATCCACTGAGATAAATAAAAATATATTTTTCCTTTAACATCTTCAAATGAAACATGACACTCTATGACAATTTAACAACGATCTCAATTTTAGTTGAAGAATGATCGCATCGAGCAAACAGCAAAGATTTGTGTCCATTTCCCATCCTCAAATGAACCATTAATGTGCCTCATAAATTTAAAATAATTTTATTATCAGCTTAAGAATAATCAAAATGTAATTATATAAAAGCTTAAGATAGTATCAAAATACTCTTTCAGTGTATCATGAGTCCTTCATTACAATATAATTATTTGGTGTTAATTTCAGCAATATCTCAGAATTTTGAAAATATGATTATTTTTTCATATTTTACAATTCAAATATTACAATTCTACAACAATTGTATATTGTGGAATTTTTAAGAAAACCATTCAGGAAAAGCTTGTATCACACTGAATAAAAGAATGTAAACCTAATTTTTCAATTACTCATATTTCTTCAGTTTGTATGCAAATGGCTAAAACTTTTAGTTTTGAGAATTATAATGGACAATCTGAAGTGGTGATTCAATCTCATGAACTTTGGTTCATGACAGTCTTTTAAAATGTATTCATATGTTGCCAAAACATTTTAAAGAAAATAATATTTATAAGTTTTAAAATGAATGCTTCCTATAAATAAGTATTTTTCCTTGAAAAATCAAATTTATATTTACCTTTTCTAATTTTATAAGATTTTTATTTTGTCCCTATATTCAATCATTCAGCAATATTTTTTTTACCATGTAAATGTACTGTGAAGTACATTTGTAAAACTCAAAAGCTAAGCTTAGAATCTGACATTCAAACCTGGACACTTTTACACTCAAGTATTAGAAAAATAACTGGCTAATAAATTAAATTTTAACCTGAATCCAAAAGTAATCAAACCTTCAAATTCATTTAAAGAAATGGGGGCCCACTCTGGCTAACATGGTTTTATTAATTACCAGATCATTAAGGAATAACTAAATGAAATGAATGAGACCCAGCACCCTAGTCTTCCAAAGTAATTTAAATCTTCAATCACAGTCGGTTCCCACCACTGGAGGCAAATTTCAGGTTCCAATGGACAAATATCTGTATTCTGACACACCATACCTACTACCAATCACATTAATTTCTACTTTCTTCTTATATTGCTCTATGTATTATATTTCCCAGCTTCTGTGTGTACAGAGAGAACTGAATGAAAGCAAAATCCTTACTAGATACCTTCAGCCATTTGCTTGATTAACCAGGTAAAGTTACAAATATAGATAATTTAGAGCAGGTTAAAAACATAAGTGTTGATTCCTACTGTTGCTCTCATTGAGCAGGGATCCAACCTGTGACAAAAGAGAGGAGCTCGGGACCCAAGACTAAACTGAATGAGGATAAAATGTATTTTTTATTTGAGCATTTGGCAATGCGGCATGGAATTCATATTGAATTACACCCAGAGCGCTTCCCTAAAGGTTGTAACTCTTATTCAAGTGAATGATGCAAACCTTTAGGTATTACAGAAAGGTATTAAGGCTTGCCAAATCTTCAAGCTCATCCACCATTCTAAGAAGAGATTTACTTCAAAGTGTGATGAATAATGCTACTTCTTACAGTAGTGCTTTAAAATGTTTTGTTTTGTTTTGCTTTGTTTTTAGCAATTCAGAAATTTCAGCACTTGCTTACCATGGGGAAGTAGCTTCCATATTGTTTGGAGATGGAATCTAGTACTCCGTGTACTTCAGAGCAGTGTTTTATTACTTAGCTATGTCCCCAGCACTCATCTTGTGCTCATTATGAGCAGCAGTGTGACTTCAATGGTATTATACTGGTGATCAGGATACATCATCTCATAATTATTGATTTCCTATTATTCTAGGAACTCAAGATATACTTATGAGAAAGTCATTGACACCATGGCTGTCCCAAGTGTGTGGTGCTTCTGTTGAGAAATACATAAACTAAAGAAGCCCATTGCTAGTGTGGGAGGAAACAAAATTGTCTCTTTTGCATTATTTATACTTAGAAGTGCAGGAGATTCAGAAAATGTGAGGCTAAAGAAAGCGTTCTCCATCTTGCCCATGCCCTGAAATCATCTGGGAGTTTAAAAACCATATGGATTGATTCTTGATCCTTACCTCAGGTGGTCTAAGTTAATTTGTGTTGTGTAGTTCTTCACTAGTGAGAAATTTCAAAGCACTTTTGCCAATGCCAATGTACAGAAAGGACTGAGAAGCACACAGTCACATGTTTTCATGAAAAGGTAACATTAGAAAGCCAAGAGTGAAAAGGAATCAACTGATTAGTATGTAAAATACTCCATAATAGAGGGGACTATAAGGAGGCAGACAGATAGGAGGAAGGGACATGCTTAGCTGCTAAGGCAGCTGTGCAAAAGATAACTGTAAGTTCTAAAAGGAAAAAGAAGAGATGTGTTCATAAGGAAAGCTAAGTTCTTGGATGAAAATTGTTTCATTATCGACAATATTGAGAAAGTGGAAATATAAGTAATTATAACAAGTGAGTGCTAGATTTCTACAGAAAATTACATATTGTTGGTCATGGAAAGTCATTTAAAGTTTAGTTCAGTTTGTGCAAGAAGTATATAGCTATGAAATAGAAGAAGAATTTGCAAAATTATACTTTATTCATAGCAAGGTGATTTGGTAATATAGCATTGCTTTTAAAAATAAAATTATGGTTCAATGATATAGCTCATTAGCTAAAAACATTTGTCATGCAATATTAATGACTTGTGTACAATCTCTGGAACAAACAAAGGAAGGAGAGAACCAACTCCTAAAAGTTGTCTTCACACCTCCACACATAAGCGTGAACCTGCACACACGCACACACACACACACACACACACACACACACACACACACATAGAACAAGAGAAGGAAAGAGAGAGAATAAAATATCAAAAATCAAAAGAAATGAAATTGTATAGTTATAGGATGTAAACTGTGCCTTCAGTTAGAGAATAGCATAAGCTATTGGTGTTCTGTTCAGGAAACTTTTTCCTGTGCCCATGTGCCCGAGGCTCTTCCCCACTTTCTTTTCTATTAGTTTCAGTGTATCTGGTTTTATGTGGAGGTCCTTGATCCACTTGGACTTGAGCTTTGTACAAGGAGATAGGAATGGATTGATTTGCATTCTTCTACATGCTAACCACCAGTTGAGCCAGCACCATTTGTTGAAAATGCTGTCACATTTCCACTGGATGGTTTTAGCTTCTTTGTCAAAGATCAAGTGGCCATAGGTTTGTGGGTTCATATCTGGGTCTTCAATGCTATTCCATTGATCTACCTGCCTCTCACTGGAGAGGTTGTGGAGAAAGAGGGACATTTTTACTATGTTAATCCTGCCAATCCATGAGCATGGGAGATCTTTCCATCTTCTGAGATCTTCTTCAATTTCCTTCTTCAGAGACTTGAAGTTCTTGTCATATACATCTTTCACTTGCTTGGTTAGAATCACACCAAGGTATTTTATATTATTTGTGAGTATTGTGAAGGGTGTTGCTTCCCTAATTTCTTTCTCAGCCTGTTTATCCTTTGTATATAGGAAGGCCATTGATTTGCTTGAGTTAATTTTATATCCAGCTACATTGCTGAAGTTGTTTATCAGGTTTAGGAATTCTCTGGTGGAATTTTTGGGGTCACTTAAATATAATATCATATCATCTGCAAATAGTAATAATTTGACTTCTTCCTTTCCAATTTGTATCCCTTTGATCTCCTTTTGTTGTCTAATTGCTCTAGCTAAGACTTCAAGTACTATATTGAATAGGTAGGGAGAAAGTGGGCAGCCTTATCTAGTCCATGATTTTAGTGGGGTTGCTTCAAGTTTCTCTCCATTTAGTTTGATGTTGGCTACTGATTTTCTATATATTGCTTTTACTATATTTATGTATGGGCCTTGAATTTCTGATCTTTCCAAGACTTTTATCATGAAGGAGTGTTGGATTTTATCAAATGCTTTCTCAGCATCTAATGAGATGATCATATGATTTTTTTCCTTTGAGTTTGTTTATGTAGTGGATTATGTTGATGATTTCCATATATTGAATGATCCATGCTTCCTGGGATGAAACCTACTTGACCATGATGGATTGTCATTTTGATGTGTTCTTGGATTCAGTTTGAAAGAATTTTATTGAGTATTTTTGCATCAATATTCATAAGGGAGATTGGTCTGAAGTTTTCTTTCTTTGTTAGGTCTTTGTGTGCTTTAGGTATTAGAGTAATTGTAGCATAATGGAATGAATTGGGTAGAGTACTTTCTGTTTCTATTTTGTGGAATAGTTTGAGGAGTATTGGTATTAGGTCTTCTTTGAAGGTTTGATAAAACTCTGCACTAAATCCATCTGGTCCTGGGCTTTTTTTCGTTGAGAGACTATTAATGACTTTCTATTTCTTTAGGGGGCATAGGACTATTTAGATCATTTATGTGATCCTGATTTAATTTTGGTACCTAGTTTCTGTCTAGAAAATTGTCCATTTCATCCAGATTTTCAAGTTTTGTTGAGTATTTGTTTGAGTATTGTTGGATATTTTGGCTTAGTATCTTTTTGCATTTTGCGTTTTCTTTGACAATTTGTCAATGTTTTCTATGTTATCTTCTGCACCTGAGATTCTCTCTACTATCTCTTGTATTCTGTTGGTGATACTTGCAACTATGGCTCCTGAATTCTTTCCTAGGTTTTCTATTTCCAGGGTTGTCTCTCTTTGTGATTTCTTAATTGATTCTACTTCCATTTTTAGATTCTGGATGGTTTTGTTTGAGTCCTTCACCTGTTTGGTTGTATTTTCCTGTAATTCTTTAAGGGATTTTTGTTTTGTTTTGTTTTTTTCTTTAAGGTCTTCTACTTGTTTACTCATGTTCTTTTGTAATTCCTTAAGGGATTTTTGTGTTTCTTCTTTAAGAGATTGTACCTGTTCACCTGTGTTCTCTTGTATTTCTTTAAGGGAGTTATTTATGTCCCTCTTAAATTCTTCTATCAGTATCATGAGATATGATTTTAGATCCAAATCTTGCTTTTCCTGTGTGTTGTGGTATCCAGGACTTGTGGTGGTAGTACTAGTTTCTGATTATGCCACATAGTCTTGGTTTCTGCTTAGCAAGATTCTTGCATTTTCCTTTTGCCATCTGTTAATTTCTGGTGTTAGATGTTCTTGCTGTCTCTGGCTGGAGCTTGTTCTTCCTGTGGGTCTGTAAGCCTGTGTCAGCACTAATGGCAGATCAGCTCTCTTCTGGTAAGAACACTGCAGAGGGCTGTGGATTAGCCTTCCCTCCTGGGTGCAGATATGTGCAGGAAGGACCCTGACCCAGCGACTCTCTAGATTCTGCAGTCTATGACTCCTGGTTGGACCTGCCTTAAAAAGTCATCAGAGAAAAAATGGTGATCTTGCTTGAGCCCAGGTTTCAGAGCATTTCCTGGAGACCAGCTCCTCCCTAGCAGGAAAGGTGTAGATGGAGGCAGGAAACTGCCTAAGTCTTCTTCTTTTTTTTTAATTAGATATTTTCTTTATTTACATATCATACAATATCTCCTTTCCCAGGTTCCCCTCCAAAAAAAAAGAGAAAAAATAAAATAAATAAAAACAAAAACAAAAACAAAAACCGAACAAACTCCTGTTCCCTCCTCCTTCCCCCTATTGACCACCCCACCCTCTTCTGCTTACTGGCCCTGGCATTCCCCTACACTGGGGCACAACACCTTCACAAAGCCAAGGGCTTTTCCTTCCATTAATGACTAACTTGGCCATCCTCTGCTATACATATGCTGCTGGAGCCATTAATCCCACCATGTGTACTCTTTGGTTGGTGGTTTAGTCCCTGGGAGCTCTGAGGGTACTAGGTAGTTCATATTGTTGTTCGTCCTAAGGAGCTGCAAACCCTTCAGCTCCTTTGGTCCTTTCTCTAACTCCTTCATTGGGGACCCTGTACTCAGTTCAATGGATGGCTGTGAACCTCTACTTCTGTATTAGTCACATACTGTCAGAGCCTCTCAGGAGACAGCTATATCAAGCTCCTCTCATCCAGCACTTGCTGGAATCCAAAATAGTGTCTGGATTTGATTCTTGAATATGGGAAGGATTCCCAGGTGGAGCAGTCTCTGGATTGTCCTTCCTTTTGTCTCTGCTCCATAGTTAGTCTCTACAACTCCTTCCATGGGTATTTTGTTCCCCCTTTTAAGAAGGAATGAAGTATCCATACTTTAGTCCTCCTTTTTCTTGAGTTTCTTGTGGTTTTTGGATTGTATTTGTGTAGTCCAATCTTCTGGGCTAATATCCTCTTATCAGAGAATGCATACTCTGTGTGTTCTTTTGCACAGAAGGCTGTGGAACACGCTTACCTCCTGGGTGTAGATGGAGGCAAGAAACTCCCTAAGTCTCTTTAACACAGTATGTCAAAAGATTCCTCTCCAATATATAAGTATGGAGCTTTGGGTTCCTGTAGCCTTTTGGACATCATGAGAATAGCTTTGAAAAAGTCAAGTTAGTCTTATAGAGCACACCTTGGAGGTGGCAAATGGCCACTCTGACATCAGTTAAACTTTTTTAGCTTTGGAATTTCCAATTATAAAAGCTAATACATCCTGTTCCTTGTCTAATGTGTTTTAGGTGGGTTTATTTGACACTTGGATCAAGAAAAAGAAAGATTTTGATGATATTCAAGTCATCTCAAAACAGAAATTGAATTCTATATTATGACATAGTTGTTCTAAAATTACCTCCTCACTATTTTTCCAAAAGTACCTCTCTCTACTTGTATGCCCCTTGTACACAAGAATACACATTCCTTGTGCAATCAGGTAATAACTCAAAATTTCACTACAACATTGAATATATTTTCCCTTGTTGACCTTCAAATGTAATTATTAGTTTGGGAATATGATGTAATATCTATGTTTATGATCTCAGAATATCTCTTGCTATTAATAATCAATTGGGCCATTCTCTTGAGAAAATTATTTCTCTTAACTCTCAGAATTCACCACTTTCTTAATGTTCTTTGTCTGGGACTGAGGCCCCTTGTGCGTTGTTAACCTTGGCCAGTCTCTTCATTCCTGCTTTGTCCTTGACCATTGTATCTGGACAGGTGGTTGAGCCCTCATTGTTCAGACTCTCAGAAAGGGGTTTTCCACTGAAACTCAGGTAACTTCATTTCTTCTCAACTCAAAGTTATTAAGTCATTCATAATTAGGTGTTTTCATATGAGCTAATCTTTGGAGTTTGTTGATAAGTGAGAGGGCAGAGGGAGAGTTTGGGAAAAGGTGACAAGAGTGTTATCATTTTTAAAGATTGTTTTGAACGATTGTTAAACCTGGTTGGGTTTTATTGGTCTTTTTTTTTCTTTTCTCTTTTTTTTTTCTTTTTTTTTCTTTGTCTTTTTCTTTTTGTCAACTAGACCCAGGCCAGGAGGATCTGAAAGGAGGAAACCTCAATTTTGAAATTGCCTTCACCAATTAGCCTATAAACAAGTCTATAGGGAATTTTCTTGATTGATGACTGAAAACTGACACTGGAGGGCTCAGTACTGTCACTCCTGGGCAGTGGGTCCTGAGTTGTATGAGAAAATAAGCTGAGCAACCCATAAGGTGCAAACCAGTAAACCATACTCTGCTTTGGTCTCTGCTTCAGTACCTGCCTCTAGGGTCTTCCTGTGGGTGCTTGCCTTCACTTTTCTCACTGATGGATTATGGCCTCAGAGCTTTAGGCCAAAATAAATCATTTTTTTCTCAAATTGCTTTAAGTTGTTTTGCTTTATCACAGAAAAGGAAGCAGGAGTGAAGAGAGTGACCTTGGTTAACAATGCTTTATATTCTTCAAAACAGCATAGATAATATCTATAACATATTCTATCCATAAAAGTAGCCATGTGAAAAGAAAAGACATTTCAAGATCATTATTTTATGGTGTAAGCATAGTCTTTTGATGCTCAGAAAGAAAAAGGGAATGTTATATCTTTATTTTTCAAGTAGGAAATATTTTCATTGTAAATTGATATGCTTACTTTTAACTATCAAACTGCCATTTTATTATAACTTAAAAAACACATTTGGCTAGAAAGATAGCTCAGAGCTTAAGAGTAGTTGTTGCTCTTCCACAGGTTTGAAGTTCAGTTCTTAGCACCCACATAGGCATATCAAAACCACATGGAACTCCTTCTTAGGTGCCCAAGCCTCTACTCTGATCTCCATACACATTGTACTAATTGGTTATACATTCATATATAGGCATTAAAAATAATAAAAATGAATCTTAAAATGTAAATAAAAATAATAATACATTGTATAGTTCAAAATTTTCTA
Organism: Mastomys coucha; assembly: GCF_008632895.1. Classification (NCBI taxonomy): domain Eukaryota; kingdom Metazoa; phylum Chordata; class Mammalia; order Rodentia; family Muridae; genus Mastomys; species Mastomys coucha. The sequence goes on from NW_022196906.1 coordinate 5,016,699, forward strand.
CACTAATAGACTGATTAGATGTTGAATAATCTTGCTACACATATATGTGATGGGGCAGGTATTCTTGATTCTGACATTTTACAATGTGTTTGGATGTCAAAACATCACATTAAATACTATGAATATTACCAAATTAGAGTTACATCAGGCCATTGTTCTGGTGTAAACTTTTGTATTGCCCTCTAATAGACAAGACTTTAAAAGCTGAAATACCTACTCCAGCCACATCACTAGGTAAATGGAAGTTACTAGCTAAGCTTCGGGAAATTCAGAATCTTTGTAAAAACTACATCTTCCACTCAGCCAGTCACAGTACTTGTCCTCAATGATGTGATGGGTGATATTCAATGATGGAAATGGAAACAAAGACAACAGATATCTGCACAGCACATTATTCTATTAAGATCTTCATGACAGCTGACATTTTGACAATGTATATATTTATCTCTTAAGTAAATTTGAGCTGGCAAAAGTGGGCAATTGGTATCAAGATTGATGAACAGAGTTCAGTCCCCAGAACATGCATGTTGGAAGACAAGAACAAGACATGAGAAGTTGAGAGCTGCTCTGTATCTCTATAAGAACATCATAGAATGAATGCAGGGCCATCATAATTATATAAACACATTAAAATATTATTAAAGTAAAACTTAATAAGTGACAAGTATGTAGTAAAAAGGAAGAAATTATCAATATGTGATTATATTTAAATAGTATTCCTTTGTTTAAGAAAATTAGAGCACTAGGGTAAAAATGTTTTGACCTCAGTTATGAAATCTTATCACAACCTGGGGCTTTTGTTTAGAGGTAGAATTAACTTAAATACATGTTTCCACTGTGAAAATCAAATATCTGTGAGACATAAAAGATCCAAAATATTTATAAAAATATTAGTACTTCAAAGGAAGTATGTTTCCATATTTAAAACTTGAGGGACTTTCCCAAGATTGTTCAATGTGAAAGCTACCCCCCGGGAATGCATTGTTTGCAGGAATGAGAAGACATCAGACAAGCAGCCTCGAAGTCCTGTGTTCCCATTAAAACACAGTTTACCACCATACACATTGTGTCTCTCTTGAAATAAAATTGTTACAAGATCTAGCACTTTATAGCTTTGCCCTGCAAAAAGCTTTTAGAGGACTGAGAATCATTTTCCCAGGATGGGAAATGCCATTATCCACATACAGCCTCTGGAAGATTGACCAAGGAATTGCAGTTCTCTAGTGATGGCTCAGAGTGATGGATTTCATCACCCATAGAAGTGCAATGAAACCCTCATGGTCTTTTTAGTACTCTTTTTTGGAGACTGAACGTCTTTTTTTTTTTCTTTTATGTGAAAAAAATTAAAGAAACTTCCAATCTTGTTTGACAGACCATAGTGTTGCAATTCCCAGTAGTTCAGACATCTATACAGTCTTTTTGCCTCCCTGTCCACATCCCTGTCACCATGAGGGATGTTCTGTTATCATCAGATCATCCTCCATGCCACCATGTATACAGACCCAGTGAAGGCAGCTTTTCTAGAATTTCTAGTACTATTCATTTAAGATAATAGAAGGTTGCTGAACATTTCTTTAGGTACTCCTCGGCCATTAGATATTTCTCAGTTGAAAATTCCTTGTTTAGCTCGTACTCCATTTTTTAATAGGGTTATTTGGTTCCCTAGAGTCTAACTCCTTGAGTTCTTTGTATATATTGGATATTAGCCATCTATCGGATGTAAGATTGGTAAAGACCTTTCCAAATCTGTTGGTTGCCTTTTTGTCTTATTAACAATGTCCATTGCCTTACAGAAGCTTTGAAATTTTAAGAGGTCCTATTTGTTGATTCTTGATCTTACAGCACAACCCACAGGTTTTCTCTTCAAGAATTTTTCTCCTGTTCCCAAATGTTTGAGGCTTTCCCCCACTTTCTCCTCTATAAGTTTCAGTGTTATCAACAAGAAAATGCAAATCAAAACAACCCTGAGATTCTACCTCACACTAGTCAGAATGGCAAAAATCAAAAACTCAGGTGACAGCTGATGCTGGCAAGAATGTATAGAAAGGAGAACATTCCTACATTGTTGGTGGGAATGCAAACTGGTACAACCCCTCTGGAAATGAGTTTGTTGGTTCCTTAGAAAATTAGACATACTATTACCTGAGGACCCAGCTATACCACTCCTGGGCATATACTCAGAAGATGATCCAGCATGTAATAAGGAAACCTGCTCCACTATGTTCATATCAGTCTAATTTATAATAGCCAGAAACTGGAAACAACCCAGATGTCCCTCAACAGAGGAATAGATACATAAAATGTGGTACATTTACACAATGGTTTACTACTCAGCTATTAAAAATGATGAATTCATAAAATTCTTAGGCAAAAGATAGTACTAGAAAATATCATCCTGAGTGAGGTATCCCAATTGCAAAAGAAAATACATGATATGCACTCACTGATAAGTATATATTAGTCTAAAAGTCCCAACTAACCAGGATACAATTCACAAACCACGTGAAGCTGAATAAGAAGGAAGACCAAAGTGTGGGTGCTTTGGTCCTTCTTAGAAGCAGAACTAAACACTCACAGGAGCAAATGTGGAGATAAAGTGTAGAGCAGAGACTGAAGTAAAGGACATCTAGAGACTGTCCCATCTGGGGATTCATCCCATATACAATTATCAAACCCAAACACTATTGTGAATGCCAAGAAGTACATGCTGAAAGGAGCCTGATATGGTTGTCTCCTGAGAGGTCCTGTCAGAGTCTTAAAAATATAGAGGAGGATGTTAGCAGCTAACCATTGGACTGAGTGTGAAGTCCCTAATAGAGGAGTTAGAGAAGGGACTGAAGGAGTTGAAGGAGTTTGCAACCCCATAGGAAGAACAACAATATCAACAAACTAGAACCCCACCCCCAAGAACTCCCAGGGACTAAGCCATCAACAAAGGAGTACACATGACTCTAGCTACATATGTAGCAGAGGATGGCCTTGTCATGCACCAATGGAAAGAGAGGTACTTGGTCCTATGAAGGCTCAACAAATTCCCCAGTGTAGGGGAATCAAGGGCAGGGAAGTAGCAGTGGGTTGGTGGGTGGAGAAACACCCTCATAGAAGGAGGGGGACGGAGGATGTGATAGGGTGTTTCCAGGAGGGAGGGAAGCTAGGAAAGGGAATAACATTTGAAATGTAAATAAAGAAAATATCCAAAAAAAAGATTATAGAATGCAAGAGATATCACAAATATGAAAAACATTTTACATTCTGTTATCCAACAATGGAGAAACATATTGTCTCTGATTTTGTAGGCACAATTGCACCATAACCCATAATTACATTCTAAACTTTTGTTCTTATACCCACTTTGTCCTCAGTCATTACCAAAAAGCCACTTTATGACACATGGAGAAACCATGTAGAAAATGACAATGGATCTTAACAGAGCTTTGTGGATGCAAGTCCCAATGGATGCATCGACAGAAAACACCTACAGTGAACATTTGGAAAAGGGGGTGGAAAAATTGTAAGACCTAGAGGATCATAGAATTTGCTGTGACATCGTCTCTCCTAGGAATGTCAGAGAAGCTACATGAAAAACTTCTCACCAATATGACTGCCTAAACATGACTGAACAAGGATGACATCAACAGACATGCAAGCATGGTAAGGGAAAGCCCACGATGCCTCAACCCCACACAGACACCCAAGGAATACTGAGAACAGGAGGAATAGTTTGCCTCGGGAAACAGCACACCATTATGTTATCCAATAAAAAAATGGTCAGCCTTGAAAACATAAAAACAAGTAAAACTATACATTTGCCATGAATTTGAAAGAAAGCAAAAGGAGGGGATGTACATAGATGCTTTGGAGTATGGAAGAAAAGGAAGCAATGATGAAATTATAAAATAATCTTAAAAATATTTAACAAAGAAAACACACAAACATTCAAAGAGCTCCAAGTGTGGTCCAGGACTACTTCATGTTTTCCATGTTAGCAAAGCACCACTTTCCTGTGTAAAGTAAGAAGTGTCACCTAGTAGGAAACCATCAGCAGTGAGCAAATCTAGCTAGTATTTATATTATCACCAGCAAACTAATGTATAAAATATTTTATGCTTCCTCAATACCAAATAGCCACAGTCATTTGATCAGATTTTTAAATAAATATACAACAAACCAAGCCTAATAAAGCACTAACCCTAGCTATTGGCTTATTTATTTATTTGGTTTTTATTGCTTTGACAGCTTTATATACTCACATATAAAAGAAACTAGAGTTGGCATGGTTGACTCTGCATGCCTGTAATTTCAAGGCTGGAAAGCAGAGATAAGCAGCTCTGGAGCTGAGCACCTACTCTAGACATGTAGGTGATCTCCAGAGTCAATGAAAACTCAAGTCTCAAAACGTAAGATGAAGGGCCAATCAGATGGCTCACAGTTAAAGGATGCTTTCTTCCAGGCCGGGCAGACTGAGATTAATCCCTGGGATGTATATGGCTAAAGAAGAGAACCGACAACTGAAAGTTGTTCTCTGACCTCCACAAAACGTGCCACAGTGTCTACACACTCACACAAAATAAAGAAATTAAAAAAATTCATACAGTGAAAAGATATTTGAAGAAGCCATCCATGGTTGACCTTGGCCTCCATACACATTTACAACTCTTTCTCTCTTTCTCTAATCCTGCACATACAGATATACACACACACACATACATTCACAGACAGCCACACACACATGTACACGCAGCACACACACATTAATTTTTATTTTCATAAAATATCCCTTACAGAATAAAGTTATTTTCAATCATGCTATACTTTGTCTTGTTTCTCTGATTTGTATGTGAAGAGAACATGTATTCTTGATTTTTGTTGGAAGTTCTAACTCCCGGCAAAACAAGAAAACATTAAAGTACATGGAGACAGCTAGTATGCTATTTTTAGATTGCCAGAGTCAATAAATTAACATCATGTCATGGACTACTCATAATATCTTGCAATAAAGGCATGTGAATTCAGAGAAATAAAGCAAATGAACTCCAAAGTACATGCAGGTACTTATCTTCAGTCATATAATAGAGAAAGGAGGATAATGAGCTATTGTGACTGCCAATCACCTTGTTAATTGGAAGCCATCTAAATTGTTACAGAGAGGTTGCTACCCATCTCTAGTAACTAGGAGCCCCTCCATTTTATTTTCTCTTTTCCTTCTTTCTTTTTTCTCATCTGTGTATGCCACCACAGAAATTTGAGTTCACTGTATTTTGTTTAGCAAATTCTATTTTTATGTAATAAATATACTCTTTTGAACTCCACAGTTGAAAACTGGGACCTGACTACCATTCAATATCGCCTCATGAGGCTATATCTATGCTTCTCCTGGGATACATGTAGTGAATGTCCCAGAATAACAAACAAATGAACAAAATGTAAAAGCCACAAAAGCTATTTTAAAGATCATAAAACCAATTGACTGGTTAAAATGTTGTAATTGCAAAGTTTAAAACATCCAGAACCAAAATTATCTCAGGCTTTCTTTAGGTATCTCAACTACCTTCTTATTGCAGTTATGTGCCTGACTTAACATCATTTTGATTACCAAGTGAATCTTTAGCCTGTGTTAACTGAGACAACTCCTTTCTATCAGCTCAAAAGCTTTGGATGCCATCCTAATGATGATATTTAAAACCTATTTCAGACATTTTCTCAGTCTACCTATTTTTCTGGTCTATAACCAGTCTACCTGCTGCCCTCACCAGTGAATGTGGTAAGTGCCTTTATATATGACTTTTTTGTTGTTGTTATTGTTCTGTGACTATAAAAACTTCATATAACTTCTACATCTGCCCATGCCATTTATGGTACACAGAGTCCATGTTCTAGGGCTGTGATCATTCATATTAGGTCATAGTAACCACCTGTATTCTTTCTAGTGTGAGAACTGTTGTTTGCACCAAAGACATGACTTCCTTCTTAGCCCTTGCATGCTAATTTGAGGTAAGCTGTTGATTTTAATGTACTAGTTATCACCTCCATATGGATAAATCATCTGGTGAGAACTAGGGTTATGCTTGGCTGAAACTGGTTGGCTGAAAAATTTGAGGACAGGTTTTAGAGCCACGATCTTTCTAAAGACCATGATATTTCCTTTTTATTTCAAAGACTACACTTGAGTGTTGTGCCCCTTCCCCAAGCCTTCCAGCAATGTCAAATGAAGGTGGGTGGGTCACTTTCCTCAATTGAGTTGCTTAGCCTCACATCCATCCCTTTTTCTTAGAAATAATTGCTATAATTACTCATTATTTATAATATGGGAACTACTGCCCTAAGCTAAAGAAACTAGTCCAAAGAAAATGATTAAAATCATGGGGTTCATAAATAAAGGCAGTCATACGACATTACTATTTGAAAAGCTCTACACCTTGTGCAAGAGAAAAATGAAACTAACTATACACAGGAAAATAAAGCCCAAAAAACTTCCATATTTTATATGTATAAAAATTTTGTGGAAATGAGGAAATGCAAATTCTAAGTGGTTTTGAAAATTAAATACTTTATTTCTTTCTAAAAAGCTATGAGTTTTTCTTTAGCAAAAGTCCACACTTTTTACTGATATTGACAAAGTTGTCTGTATGCAGCCATTTATATGCTTTCTTCCAACCTTATGTCTATCTTACTGAGAACTTTGATTTCCTACAATAATCCTTTATATATTACAGCTACTAGACTTTATGCTACCTTAAAAATAACCTATGGAGACTTCAACTAATTTATTTTATTCTTTGTAACTCAGCTTCCTACTCTGTGTTTAAAAAGTTTAAAGCAGTCTTCTATTGTTTCATCACCAGCTCATTGTCTTACTGCCTTTGCTTTTTGGTTCTCTTTTTATTGACATGTAAGCTCACTGTGTCACCCAAACCAATATTTGCAACTTCTGGCTTCAGGAAATACTCCTGCTTCAGACTCTGGAGGAACTGTAGGAGTTTTCCATTAGCTTCAAGCTCTTTCACTGAATATTATTGTAGCACCTACTGTTGTTTTGAGTTTGATCTACTGCATAGTTCAGCAATTGGAAAAGCATAGATGAGTATGTGCATCATGTTAGTACCATCTCAAGATACTTAAAGAGTACTCAAATGCTCAACAGTTTTCTGTTCTTGTGTCCTGTAATGAAACTGAGGAAATATTTCTTAAACTACCTGGATATCCTAATATATGAATGAGCATGAAATGCACTGGAATCAATAATAAGTTCTCTAGGAATCTACAAAAAGCCTGGGTAGCCAAGCAATACTTAACAATAATTGTTGGATGAATAGGTTTGAGAATACTGTCTTTAAATGTTGTCAAAGATAACCTTGATTAGTATATAGTTACATACATTTTTATATACTAGAAAATTCTTACAATATAATTTTCTCTTTTCTTTTAAAATTATAGGACAGAATGAGCAATTGAACTACCTTAAACTGTTGATAAATAGCAACAAACTGATTATATGCAGACATATATAATTTGATCTAAAATGTGAACAATAAAATCATCATTGCTCCTCTGTACCAAACAAAAGTAAAATATTTCTTTAAGCTAACATGACCATAAGAACACTTCCTTCATTTGCTTTTAGAAGAATTTAGTTTTAAACTATGTATGTACACTACTGTATTATATATGGTCATAAATTAACAAATACACACTGAAATATTTAAAATATGCACATAATATACATATAACTATATATGTCTCCATATTTCTAAGATTTGTTTCATTGTGTGTGTGTGTGTGTGTGTGAATGTACATGTAAGTGCAGAGTCCCAAAAAGGCAAGAAGTGAATATCAGATTCTATGTAGCTATCAGCCACATGAAGTGGATGCTGAGATATAAAATCAGATCCTCTTGGTCCTCTGTAAGGTCAGAAAGTGCTCTTATCTACAATCTCTCCAGCTATTGTTTTCATAGGTTTTGAGGCAAAATGATGCAAATAAGTTTATAACAAACATACAGAATGGCTGATGTTAGGAGTTACTGAATGGGCAGAGTACTGTCTCTGGGTCAGGCTATAATATTCAATAATTAATATCTTTTTTATGACATATTGATTATATGCAGCTCAGTCCCAACTGGTACTTGAATAAAAACACTAATTTGATTTGACATATCAATTGAGAAAGTTATTGAACCAGAAATCAATCTCCCCTGATATCTCTGTCCTTGTATTCTATTCTTTGTGACAACAGATGTAAGGCAAACACAGATTCTTTTTAAATTTTCAATCATTGATAACACATAAAATGATACCTTCAAAATAAAATAAGTCATTTTAGTTATGTTCATTTAGTGTATTGATTCAAACAATGAATATTTTAGGAGGTAGCATATATCAAACATTGTTTTTGAGATTTGGTTTGTGACAGTAGAAGAAAAAAACAAAAGCATTTGTTCTTATAATACACGATCTAGGTTTAAAAATGATTAGCAAAAGCAGTTAGTCAAAGTTCAGAAGAAATCCTGAACTAGTTTTTAGGGAACCATAGCAATGAAGGACATAAAATTATATAGGCATTTGGGTAGAGGTAGTCTTATTACATAACATACACAAAGGACTATATTAAGAAAAAGCTTTAAATCTAATAATAAATTATAATCACTCATTGAATTTTGAATGAGTCTTGTCCTGTAAACTATTTACTTTCCTTACCTATTGTCATAGATCTTCGGAAAAGCAACTACCCTAATGTATGCCATATATTTCACACTCTTGATCCATGTTCTCATAATCTAGATGTGACACTATAAATTATTTTCAGTGATGTTATAGGTGATTTTATGCATATATCCAAACAGTTGCTTATAAATCCTGTTTATTATAACTCACTGCTACAATGAATATTTTTATTTATTCTAGGATATGTGAGGAAGCCAGATAAACGTTCCCTCACATGGAGTTGTGCTATAGACTGAAAGCCAGGATCTGAGGCTTATGAATGTCTGTACTTGCAGCATGCCAGAAGCCCAAGTAGAATGGTTGCTTGAAGTTCAAGTCCAGAGTAGTCTTACAGCAAGCTTTAGACTAACAAAAGCTATGGATCAGAACCCCATTTCTTAAAGAAAACCTGTGCAAAATGATGAATTTTTTCAATTGCTTTCTTTGGAATTGTAGATTTTCCTGACTGAAGTATAAAATTCTAACACTGTCTAATATCAATCGATCTTTAGTTTTTGTATTCTATACATGAGTGCCTAGTCAAAATAAAGTAACTGAATGGAGTACTTGAATACATTAGGGCAGGATTGGACAGTTGTGGCCATTAATGAGTTATCATCATCAGTAGGAGTACTTGAACAAATGCTGCAAGTTAGCAACGATGTTACTATAAAGTAGTATTACAGTGTAGAAATTAAGAGACTGCAAGATGTGTCAAAACGTAAATTGACTGTCATATAAGCTCTTTGACTTGAGTTTAGGGCTGAAAGGAGAAAATCAGCTCTACAAAGTTTTCCTCTGGTTCCCCACACATATACTATAGTTCACATATGCATACAAAGAGGTATCATACATTCATTTGTGCATAAATATTAGTATGCAGATAAACAGGTGATTTAAATAAGTAAATAAATAGATAAATAAATATTAAATAAATGTGAATTAATTTAGTAGGAAATTCAGCTGAAACATTACCCAGAATCAGAAATGAAAAATAATTTTAAGCTAGTGGTGCCAATTATTTGAAGAAAAATGCTTCCACAAATTCTGAATGTAATTCAGGAATGGAAACTTAGTCATCTTGAGAGCTCAAGGCGAGTGAGCACTGATGCCTGGTCTTCTTAGTCTTGTAGTGAGAGCACACATTGCAGCTCAGTCTCCATGTGGGTCCACCGACAGCTAGAGCAGGGTGGGGTGGGAGCTTCTGTCACTAAAGCTTTTGCCTGTCTGTAGAATCTGTTCTCCAACTAGGTGCTTGTTTGGCCTCAGTGGGAGAGGATGCCCCTAACCCTGGAGAGACTTGATGTGCCAGGGTGAGTTAGTGATTACTAGGTGGTATCTTCACACTTGCAGAGGATAAGGGGGGAATGAGGAGAGGGACTCTATGAGTGAAGGGCTTGGAGATGGGCGCAGCAATAGGGTTGTAAAATGAGTAAATAAATGGAGAAAAATAAATACTGTGATAGCAAGGCTATTTCATAGTATTTGGTTATATGTAGTTAAGTAGAAATTTAAAAGCAATCACCACCAGAGTGGAGACTCAGACATAGCTAATATCACAGGATTTGTATTTATTTATTTGATTGGTTGGTTTGTTGTATGCTTCTTCTATGGTAGGTAAATTGGCATCAAGGGACAGGTTAGCAATTCAGAGTGTATATTTTTCTCCGAGTACCCAGTACCTATGTCAGTATCCAGTACCTATGTCAGCTGGCTCACAACTGCTTTTAATCCACTACCAGGAGAGGTCATCAGTTCTGAACACAAAGGCGCCTGCACTCATAAGCACAAACCTACATACAGGCGGATGTGCTATTAAAAGGAAAAGTCATCTAGGGAGTGTTTCCGCACTAGGTTCAGCACTAGGGACAGCACCAGGCCAATGCTTCAGCACTAGGTACAGCACCAGGCAGTGGTTCAGTCAGCACTAGGTACAGCACCAGGCAGTGGTTCAGCACTAGGGACAGCACCAGGCAATGCTTCAGCACTAGAAATGACAGCACCAGCCAGTGCTTCAGCACTAGAAATGACAGCACCAGGCAATGCTTCAGCACTAGGTACAGCACCAGGCAGTGGTTCAGCACTAGGGATAGCACCAGGCAGTGCTTCAGTCAGCACTAGAAATGACAGCACCAGGCAATGCTTCAGCACTAGGTACAGCACCAGGCAGTGGTTCAGCACTAGGGACAGCACCAGGCAATGCTTCAGTCAGCACTAGAAATGACAGCACCAGTCAGTGCTTCAGCACAAGGGACAGCACCAGGCAGTGCTCTCTGTCCTGAGCTATCCACAAGAGAAAATAGATGTGAAATTATAAATAGCTGTGCTGAAAATAGCACACATTTTCCAACTCAAAAACTAGATCACTGACTATTGATCACTAATGGGACAAAATTAGAGAGTGTCAAATTCTACTGAGTTATTTTGAGTTAATATAAAGGACTTTCTGGTCTCATTTCTAGAGAACATTTTCTCCTTTGATTTTAATTTAATTTTACTTTTTTCTTTGTTGGTGGTTCAATTTAAATCCAAGGTCTTTGAGCATACTAAGCAAACATTCTATCATTGAGTTGTATTTCCAAACCCTGATTTCCAGACAATTACTTTAAAAACAGTAAACCTTTATGGTAACTTCCTTGCTTCTGGTTCTTATACATGGTATTTTAAACAAAACTTAGAATATAGCAGAGATGCTATTTGATCTACAATTTTTAATTTTAAATGAATTATGCAGTAGGCTCCTGGAGAATTATTTTAAAAAAGAATGATTTTGTTTTCTTAAAAAGCATATGCTATTCAGCATGTAAACTGATACTTTGCTGTTAGTAACATGAAGAGGTATTGATGAAACAAAATTTATATAATTGGCTTGCATTCTCACTCACACTTTCTGTAATTAAGAATGATAGTGAATGTTAGCCAATTTCAGGTGAGTAACAGAAAGGAAGGGACAGAGAATGAAGTAAGAGATGTGGCTACCAACCATCAAGGTGTGCCCCAGGATCCTGACCTCATTCTCATGGATCTTTTCTCATCTTCCCTTTACCGTGTTCTCACAGCCCACCCAATGTTGTAGCCAAGCCTTTATATTTGCTGGTCTATAGCCTCTAATGATTCATGTTTAATTTCTGCTGGCTTCCTTTGCTACGATTTGTCTCTTTAAAATTTTTGTTAAATTTTATAAGATTCCAGATTCATTTTTTTTCTTGATAGAAAAAAATCTAACACAGAGCCTAAAGAAGAGAAATCTAATAGAGGCTGAAAAAATGTGGAATAGTCAGGGTTTTGTTTTGTCCAGGAGAAGTTTACCTCTGAAAGACTGGTGATGTCTACTTTAAGAAAAACACTTCCTAGAAATTTTATCTTCAATTCCTCATATATTTCCAACCCACCAGGTTCTTATACTTCTTCCCTAGTTTAAGGTAGCAAATGTCTACTGGCAAGGCTTTCCCTGTCATTTGAAATTTGATTCCCAGGGAGAGACCTAATGCCCATTAAATCGTCTTTCCATTCAACAAATATTTAGAGCTGAGGAGATGACTTAGACAGTTGAGCTATTTCTGTAGAAGCAGGAAGTTTTGTGTTCAGATCCCCAGAACCTTCTTAAAAATCAGATATGACATTGTGTATCTGTAGTCCCAAGACAGGGGAGATAGAGACTGGGGGAATCTTGGTTCTCACTGGTCAATCAACCTAGTGAAGGACCTCCAGTTTCAATGATAAACATTGGCATTCCTTTCCAAAGCACACAGAAAAAAATCCTTATTCACAGTATGCCATGTACACAAGTGATCCCTGGATCATGTAAAGACTTGTATAAATTATATGCCTGACATATGATTCCCATCAAGGAAAGGAGGTTCTATTAGCCAATGTTCAGCCTTAGGAAGTTAGTATAAACTGTTGTGTAAGTCATTTGCAGTTAAGTAGTCTCTGCCCTAGCAAGCAAAGTTTATATGAAAATTAGGGCCATTGTTATAGTTTCAGGGATCCATCCTGGATTCCTCAGGAGGAAGGAGTTCAGCTCTGCAGTCTCAAGGTATAGCACCATATAGCTTGACTCTAAGTGTCTCTTTCTGGGGGATTGCTTGACAAAGCTTCTGGAAATTCCCTGAAGGGAATACATTTTCTTTTCTGATCATTTCCTAGCTTTCTATGCAAAATGCATGCCACTACCCATGGCTGTGGCTCATCTTTCATTTAAATGTGAAACTCATGTCAGCACCTCAAAGAGAAACCTGAATGCTTAAGATCCATTTTCTCAAAATAACATTTCTAAAGATATTTTCTGACTTTTATGACTTCTTTTATTTCTTTTCTTTCAGGCAAGTAGCTGTACCTGACATGTTGGCACACCCAGAGTCACATCTCTGGCCCTGGATTCTGGTTCCAAGCTCACTGAAATAATGTCTTCTTTGGGATTTAAAAATCTATGAGGAAGTCAAATTTTAATAGATATATTAAAAATAATTAGCTACATTTATGAGATATGCTATAAAAGAGGAAATACAAAGTGCATCAAGGACAGATAATACCAGCAGTGCGTGTGGGCAGTTTCCCTGAGGATGTAGCTGGGATGCTCTGAGGGCACTTACTAAGACCTTGGCATGTTTGCTCAAGCAAGTGACAGCATTTCAGGTTGATGAGATAAACAAAGATTTATAATTTCTTTTATTTAGATACTAGCCCTGCAGCACTCTACTTTGAGCATGACAAGTCAAATTCATATACACAATAGATTATTTTTAGATTGGTTTCCTTCTGTCCATCAAACAGTCTCAGTATTCTGTTTCTCAAACTGTTTGGAAACATTCCAGGATTAGTTTACACACACACACACACACACACACACACATACACACACACATGTGCTCGTGCTTGCACACATACATTATTCATGTTACAACTTTGACACAGTACCTTGTGTAAATGAGTTTTATACTGTTGTACTGAATAACTAAGTTTGTCATGTTATAAAGTGAAAAAGGTTGTTGGAAGTTAGGGTTTGGAAAATGGTAGGGTATGGTGGATTGTCTCTGTTGCTGTTATGCTTGTAGACAGGCAGCAATCACTGCAGAGAGCTTGTTGTATACCGCATAGCAACCAGACTAAAAGGTAAAGAAGGTAACTGGGCTGGAAGATGCTCCACCTGCCCCACCCTCTTCCTCTTCTGGGAGGAATCTTTTTTTTTTTTTTTTTTTTTTTTTTTTTTTTTTTTTTTTGGTTTTTCGAGACAAGGTTTCTCTTATAGCCTTGGTTGTCCTGGAACTCACTCTGTAGACCAGGCTGGCCTCGAACTCAGAAATCTGCCTGCCTTTGCCTCCCAAGTGCTGGGATTAAAGGTGAGTGCCACCACTGCCCAGCCCTGAGGAATCTTGATTCTCTTCATCACTAATGCCACTCTACAGCCACAAACAGTGCCTGGCAGATAGAGATAATCAATAAAAATAGTGTGAATAAATGAACACATAAGTTTTGTAAAATGAGAAAATGACCATGGATACTGCAAAACCTGAGTTTTCCCTTCACATGTATTCTTCTCTGGGTAAGTTTACATAGACAAACTCATTTTCTCAATCATGTTTGGAGATAACTTATTGAAATGCTTACCAAGATGTTCTTAGAACATTTATATCCACACTTACATGACAAACAAAAATATTAACTAAGAGGAATTTATAATTACTTTGTAGTTTGAAAGAACATGTAATCATGACATACTCCACCATTCTGTGGATAAGCAGGATATTTCCAGTGATAATCAGCAAACCAGAGGAATTCAATCAGTACAGCACATTCACATCTCAGAATGTATGCAGTGCTATAAGGCAGGCCAAAACAGTCATGTTACCTCAGCTTGAGTGGACATTGGACAGGGTTGTTCTGCATTAGTCCTTGACCTAAGCTTTCCTTAAATCAAGCTTGAGAATAATTTCACTATAAATTCTTCTGAAGTGTTTCTAAATTACATCCTAGCCTTTTGTCAGTTTTGGGTTCCATAGTTTCTCTTTATTCCACACATGTACTTTCTAACTTGTCCCCATCAAGAAAGTGGCATCTCTGTTTGGAGACTCCATGGGAAGGCAGGGTCCTGATTTCACCACTATCGGAAAGAACTGGTATGATCTCAGATGAAATTACTCATGCTAGTTGAAAACTATTCTCTGAGAACCACGTCTTCCCTAACACAGGCCACCATTTTCATTGTAGCCCATACCAGTGCTGAGCATCCTTCCAGCCTCAGTTGTCCTCTGAGTCGAATTTCTGACTTTGCTGAAATTGCCTTAATAATTGAAGATTTTTTTTCACCTCTTTAATTTTGTCTGATACAAGTTTTGTTTTGAGAGCTCATATTACATAGAAGGAGTTTAAGAACTGGGGTAGTAGAAGGAAGATAATTTTGTGTTATAAGTACTCATTTATCCAGGAGTAACAAAAACAGCACTTTTGAGAATTATACATGTAAAGCCTTCCATACAGATTATGTTTGACATACTATAAGTGTAGATTAATTATTAACTAATTTAATAAAATAAACCAAATAGCAGTATGTGAACATTTATTAAATTTGAATGTTTGGGGAATTGAAGATAAAGCTTATGTTCTCAAAATCATTTGAAAGTTAAAATAACTGAGCATTTAAGACTAATACAGAGAGATGCATTTTTTCTCTTACAGACTGAGAGTTCCCTAGCAGCACCCTCAGGGGATGCTAGAATGACCCAATAAAAATGAAGTTGTTACAATTACTCTGAATTGATTGATACAAGGGACTTTGGGAATAATAAAATGAGATGACAACAAAATTAATTAGTTTTCTGTTCATCTGATTTGCAGAGTATCATTGTCATCTCAGTTTTTGTCAAATATTTTGGTCTCATCAAAATCCCTGGGAGAAGTGCTATGAAAGATACCCTCCAAAGGTCTACTACATTCTCTCATCAGCAGTGAACAGAGGCATTCAGAAAGGGAAGTTTGAGAACCAAGATTGTTCCTTGTTGAATTCACAGTGATTGATGGCAGTGTTATCTTAATAGATACTTTCAAAGTATCATAATTCATTTTTCAATTATAACATTTTTATTAATTACTTGAAAAATTTATATATGCTTATAATGTATGCTTTGTTTTTATTTATTCTTTGATAATTTTATACAATACATTTTGATCATCCTGTTTCCTTTCTCAGAACTTTTACGAGACCTCTCCACTCTATACTCACCTAACTTTGTGTCCTTAAACACAAAAGCAAAAACTTAAACATCACAGTGTGTGCATAGATGCATGTGTGCATGCGCACATGTGCGTGTGTGTACTCTCTGTCTCTGTCTCTGTCTCTGTCTCTGTCTCTCTCTCTCTCTCTCTCTCTCTCTCTCTCTCTCACACACACACACACACACACACACACACAAATAATGCTCTGGAGCCAGAAGTAGTAAGCAATGCCAAGGAAACTGTTTGCCAGATACAACAGGGCTTATGGACATAAGAATTCAAAGAGACCAAGACAGTACAAACAAGAACCACCTAAACTCAAACAAGCCACAACAATATCCCAGCTTGGAGAAGGGAAAATGTGAACAGTTAAACAATGCCCTAGCCCTAGCCAAAAACCTATGTGCACACAATGTTTCTTGATCATGTGTGTCCCTGATTCCTTCCCCTAAGTCCTCCCAGTCCCACACCTCACTTTTCACCTTCATGTCAACACCCTCTTCTTGGTCTCTTAAATAGCCAACAAAGGGCAATCTGTGCTGCCCAGATTGTGTGAGGCTATCCACTGTCAACAATACAGGAGCAACCACATTAAAGAAAAACGATATATTAGAGCAGCCATCAACTAACAGTGTTTCTTTGTTCCTTAAAATGTTCAGCTTGTGTGATGCAGAGTGAGAAATTAGTGTGAAGTCATCCAAATTTACCTTTAAATTCTTCTACTCTTTAAGCTTTCTTTCTGTGTTGACAGAATAAGCTGGCTCTGTAGCACCATGTTACTCGATGATTTCTAAGAAACCCTGATGCTAGGTTTCTCATAGCAATTCTACAATTCTCTTACACAAACAAAATTGTGACTCAGAACTCCATGTAATAACTCTTCCTTTTCACCTGCAATTACAGATGATAGCTGTATGCTAATTTATACTCTATACAATATTCTTCCAACACTAAAGAGAAGCAATATAAGAAAAAAATCTTCTCTCAGCAATTTTAACTCCAATTTCAGGGCTAAACTTACATTTATAGTCTCTTGCTAGGCAAGGCTGCAATTATTTTTTTCTCTCTTGCATATTTCATTTTCAAAAGGTCTCAAACAATTTAAAGTTCATGAAGAGTTGGTTTTAAATGTCCAGGTTGGTGTAGTCACATGGCATAATTACAAACTGTGTGAAAGTGGTCTGAGAGGACAGTAGTTCATGGTCTGAGGAGCAAGGCAAGCTCTATGACTCAGCAATTGTGTTGCACTTGCTATTTCTCTGTTCACTGTGCTTAAAATTTCAGGTGATTAAATCCTTAAAAAGCATTTTGGCATCAGGTGATTCAATCTCATCAGGTAATTTTAAAGCTTTAGAGGCATTATCCCATAAAACATTTGAATATCTTTGATGTTATTATATCACAAAGAAATTATTTCTCCAGCAAATAAATATGCCACCTCTAGAATGGGCCCCATCTATCGATATTACAATATGACAGTAACCAGACACTTCTTATAGGCCAAGCCAAGGAATCTGCTATTTGTCACTAAGCAACGTTCAGAAGCAAGTGCTGCTTTCTATTATTATGCAAAATGCATTCAGGACCAGGAAGGCACACAGAGAAAATTACTCCTCTAGTGAGATATTTTGACACAGGAAGTCTTTTTTCTTCAAAGATGAAAAGCACTGTGTCACTCACTTCTAATTACTGCCTGATTTCTGAGAGTGTAGAGAATCCAATACTCTGTGGTAACGTCAGAGAGCCTTGAAAACACATATGATTGTGGACAGTATCTCAGACCTCAGCCATGTTCGCGGCCTTGAATGCAGAGGTGATTTTTAATTGTAACTATTAATCTTCTTTAAAGAGAAGAAAGGACATTTTCTCTTCTGCTTCTCTGCTATTTCATCTTGGTGTCAATGGAGACCTTTCTCATCTTCTGAGATGCCTGTGGCATTAAAGTGTAATGATTGCCCACATTCTCACAGCAGAAATCAATCTAAGGAATTGTAAACTTATTAAACATTAAAATAAATCTTTCCCTTCTCAGTGTTCATGATTAACATCCCTAACCAAATGTGAAGGCTGAACAGAGACACAAAATTACTCGTCAGTTATGGAAACTAATTCTAAAAGCTAAAGTCCTGACCTATGAGCTATGAAGAGAGAAGGTTCCCATAGAGAGTATATAGCATCACTCATATGCAAACCCTAAGTATCGCTGAAGTTACCTGTTTGACCTGTATAAGCAGAAAAATTCTCAAACAAATGAAAGAAGTGCTACATTGGATCGTGGCAAAAGGCAGTCTCAGCCAGTGAATCAATTTCCAGACTTGAGCCAGACTGCAGATCCAGAACCCCTTGAATGAAGGGGTGGCCAGGTTCCTCTGAGGGAGGATCTTGATAAGATACCTAAATGTTTTCCTGTTAGGGAGTGGGGTATGCAGAGATATTCCTTCTAAGGTGAAAGATAAGTTATTGCACCTGGCCCCTACCACCACCAAGAGAGAAACACAACGTTTAGTGGGTCTATTTGGATTCTGGAGACAGCACATTCCTCACTTGGGTGTGCTACTCAGGGCCATTTACTAAGTGACTCAGATAGCTACTAGCTTTGTGTGGGGCCTGGAATGAGAGAAGGCTCTTCAACAGGTCCAGGCTGCTATGCAGGCTGCTCTACGATTTGGACCATATGATCCAGCAGACCTGATGGTACTTGAGGTGCCTGGGGCAGATAGAGATGCTGTTTGGAGCCTCTGGCAGACCCCTGTAGGTGAATCACAGAAGAGACCCTTAGGATTTTGGAGCAAAGCTCTACCATCATCTATAGACAAGTATTCTCCCTTTGAAAAACAGATCTTGGACTGCTATTGGGCCTTAATGGAAACTGAACTTTGACAATATGACACCAAGTTACTATGGGACCTGAACTACCCATCATGAGCTGGGTGCTATCAGACCCTTCAAGTCATAAAGTAGGACGTGCACAGCAGCAGTCAATTATCAAATGGAAGTGGTATATAAGTGATCGGGCCAAAGCAGGTCCTGAGGGCACAAGCAAGTTACACAAGGAGTTGCTCAAATGTCTATGGTTTCCACTCCTGTTACAATGCCGTCTGCTTCCAAGCATGCGCCTATAATCTCATGGGGTGTTCCCTGTGATCTTCTGACTGAAGAAAAGAAGACTAGGACCAGGTTTACTGATGGCTCAGCACGTTATGCAGGCACCACCCAGAAGGGGACAGTTGCAGCATTACAACCCCACTCCTGGTACCAATTTGTCTTAGTCAGGGTTTCTATTCCCTCCACCCTCCCCCCAAAAAAGCAAGCCAGTAAGAAACAACACTCTGTGGCCTCTGCATCAGCTCCTGCTTCCAGACCTGCTGGAGTTACAGTCCTGACTTCCTCTGGTGATCAACAACAATGTGGAAGTAAGCTGAATAAACCCTTTCCTCCCCAACTTGCTTCTTGGTCATGATGTTTGTGCAGGAATAGAAACCCTGACTAAGACACCAGCCATTCATTCTGCATTGCCTTGAGTGAAGGACACAGAGCCTCTGTTGAAGGGCTTGTTAATGGAGTTGTTGATAAGGGTGAGGCCGCAGGAATTTTTCTCCCTTGAAACTTCCTGTTGATGATGGAGTTACTGAAACTTTCTGTACTATTTTTCTCCTTATTTAAATTTTTCCTCTGAAGGAAAAGAATAAGGAATATACACCTGATACATTCACAAAGAATACTAGGAGAACTTGCCATTATCCTGTTGTCATTTGTTGATCTGTCTTTTCCAGTTCAAGTACATATTGCTACATTTATTTAACTGTTCCTTAAACAGGCATAATGGATTTACTCAATAAGGATGTATGTGCACATGTGTGTGTGTGTGTGTGAGAGAGAGAGGGAGAAATAAAGAGACAGAGACAGAGGTAGAGAGAGCACACCTGCTTACAGGAAACATCAAAAGTTGGAAGCAGGTACACTCTTAAGAGGCAGGTATTATTTCACAATGGATCTCATTAATCTGGAGAGCACATCATAGCTAAGCCTTGGGAAATGATCAGTTTCAAACAGAGAAGGACACTTATTAGGATACTTGGCACAGAAAGATGACTAGGTAGGATCACTTGTGCATCTGCAGTTGTGATTCTGAGTGACCTATAAATAATCCAAGCATCTTCTTTCTTCTCTCAACAGGTTCTATGATGCAGTACATCCAACAGTCTTGACTAAGTCTAGGGACAGGTTTGTTTTATGCCAATTTCCAAAGGCATGACTCTGAAACTCTAATTTATCTGTTGTAAAAACATTAGCTCTCATTTAATGAATGACTACTCTACTATGATAATGAGAATAGGGTGTTCACTCTTTCTTAAATCCACAGAAAGACATTATGAAAAACATACCATGTCACATTCTAAAGAAATTAAGGTGTGCCCAGGAATATTATGTAAGGGCTAAGTTATCAATCTGGCGAGCAGATTGTGGGTAGGATGATTGACACCCAGACCATAACCACTCTCTTTTAATTGAAAATGTTTTGGACTCTTCTTCCAGGTCTAATTTACATCATAACTTAAACTTCCAGTTTTTTCATCTATGCAGATGAAATGTCTTCCAAATACTATGCTTGATCCAATTTTACCCTTAAAGGCAATCAGCTCCCACCAAATTCTCTTTGGTTTATTTTTGAGACATGAGCTCTCAATACACCCAGAGCTCACAGATTTACTAGGCCATCTGGCTAGTGAACACTTGTCCTATCCCTCCAGTTACAGATGTGCATGACTGACCATTGTGCTCTTTTTTATGGGATCTGAACTTAAGTCCTATGCTCCTTGGCAGTGCAGGCACTTACTGACTAAGCCCTTTGTCCATCTCCTACATCAAATCTTAAAGGGAGAATCTCTGAAGGGTAGAAAGGCCTTCTTGCCCACTTTCTCAATCGCTTACCAACTCTTGCACAGGGCTGTCAAACTCAGCATCTCTTCTACTTCCTTTTTTGAAAGATTCCACTACTATGACCAAGCATTTAATCATGAGACAAGTGAAAGTAGCTTGTTCTTTCAAGCTCTTTGGAGAGTTATGTTTAAAATGGAGTGAATCCTTTCACCAAATCTTTCTTTCGACATAGGAGACACTAGTGAAGGTGCCATATTCTGTCAAGCAGTGCTTGTCCACTGGCTAGAAGGGATTGAGAAAAGGTTTTTACCCACATCTGCATGCTCAGGCAATTCTTCTATCCCCTTGGTGTGAATTCCAGATGAGGGTCTGTTATTCCCTTAGCAAGGAGTGAAGGCATTTTTGACGACATTAAACAATACCCTGTGTACTTCAGTGGGGAAAATATGCTTAATGTACCTGCGATGAGCTTGGAAATTACCATTTGATACGAATCCTAGACCACTGGAAAATCTGAGTGAAAAGAAGATTTATTAGTGTTGTAAATTGTGATACTTCAGGAAATTAATATAAAACTCAGATACTTCTAAGCTTTTCATAAAAAAAGCAACCTAATTTGGTTAGAGCCATCTAATCAAGAAATAAACATAAATAGCACATTAATTGAAATCTTAATTCACAAACCCTTTTTTTGTTTGTCTTTTTACTAATACTGAATCATTCATTTCTGTTACCCAGTGCCCTTTCATCCCTATCATCTATTGCATCATTCATAAATGTTACCCAGTGCCCTTTCACCCCTATCATCTATTGCATCATTCATAAATGTTACCCAGTGCCCTTTCACCACTCCCACCCTTTCAGATGCACAACTCATACTTTAAAATACTGAAAAACTTCTGTGGTTGTTTTAGAAAGCACAATTAGCTGGGAATTTATCAAAAATGTTTTTACTAAGCTTAAATCATTTTAAAACTACAATTTCTTTTAATTTTTCCAACACAAGTACAAAAGGAATGCTATTTTATATTTCAAAGAAAATGTAGATGGGGGATATTTGGGGTAGATTTTTAGCTAAAAAGATGACTCACAAATTAAGAAAATTGTTTTTCTTGCAGAGGACTTAGTTTAAGTTCTCAGGACTTATAAGGAGGCTTGCAACTATCTATATTTCCAATTCCAGATGGTCAGGCATTCTCTTCTGGCCTCAGAAGAGAAAAGTCATGCACATGGTTCACATTCAGGCACTAAAAAAAAAAGTAACTAAACTTTTATAAGATACATTGGTTTTTTTTTTAGATAGTTTCTCTGTGTAGGCCTGGGTATCCTGGACTCTTGCTGTAGACCAGGTTGGCCTCAAATTCAAAGATGTGTCTGACTCTGCATCTCTAGGGCTGGAATTAAAGTCTTGTGCCATCACTGCACAACAATAATTTTAGTATATGAAATAGAATACACATAGGTTTCAATGTACTTGAGCTTATCATTTGTTCACAGATATTTGATTCTATCTTATCTTGCCTAATTGCTTTGTCCCACTGCTGTAGATCATGGCTATGAATTTCCTTGACATACAAATTATGATCTTTTAGGCTAATTCCTAGTAAACATTTTATAAAATCCTGTGATTGCCCTCTCATTTCATGTTCAAAGGGACTTAGTTATGATCCACTATCATAGTTCTAAATTCTTAGAAAGCTGTTCTCAAACCTTTCTTCAGTCTGATACCTTACCCCCAACACACAATAAGCAAGGTCACCGTAACACACTGCTTTTCACTTTATAACATTTAAGTAATTTAAGATGATTAAAAATATATACTTTCTTTTCTACTTATAGATTTACATCTTTTTATATTTACTTGACAATGATTCAAAGTTTCTTGACCAGCAAATATTTTGGCAAGGTAATTTGATAATAATAAAGAATAAACATTGCCAGGTATGGTGGCACTTTAATTCCAGTAATTGGAAGGCAGAGGTAGATGAATATCTGTGAGTTTCAGGCCAGTTTGATCTACAGAGTGACTTTCAGGACAGTTAGGGATGCACAGAGAAACCCTTTCTCAAAAATAAACAAAAAAACTAAGATAAACAAATAAATTTTTATATGGAGAAATTAACCTAACTTCATGGAAGAATTATACAATGCCTATAAAACACAGATATAAAGAAATCATAGAGTTATGCCTATAATCCAAGAACTCACAGAGGTTGGAGGATAACTTTGGGTTCAGTGCTTGTCTGGCTTACACCTATCTTCTAAGCCATCCTGAACCATGGAAAGAAATTCCATCTCAAACTAAACCTAAAACTAAATTTAATAGTTCAAAATTAAATGAAAAAGGTACCATTTTTTTCATGTATTGAAGGCTGAATATTAAAATACCAATTTTGCTTAAAGCAACCTTCAGATTTCTATGAATATTTATGAAAATTCTAACATTTTGTTTTCAGAAGTGGGAACTTTCATCAAAAATTTTACATAGATTTTTCTCAAAAACTATGAAGTGTCAAACCAATTTAAAAAAAAAAAAACAAGCCCAAACAAAAACAACAAATGTACCCCCCTAAAAAATCAAACAAACTGAAGTTGGCTAATTTAAACTTCTTGATTTAGAACCTTTCATATAGCTCTCATGTTTAAAACAGAGTAATATTTATGTAAATATAGAAATTAAGACAAATTCAGGAAACAAACTAGAAGTAAAGTTTAACATTCATTGTCAGAATATTTTTTATAAGATGGCCAAGACTTTAGCCAATATGCACTATTCTTAACAAAAGACATAGGAAAACTGGGTATATACCCATCACTGACTGAAGTAAGACCCTGACCTTATACAACAAATAAAAAAATTAGCAAAAATGTTTGAATACCTATGTGCAACATATGTAATTATGAACCATTTAAAGAACATGTATTGGCAAATCTTTTTTACTTTGGCTTCTACATTAGATTTTGGACAAGACCCTCAAAACATAGACAAGTAAAAGCAAATTAGGAAAATTTGAGTTTATTAAAATTGGAAACATTTTCTCATCAAAACCTACTGTTGTGAGAGTGAAAATGAAAATCCAAAACCTGAGAAAGTATTTACCAACTATATATGTATATATATGGAAATAGGGTTAGAGATTATCTACACTACTGAAAGAAGTTGCAATGAAGTGCAACTGAGCAAGTGCAGCAGCCTACTTCAGGAAAGGACAAAAGACATGAATAAATGCAGATGAAAGGTAATTTGTAAATGCTTAGTAAGCACATGAAAATGCTGAGCACCAATGATCTTTAGAGAAATTTCAAACAAGCCATGTAATTTCCTGTATATAACCATCAGGCTAGCTATTATAAAAAAAAATAAAAAATGTACACAAGAACAAAAGCTATGGACCCATCTAAGTCTTCCTTTTAGTTTTTTTTTTTTTTTTTAGTTTTTATTTTTTACTAAACTAATACATTTTATTTTAAAATATATAACTCAGTATTGACATTTTTTAAGTCATCAAAATAATTTATAATAGGTAAATGTCTCTTAAATACACATGATATATTCTGAAGCTAAAAGTAATATGAACTCAACCAGTTTTTAAAATCTATTTTGAACATTAAACATGATAGAATTAGAAAAAAAATCTCTTATGAAATCTTCTATGACAGGAAATTGTGAAAAGGTCCTGATTAGACAGAAACTATTCCATCTCAAAGAGAAAAAGTTACTCAGTGTAACTGTGGCTTCATAGAATGAATTGGGTAGTTTTCCTTCTGTTTCTATTTTATGAGAATAATTTGAAGAATATTCATATTAATCTTCTTTGAAGGTCTGATATAATTCTATACTAAACCTATATGGTCCTTGGCTTTTGTTGTTGTTGTTGTTGTTGTTGTTGTTGGGAGACTTTTAAGGACTGCTTCTATTTCTTTAAGGGTTATGGGACTGTTTAGATGGTTTATCTGATCCTGATTTAACTTTTGTATTTGGTATCTGTCTAGAAAATTGTCCATTTCATCCAGATTTTCCAGTTTTGTTGAATATAGGCTTTAGTAGTAGAATCTGATGATTTTTTGAATTTCCTCAGTTTCTGTTGTTATGTCTCTCTTTTCATTTCTAATATTGTTAATTTGGATACTGCCTCTGTGTCCTCTGGTTTGTCTGGCTAAGGGTTTATCTTATCTTGTTGATTTTCTCAAAGAACCAGCTCTTGGTTTGGTTGGTTCTTTGTATAGTTCTTTTTGTTTCTAATTGGTTGATTCCAGTGCTGAGTTTGATTGTTTCCTGCTGTCTACTCCTCTTGGGTATATTCCCTTCTTTTTGTTCTTAAGCTTTCAGGTGTTCTGTTAAGCTGTTACTCTATGCTCTTTTCAGTTTCTTTTTGGAGGCACCCAGAGCTGAGTTTTCCTCTTAGTGTTCCTTTCATTGTGTCCCGTAAGTTTGGGTATGTTATGCCTTCATTTTCATTAAATTTTAAAAAGTCTTTAATTTCTTTATTTCTTCCTTGAACAAGTTATTTTTGAGTAGGGCATTGTTCAGCTTCCATGTGTATGTGGGCTTTCTATTGTTTTTTGTTTGTTTGTTTGTTTGTTTGTTATTGAAGACCAACCTTAGTCCATGGTGATCTGATAGGTTGCATGAGATTATTTCAGTCTTCTTGTATCTGTTGAAGCCTGTTTTGTGACCAACTATACGGTCAGTTTTGGAGAAGGTACCATGAGGTGCTGAGAAGAAGGTATATTCTTTTGTTTTAGGACAAAATGTTCTATAGAAATCTGTTAGATCTATTTGGTCCATAACTTCTGTTAGTTTAAGAGTGTCTCTGTTTTTTTTTGTGTTTCCATAATCTGTCCATTGATGAGAGTGGGGTTTTGAAGTCTCCCATTATTACTGTGTGAGATGCAATGTGTGTTTTGAACTTTATAATAGAATTTCTTTTATGAATGTTGGTTACTCTTGAATTTGGAGCACAGATATTCAGAATTGAGAGTTCTTCTTGGTAGTTTTTTTCCTTTGATGAGTACTAGCTGTTATTTTTTCTGTTACTTTTATGTTTGTGAGGCTATGTTCTTTTGGGTTTGTTGAAATATTACTTTCTTACTTTTTTCTAGGGTGTAGTTTCCCTCCTTGTGTTGGTGTTTTCCATCTACTACCCTTTATAGGACTGGATTCAGAGAAATATATTGTGCAAATTTGGGTTTATCATGAAATACCTTAGTTTCTCCGTCTATGGTAATTGAGAGTTTTGCTGCATATAGTAGCCTGGGCTGGCATTTGTGTTCTTTTAGTGTGTATATGACATCTGACCAGGGCCCTCTAGCTTTCATAGTCTCTGTTGAGAATTCTGGCGTACATCTGATAAGTGTGCCTTTATATGTAACTTGATCTTTTTCCCTTGCTGCTTTTAATATTCTTTCTCTGTTTTGTGCATTTGGTATTTTGACTATTATGTGATGGCAGGATTTTTTTCTGGTCTATTTGGAGTTTTGTAGTCCTCTTGTATGCTTATGGACATCTCTTTCTTTAGGTTTGAGAAGTTTTCTTCTATAATTTGTTGATGATATTTATTGGCCCTCTAAGTTGGGAATCTTCACTCTCTTCTATACCTATTACTCTTAGGTTAGATTTATTCATTGTGTCCTGAAATTCCTGGATGCTTTGAGCTTGGAGCCTTTTGCATTTCGCATTTTCTTTGACTGTTGTTTCAATGTTTTTTTTTTTTAATTACACCTGAGAGTCTCTCTTCTATCTCTTGTATTATGTTGGTAATGCTTGCATCTATGACTCCTGATCTCTTTCCCAGGTTTTCTATCTTCAGTGTTGTTTCCCTTTGTGATTCCTTTATTGTTTCTATTTTTAGTTTTAGTACTTGGATGGTTTTGTTCATTCCTTCACCTGATTGGTTGTGTTTTTCTGTAATTCTTTAAGGAATTTTTGTGTTTCCTTTTTAAGTGCTTCAAACTGTTTACTTGTATTTCTTTAAAGGAGTGATTTATGCCCTTCTTAAAGTCCTCTATCACCATCATGAGGTGTGATTTTAAATCAGAGTCTTACTTTTCTGGTGTGTTAGCATATCCAGGGCTCACTGTGGTGGGAGAACTCGGTTCTGATGATGCCAAGTAGCCTTAGTTTCTGTTGCTTATGTTTTTGCCTGGCCAACTGGTTATCTCTGTTGTTAGGTAGTCTTTCTGTCTCTGACTGTGGCTTATCCCTCCTGCAAGTCTGTGTGCCTGAACTTCTTGGAGACTAGTTCTCTCTGGGAGGAATTTGGGTATGGACAGTTGTGGCAAATGGTCCCAGACAAAAACCAGAAGGATCCTGTCCCTAGCTGTTCCTTGGTTCCTATGTCCTGATGACTCAGGGTGGGTCCCTCTTGGGCCAGGAATTTGAGCAGAAGTTGTGGTCATACCTGTGCTCACAGGTGAGTCAGCCCTCCTGGGAAACCAGCTCTCTTTCAGCAGTATTGGGTATGGAGCACTGTGGCACAGGATAAGCTCCAGGCTCAGATAGAACTGGAAGGATCCTGTCCCAGGCTGCTCCTTGATTCCTGTGTTCCAGGCAGGTCCTTCTGAGCAGAAGTAGTGGTCTTACCTATGCTAAGAGGAGTGTCTGCACTCCTGGGAGACCTGCTCTCTCCCAGCAGTATTTGGATATGGAGTGTTGTGGCACATGATCAGCTCTGGGCACAAATGGAAACCAGAAGCCATCTAACTCTTTAGAAAATAAACAATACATTTTTTCTCTCTGTACAGAGAAATGATAAACATTTAAGTAGATAGATATTAAATTACATACAGAATATGTACATACTTAATCACACCAACTTAAACTATATCTAGTTATTATGCTAAGAAAATAAAATAAAAAGTAGAAAGTAGGCCAATGCTAAAACAAATTGAATTGCTCAAAGATGGAAACCGATCTATGGCAATGATGTTCAGAGACAGATAAAGTGATAAATCCTGAAAAATCGTACATAGAAAAATCAGTTTTGGAAAGATTATATTTCAAAATGCAAATGTTAAAAAGAAACTTGCAGTTTATATATATTTAAAAAAAACTCAAGTCTCACACATTGGCATTGGGTATCAAAGTGGTTGAAGAAATCTGGGTAATAATTATACTATGTGACCCAGAAACAAAGTTCAAATACATTCTTTTGATGCTCATAGCAGTCTACATGTAGGGATCATCCATATGTCTTTCAAGGGATGAGTGCATAAAAAAATCCTGATTATAAATTTTGGGCATAATATACTCATACACACATGTACATTATTTAGCATTCAATAGATGTAAAATTTTTGTATTTCATGTGATATTGGAGAAATTTGAAGCAACTATGTTTGATGATATAAGTAATTACCTGAGAATTCAGTGCATGGTTCTATGTAGTTCTACTGTAAAACCTACAAACTCTAGGCATGTTCACAGGGCATAACTCAGAGGAGAAATTGGCAGGTGAGAAGGGGCTGCAGAGCAGTTCAGTTTCTGTTTCTAATAACAGAATTTTGAAATAGCATTGATGGCTAACACCCAGGGTTAATTTAATGCCAATGGTTTTTACTTGTGAAATGATCAAACTATTATATTTTGGATGTGCATTAATTCACTCCATATGTAAACTAAAAAGAGGATGAATCTATTATCTGTTCAAAGCATCACTCTGCTTATCCATTGCAGCATTATGCCTCACATACTGTAGTAGTCACAAACTGGTCATATACAATAAGCACTCTGGTATCAAGGACAGGATAGCAAAGTTCTGAAGGGAATTAAAAAATAATCACACACACACACACACACACACACCGTGTGTGTGTATGTATGTATGTATATCCCAATGACCTAAGCTTTAAGTCTGAATCAGTGGATGCTTAGATGAAAAGTAAAATGAATATAAAGTTATTCTGTTTAAACTTTTCTGTGAGTGATTGTGAATGTGCTGCTGACATTTCTCAGACATAAGTGAAGACACTCAAATGTGATTCCCGTAAACTTTTATTTTGGGTCACATTCTGAAGATGAAATTCAGGTCTATATACACACAAGATAAGCATTCTACCTTTAACCTATACTACCAGACCAGGTTTGGAAAATTTAAGTTTGAGACTGTTATTGAGTGGAGAACAGGCTGTAGTAGGCCCAGAAACGACCCTTTTGGATAAACTGCAGTGTATGAGACACGCTTGCTTTTGATACTTTGGACATGGATTGTGCTCAGTCTGGCTGCTTTCCATAGTTCCATGGGTAATGAGAATCTCAAAGACTTGGGATTGTGTTATGAGCCTAGCTTCAGGGGTCAGTATTTTCTTTATATCTTACCAGTTTTTCAGACATGCGATGAGGGAAGCTTCACACTTCTCAGTGTCTGTGAGGACAATGTAGGGACTACACTAAAGTCACAAGAGCAGCTGCCTTCAAAGGCTGTGTTCTACTCTTCTCTTCATGTTGGGCATGCTGTGGTCTCATGCTATTTCTCAATGCCCTGTACTTAATTCCCACATGTGTATGTCTATGGTATGTATGATTTCAAGCTTGGATTAACTGCAGTTAGGAGGATAATAGCCAATTATTCAGCTATGCAAATTGCTAATAACTTTTGGGCTGCCAGTATTCACAGGAGACAGCACTGAGAAGGAATGAAATATTAGAGGAAACCAGTTTTTAAAAAATAATAAGTGAGTGAACAGGGGCTGAGAGACAGCAATGTGTTAACTGAATAGAATCTGAAGCTCTGAGTTCAAATCATAATTCCATCTGTGGCCAGGTATGCAACTTTGGAAAAATTCCTTAATGTTCTCAGTTGTCTTTTGATATTTACAATTAAGATGAAAAAATATATTTTTGTTCTTCCTATGGGGTTATAATCCTCTTCAACTTTTTCAGTTCTTCCCCTAACTCCTCCACTGAGGTCACTGGGCTCAGTCCAAAGATTGGCTGTGAGTATCTGCATCTGTATTGGTCAGGTGCAGGCAGATACTCTCCAAGGATAGCTATACCTGGCCTCTGGCAGCAAGTACTTCTTGGCATCAGCAATAGTGTCAGAGTTTGGTGTCTGCAGAGAGGATAGATCCCAAGATGAGGCTGTCTCTGGATGGCCTTTACGTCAGTCTCAGCTACATTTGTTGTCCCTGATTTTCCTTTAGACAGGAACAATTAGCTCCCAGGGACTAAACCACCAACCAAATTATGTACATGGATGGGTCCATGGCTCCAACTACATATGCAATAGAAGATTGCCCTATCTAGAATCAATAGAAGGGGAAGCCCATGGTTCTGTGGGAGGCTTGATGGCCCACTGTAGGAGGATGCTAGAGTGGTGAGGTGGGAGGAAATGGGTGGCTGGGTGAGGGAGTATACCCTCTTTGAGGCAAAGGGGAGGAAGGGTAGGATAGGGAGGTTGCAGAGGGGAGAGTAGGAAGGCAGACAACATTTAAATGTAAATAAATAAAATAACCAATAAAAAATGAAAAAATCTTACATTGTTATTAAATTGCATGATTTCACACTAAGCTAAATTAATATCAGCACAATGACAAAATGGGCAAAGATTCTTGTGGCCAGGCCTTGACAGCTTACATTGGATCTTTGGGTCCTGTTGAACAGACAGGCTTACTCTAGTAAAGTGTCCTGTTTGTCTACATGACAATAGTGATGAGCATGTGAGCTAGAGTGCACATATACACAAAAATACAGACAACAAGATAATTGATGTAATAAACAAAATGTAAAATATGGCACAAAATAGGAGGGCTGAAACTCAGAGATAGAGTGTTGCTGGACATGACAGGCCTCTGGCTTGGAGCACAAGCTCAGAGACTCAGAGCTTGGCAAATTAGACAAGCTATTATTTCCTTCTATTGTACTTGAAAACCTTAAAGTTTCCTGTTTCTCACTGATGTAATCATAATCCTTTCATTTTTTAAATGTTGAGGTAAGTTAGTCTTTAAAAATAGAAGCTTAATTTAATACCAAATAAAGGATTTAATTATGTCCTGAATCAAATCCCACCAAGAAAGAGGACTCATTTACTTCAGTAATAATTCCATTAATATGGCTGACTAAAACGAATTCTATTGTGTGTTCTCATGAAGATTCATCAAATGTGATTCCATTTTATACATTAGAAAGCATTATTATATTTGTCAAATACTAATTACCCTAAAATTATTATTGAAGACAAAGGACCTAAGGTTTTTAAAAGCAGAGATAGAATGCTTCCTGTAAAGTGTTTGAAAATAAAACCATTTGTTTGATCTTTGTAAATGATCAGTTTTGATTTTGAGAAGTTTTCCATGAGAGGAGGGACTGTCAATATCCTCACTAATTGCTGAAACTATAGGTCTGGCTGAATGACTAAGCTGATTTTAAAGAAAGCACTTTCTATCTCATTTTTTTCACCTATGAATTGCAGATCACTATTCACATTAGTTTCTAGTTAATAACTAGTAGATACCCAGGAATCATTAACTTTCATGATCAACTTAATCACAAAACTTTTTGAGTTGTAGAAATGTGTTTGCTTAAAATTGTTTCTAGAAACAAACAAACAAAACAAAACAAGACAAATAAAAACAACAACCAGTTAGCCACATTCTAATTCCTTTGGTGGAATCATTTCATCTAATGGGCAAAATATATGTCTCTATTGGGATTTTTTTAAACTATTTATTCATATTATTTTAAATTAATATCACACAATTTCTCTATTTTGTTCTATTCCTTTGAATTTCCCCATTGTCTCCAGCCTGTTCCCTCTCAAATCCATGGCCTCTTTTTCTTTCATTATCATTGTCCTATATAGCTATACAAATAAGCAAATAAATACAGAAGTACAACCTGCTCAGTCCCTTTAGTGTTATAGCATTGACCAGTTTGTATTGAAAACCAGTGTGAGGGATTATCCCTGGAGTAAACTGGTTCTTTCTTAGCAGCCATTAATTACTGATAATTCTTCATCTATTGGTAGGGCCCTGTGCAATGTTCCTCTTATCCTTGGCATGCTAACTGGTATTATTATTCAGATCTTGTTTAGGTAGTCATATTACTGAGATTTGATGGGTATGGTTTTTCTGTCATATTTAGAAGACACTATATCATAGACTTCAGCTCTTCAAGTGTTTTTACCATACCAACTCTTCACAAAGAGTCCATGGATCCTAGTGGAGAACCACTTATTTCCACTTGCCTAATCTAGAATAATGCCTTATCTAAATACTTATCCTTATCTCCATAGATCAGGGTAGATATTACTTCATCAAAGGAAGCTGCTTCTAGCAACATAACAGAGACCATTACAAAAATCTCAATTGATCAAAATACAGAGAACAGTTGATACATCTGCAACACAAACCCACTAAATCTCAGGGAGCATTCTTATCACAATTACAGAGAGTATGGGAGGAATATCTAATTCTCAGGACAATGGGATTTAAGGCTTTTGTCCACTTAGTGATATGCAGAAGGTAAAAGTGCTTGACACAAAGCCTAACAATATGTTTGACTTCAGGAATCCACATGGTGAAAAAAAATGAGTTCTCAAAATCTATCTTCCAGTCTCCACATACATGCCATGGCAGACATAAATGTGTGATATACAAACAAAAAATAAACTAATTTAATAAAAAAATAATGCCTGTGTCAGGAGACACTATCTGAACTGTGACATAGAGGTCGTGGAAGAAACATATCATTCATAACATAGGATGATTAAACACCAAGATCTGAGTAAAGATACTAAGAATATGTAGGGAATGATTTTTTTTTTTTTTGGCAACTTGACAATGTTTCTTAAAAGCATGGCTGGTAAAATATTCCATATTTTCAGGATTTCTGCCTCATTCCATCCCTCAAAGTCTACCCGGTAATTTGCCTTTGAATGTAAATCTGTCTTTTTGCAAGGTTAGGACAGGTCTGAGTTGCTGAGGCTGAGCAGTCAGATGTCAGATGAGCCCCACCTTATCCTTTATCTGGTTGTTTTACTTTTTGTTCTTATGTGAAACAGCTCTCAAGAGTTTGTAGACCACAAAAAAATTTCTGTTTGGCATCAGGAAATGATGTATTTTGATAGTGCATTACAAGCTTGGTGCCTACCAATAGTCTATTATAAGTCTGAGAGTGTTATGTTGAAGCAAAACCCAAGTACTAGCCGTGGTGAACCATTTGTCCTATGAGCAAACATTACAATAGGCAAACACATGTTCACATCATGGTAAGTACTAGGGGGAAATGCTAACATAGAGAATTGGTGGTTCATCAACTAAAATCCACCCACATTACAGAACCAGGCTTCTCCCTTTCTTCAATAACTCAGCACCAATGCCTCCTCATCCCTCATTTCTAATATTTCCCTATGTGAAAATTCCATACCCACTGTAAAGACCATCATCACAGCCTGGCCTATCACAGTCTCCAATCCTCCTCAGAGGCAGCCATTTTGTGTCTCTCCCTCTTGCATAAAATCTGTTAACTTGTATGACTTTTGTGACTTTTCTTGTTACCAATCACAAGAAACTCTTTTCACAAAACCCTTGCAATACAAATCCTGAGGATTGTATTAGCTGACATTTGAAAGAAGAATATCTAAGGATCTCAACCTTAATCACAGAATGAAGAATATCTATTTACTAAAACAGAAGCTAAGGAGATTTGCCTGGTCCTCAAAGGATGCCACACCTAACCCTATGTCAAACCTAGAAAACACACTGCCAGGTATATTACATGTTCACATTTGGCAACTGAGGATGAGAAGGGTGCTTACAGGTAGGACAGGAGAGCTCAACATCAAATGAGTGAATAGATTAGAGACTTTCTTTTCAGCTCATCTATGCTGTACCTGCTTTCAGTTAATCTGTTTTCTCATTATCAGGACTAAAGGAAACTCCACTTGCCCAAATTCTGAAATCTTCCCATTTCCCTCTATCAAAGGATTCACTTCCATATTTGTCAGAAGGGACAATGACTATCATGCTGACCTCCAGGCTTCCTTAGAATCATAATATCTGTCATAGAGTCCAAGCTGGCACCTAAGATCTCACTCCCTTCCTTCTCTACTCCCTAGGCTTCTACACCTCGTATGCTTCCTCCCTAATTTATCCTTCCTGTATAACCCCGTGACTATGGCCACGCACTATCTTTGGCCTTTTCTTTTGTCCATCTCTCTTAGTCCTCTCTTACTCTCAACTTCTGAGTCCTCTTATGATCATAATCCAATCAGCTAGTTATATACTGTTTTCTCTCCACGATCTGAACACTTCCAGATGCCTCTCCCTCGTATCTACAAAATAAAACAACAAACAAAACAACAAACAAACAAACAATCAATCACACAAAAACCAAAACTCTTTCCTGTAACCATATCTTGGAGTGATCATGTCCTCAGTTTATAGACTCAGAATCTTATGTGAATGCAATGCAAACACCAGAACATAAGTAAGAAAAAGTTGTATGTATCATGGTTATTTAATTTTTGTTTCCTTTATTCTGATTTTATGAAGAAAGTTTCCAAAGCAACGCAAGATCAGAGATGAACAATAAAAGGAGCTACTGTTTAGTAGATCTGAATTAAATCTCTCTCCTCCCACACACATTATTGTTACTGTTATGTAAAAGGAAAAATACAAGTCAGAAAATATATATTGTGGTGAAGAGAAGGAACAGTCAAAACTATATCAGCTGTATCAATCCTTCAATACTCAGCAAAAGCTGCCTGTGCACAAGACAGATAACTTGTAGAGTGGTGCGAATTCTCTAGCAACCATCCAAGGCAGATAGCATTTATTTCTTGATTCTCTTCTTAACAATGTAGAGGCACAATATTTTTTTTTTGAAAACTGGTACTCTGGTAGCATAAGAGATTCTCCTCTGTAGATTCCTTGGCAAATTAATCTTCTTGCATAGCCATATAGCTTGGCTCTACAAACCTGTCCCAAATCCAGACTTTATATTTCTTTGAATGCCAGGAGAGAATGTCTTAATTTGTGAAGAACATTGGCATATGCCCTTCCCTATTAAGGACATTTGTCCCACCATTGTCATCTGCTCTAGATTTCAACCTCTCAGGCAGGAGCAAAGTCTATTAGACAAGAAAGTAAATAGAAATGTATAAGCCTTTGTTACATTATAATCTGCCTATAAAAGCCTGTTGCAGGAAATATTTAAAAAACGCACCATCTCAAGCTACTCTCTGCCCCAGCGGCCTCAATCTCACCTGCTCCCTCAGCCATCCACCTCCTGTGGTTAGTTGTCACAAATCCCCTTAACCCAGTAAATCAAAACTCTGGAAGCTTATAATTGATCAGTCAGATTTATATATCAATAAATTTTCATGCCACAAAATATCCACAAAATTTATTCAGTGACAATTGATATTGATATAAACTGCCCGCCTAGATGAGACAAATTGTCCTGTAATTGTCCATCTCTTATATGATACTCATAGCTACCTGTGGCTACTTAACGCTACATGGAATCTGGATCATCTTCCTCTTCCTCCATCTTCCTTACTTCTCCTCTCTGTCCTCTCTCTCTCCTCTCCTCCTTCTCCCCCAAACTTTTCAGCTCCACCTTCCCTTCCACTGCCCAATCACTGAATCACTGGCTCTAGCCTTTATTTTACACGATAAAGTGGGGAGAAGGTTCACAAGGCATCACCTGTTCCCATGATTCACTCCTTGTTTGTAATCTCTTGGGAAAGCAGAATTAGCATCAAAATACAAGCAACATCAGGGCTATCCACAACAGAAACTCAGGGAGATATTTAACTCTACATTTTATAAATCAACATTCAAGTATATTAGAGAGCACGGATCCTTGGTAGATACCTCATCTGCTTGTCCAGAGAAGAAAAAATTGTTGAATGTCATCTTTTGGCACTTTTGATTCAAATGGGACCTTGATAACATTGGACATTGAATGATAACCTTGATAACATTCAACACTATATTTTCAGACATGATTCATAAATTGCTTTATAGGATAAGTAGCAATGTTGCTTTCAGTCTTGGGAGTTAGGCATGAGGGGCAT
This sequence comes from Mastomys coucha, assembly GCF_008632895.1. Taxonomy (NCBI): domain Eukaryota; kingdom Metazoa; phylum Chordata; class Mammalia; order Rodentia; family Muridae; genus Mastomys; species Mastomys coucha. The sequence goes on from NW_022196906.1 coordinate 5,052,514, forward strand.
GTTGGGAAACCCAGGCCCTAACATGCATGATCATGTTTATATGCTTACTTTTTTATACAGTTAATTATTTTATAAAATGTTGATGCTCATGTATTCTGCTTGTTAGTTATTTAAAATTATCAATGCAGGAGTAAACATATTAATGTGAAAGTAGGACATGTAAAGTATAGAAACATGGATGGATTGATTTCTATCTAGGTAAAATACCTAGTTTCGGTAAATCACCATTATTTTACCTGCTCTGTCCTTAGCCTGCTCAACAGTATTAGAATCTAGAGGACGGAGACCCTTTCTGACTTAGTGTTGAGGAAGCAATGTGATAGAAGTAGATGAGAAGGCAAAGATCATAATTAGAAGTATTTTTGGTCTGTACCAAAATCATACTTTTCAAAGAGAGGCATATATAGCTATTCTATTAGAGCAGGCTGCTTGATTCTTGTAAAACCTACCAGTAGGTATTAGAGACCTCAACTGGGCAACCAGAGATGTAGCACTATAGTCTATGGGCTGAGTGAGGAGTGGTAAGTGTTCCTCTGGAATAACTATCTGCATCTCACTGACTAGACCTTTAGATAGAGATATGAAAAAAGTAATGAGCTTGGTGATGGGGAAATATTCAAAATTACTATGAAATAAAGATTTATCACTAAATATGTTACCATTAGAAAGTGTATGAGCTCATGAGCTCATCGTTGTGTGATCTCTCTGCTGTCTTTGACCTTGACTCCTTAGCTCCTATTTCACACACTCAGGTGATAAAGATAATCTAAAGAGTGGATTGTTAATTCCAAAGATGGAAAGAGAAAGACGCAAATCATCATGACCAAATTAAAGCAAGCAATTAATTAAAGGAAGCTTTTTTGGTTTTTGAATTTTTAAAAAATCAATTTAGACAGACTGTTTCCCTCTAAGGTCAGTCATGGATGTGAGGAGGCCAGGGCTTCTATAGCACAAGGGTAGGGGATTAGAAATAGAGATTTAGTAGGCAAATAGGAAGACTTACAGGAGCAGAACCTCAGCATAACAAGCTAGACCGAGTGACCTTTAAGAGTGACCTTTAAAATAAATACATGGTTGCAAGTGGGCATAATAAGTAGTAATAACAGGGTAATCTTAAAAAGGTAGTTGTAGGTGTTATGTAACCTTTCCAAACAATAGATTTGTGAGATAGGTATGAACAATCTTTTGAAACAGAGGCATGATTGCTCTTCCTGGAACAGGCAGGAAGAAACTGTCTGTAGTTAAAGTTACAGGTGATACAAAGCCCGATTCTTGAAAAATGGAGGTTTAATTATAAAGAGGAATGATCCTAATTTGTCTTTACTATAAAATAGCTTTTAAGACTAAGATGGAGGAAGGTTGAAAATGTACAAAATACCAAACAAGGAGACATTATGAACATTCTTTCCTATTATTTACTATTGGAGATAGACTCTTCCTAAGAAGAAAAGAATTTCACTTATATTTATGCTTCATACAAACCATTTTTATTTATGTTGTCTACTTTCTCATGAGGTCAGTTGTCTACACTTAAACCTTGGAGACTGGGATTCTCATTATTTGAACCACATATGTCATTTTCTTGTTCAAAAAGTTTAGAGACACAAAATAACACAGTTCATACTGTTGGGACCAAGGTTCTATCTTGCAGCATTCTGCTTCTGGATTTTAAAGTTGTTTAAGCACTCACCTTTAATGGATATCATGTCCTTCCCTCTTTCTGTCCAATACTAACAGACCTCGTTCATGGACTCCTGTACATGGCTCATGCACATAATTTACCTTGAGGAAATACCCAGGAATGGAATAGCTGATTTATATCTTCTTCTTTATTTAGCTTTACAGAAAACTTTTCTGAACTCACTGGTGTACTGCGTACTCTTTTTTTTTTCACATTTTTAAAATTTTTATTGTATTATGAAGAGAAAAGTTACATGAGTTCAATTTATCTGAATTTGTTAACATTTAAAAGCATATTTTAAGTAAATAGAATTAAATCACATTCTTTCCATTTTGTACCCCAACTCCTCCCAGAGACCCCCTTCAATTCCTACAATATCGTTTTCATATTCCTTAAAATGTATAAACTATTATAACAATAAAAATGAGTATTATAAAACCAAATTTACACAATATCTTTCCACAAATCCAGCCCTACAAAGGATAATAGATGGAAAACATAAGGAGCAAAACTACTGAGTACTTTCTTTTTTAGATATTTTCTTTATTTACATGTAAATTTCTCCTTTCCCAGTTTCCCCTCCAAAAAACAAACAAACAAACAAAAACAACAAAAACAAACCCCTGTTGCCTCCCCCTTCCCCATGCCTGCCACCCCACCCTCTCCCAGTTATTGGCCCTGGCATTCCCCTACACTGGGGCACAGAACCTTCACGGGGCCGAAGTCCTCTCCTCCTATTGATGATCAAATTTGCAACCCTCTACTATACACATGCTGCCAGAACAATCAGACCCTTCCATGAGCAGTCCTTGGTTGGTGTTTGAGACCCTGGGAGCTCTGAGGGTACTACTTAGTTCATATTGTTGTTCGTCCTAAGGGGCTGCAAACCGCTCAGCTCCATAGGTCCTTTATCTAACTCCTTCATTGAGGACCCTGACAGACTCAGCTCAATGGATGGCTGTGAGCCTCTACATCTGTATTAGTCAGGTACTGTCAGAGCCTCTCAGGAGATAGCTATATTTAGGCTGACTTGCCCTTCCTTCAGTCTCTGCTCCATAGTTAATCTCTGCAACTCCTGTGGGTATTTCGTTCCCCCTTTTAAGAAGGAGTGAAATGTCCACCTTTTGGTCTTCCTTCTTCTTGAGTTCCTTGTGGTTTGTGGGTTGTTCTTCCTGTATTCCAACCTTCTGGGCTAATAACCACTTATCAGAGAGTGCATGGCATGTGTGTTCTTTTGTGATTGGATTACCTCACTCAGGGTGATATTCTTCAGATCCATCCATTTACCTAAGAATTTCATAAATTTATTGTTTTTAATAGCTGAGTAGTACTCCATTGTGTAGATGTACCACAATTTCTGTATCCACTCCTCTGTTGAGGGACATCTGGGTTGTTTCAAGGTTCTGGCTGTTATAAATAAGGCTTACTGCGTACTCTTATCAGTAACAAATGAGAAAAGTCTAGCAACTGTTATCTTGCCATTCGTTGAGATTGACAGATATTTTTTCTTAAATGTAAAGCATTTGTTGTTGTGGATTTATGTGTGCATGCATGCTTATAGGTCAGTGTGCACACTTGAGTATACATGTGAAGGTGTGTTTGTCCATGTGTGCTTTTGTTTGTTGTTGTTGTTGTTGTTGTTGTTGTTTACATAACTATCCCTAAAACATAAAAATCCAATGCTAGGGAAAGGAGAGCACACTGACCACACACTATTGTGGCTAGGTGAGTTTAGTTAAAAAAAGCAACACTTATTCATATTTACTGCTAGAAGACTGTTGGTCATCAAAATACAAAATCTAAATCTGAAAGGCTAGAAATTAGAAATGCAGTTTGAAAACAACCTATTATTGCACAATCTTTTCTCAGAATTTCAATCATCCTCAGCATGCAGAGGGGCTCTATGGGCAAGCTGATCCTGTCCAAAACCATATACATGAAAATTAAAGGATTTTTCTAACATTAGAGCCACTTTCTAGAATTGGAGAGATCAGGGCTATGAAGTAGCTCAATTATTCTATTCTACAATGCTAACTTCCTGAACATAGATACACCATTTCTTTTTTAAAAAGATTTATTTATATATTTAATGCATATGAGTACACTGTACCTATCTTCAGACACACCAGAAAATTTCACCGGATCCCATAACAGATTGTTGTGAGCCACCATGTGGTTGCTGGGAATTGAACTCAGGAACTCTAGAAGAGCAGTTCTCTTAACTGCTGAGCCATTTCTCTAGCCCCAGATACACCATTTCTTTAAAAAATATATATACATGTAACTATTTATCCATCAGTCTATTCATCTATCTTAAATGATATATAAATATTTTGTGTGATATTAATTTTAATTAATAACATGATACAGTCTAAAATCACCCGAGACAAACTGTGTATTGCTTTGAAGAAGTATCTAGACTAGGTAAACTGAGGGAGGAATGCCGTTGTAACTGTGGGTAGCATTGTGTCCTGGGCTGAGCTCCTGGACATACTGAAAAGTAGAAAGCAAGCTGATCTCCACTGTTCAACTTTCTCTGAATCCGGGCTCAGGAAGAGATGGGCACAAGTATCTCAGTTCTTGCTGCAGTGACTTCTCCACTGTGAGTCCAAAGAAACTCTTTCAGCTTTTGTTGGCATTTATCACAATAAGAGAGGTAAATAATACAACCTGCTTTTTAATTAATACAATCCCAAGTTTTCACACTGATTTTAACCCTCTTTCAAATTGTGTTTTGGGAGGAAAGAAATTTCCATTTTCTTCCATCTCCAGATGGCCACACCAAGACCTGCTGCCATTCCAAGTGTTCAATTCCACCAAATGATCCATTACACCCTGGTGCATCTACAGTAAATAAAGGTTAAAAGATCAGAGGAGCAGGACCATATGTCCCAAATATGTTGTGTGTAGCTTGGCAATAGTAATGATGTAAGGATAGAGTCAGATTATATCTAGCTTGCCAATAGATATTTTCAGAAGTTCCCTTTGGGATGGGTAGAAAGAAAATGGACCCATAAACCACCTCTCTGCACAGATTTTTCCTGACCAATAGAAAAATAAACACACAGAATGACTAGGGTATGTGCCTTGCATTAATACCCAGGGATTCATCCTGGAACTCCTTCTTGTCAGATCATTGTTTATATAAAGTTGCACAATGGTTGCATATAACCTCTATATATCCTCCCTTATACTCTAACTCATTACTAGTTTGCTAACAACACCTGAAACAATCTAGTGTCTATGTGAATTACTGCTATACTATTTTGCTTAGGTAATAAGGATGAGAATAATAGAGGAAATTATTTTTCCACCCTATCTTTTTAAATTTTATCTGTGCTAGGTACTAAATGCAAGATCTCACACAAGCCAGACAAACCTTACCCAAATGGTTTTGATCCATGATTATTTAAATTCAAAGATATGAAACTCCTGATTACAAAGAGCTCGCCATGTGTTAAACCCTGTGAGAAAAGGCCTCCTTTGTTCAGTTCGTCTTCAAAGCTTCTTTTCAGATGGAGTCTATAATCCTAACTCCATAGTAGACCTTTCTGTTTCTTTTCTCTACAGTGCTTCCTGACTTTTAATGGCCATGGAGTTTATTCATTCTGTGTATTAGTTACTCAGCCCAGTAAAATGTAAACTTTTTTGTACAAAAATATTTTCTTTCAAGTTCTGTTAATTTAATTCACCTGCTGAGACTGTGGCTGTTTGTGGAAAGCAGCTGGAATGGAGGAAAGCATGAGCCCAGTCACGGGCTCATGGGCCCTATTGAAAAGGAAATATTTATATCAGCACACCCCCCAGGGAGTCTTCTAGGGATAAAACTGATAATGATCTAAAACATAGATCTTCACTCAATAGAGTTTTCAAGTTAAGAGATAGGTAATAGAGACATGGTAGCAAGGGAGCTGTGGCCATGCCCCAGGCTTTGGGGTTTGAAGTTGTTTGTTTTCAGGAGACAGTGTGAGTCTATTTTAAAAATATAGTCCCATAATGGAGAATCTCTTGGACTACTTAAATTCAAATTTTTAATCATCAATAAATTATTTTTATGAAATAACACCATGAGAGTCAAAATATAAAAGAGATTTCTTTTTAAATATGTCTACAGTGGTTCCAAGTTTAAGGCAGAGTATTTGGTCAAAAAAAAATACAAAACAAAAAACCTTAGACACTGATTATACACGTGTGTCTTTGTGTCTATATGTGTGTGTGATAAATGTACACATTTACACAGGCGTATGCACCTGTATACATAAGCACCGTGGTGTATGTGTGTGTGTGTGTGTGTGTGTGTGTGGGTGCGTGCATGTGTGTGCAAGTGTGTATGTGTTGGTCTGAATTTGTGTGCACAGTACATGATACTGACATCACTGCATTTCTGTCTTCTCAGTGATTCCCCACATTATTTTTGTCGTTAAGGCCATACTGAAACTGAACTGCATTGACTTGGCCCCATTGATGTCCCCTGAGCTCTTGAGGGCTGACTTTACAGATGCAGCCACCACTTCTAACTTTTTACATGAGCACTGCATATCTGAACTCAAATCCTCATGTTTTGACAGCAAGTATTTTACTGCCTGAGCCATCTGCGAGGCTGCTGTGGACCACACTGTTGGAGTAAGGGTTATAATAGACATTCCCTACAAAATGTCCACAGTGTTTCCATTATTTGGTGGAACAATGATGATGAAGTAGATGAGCCACCAATAGGAAATTTCTACCCGGCTCTTTACCAAGCACAGTGAAGGATCTATAATAGAATTGTCACACAGCAGCAAATTAATAAACAAACACACTATGCACCGATTACTTGTGTTACACATTTTCTCAATCTATTATTTTCTCTTTTATTAAGAAAATAGAGTGGATTTATCTTAGGTAGAGGCATAGAAAATGAGGTTGCTATACTCATTAACCTAATAGTGATTATAATTATATGTTTCTGCATAAAAACATAGATGCTTTAACATCTATCATTTTATATGATCTTGTTTTTTCTCTTTATGTACAATTGATATCTTATTATGCTAATTACACGTATTTCCAGTGAATAGAACACTAAACATTTCTTTATTTGGAAATATGTAATAGACTTTAAGCTTTGCATCACTCATATATCCACTGGCGGGTACATTTTGTGCAGTTAGAGAAAAATAAAGGGCAAGGATAATCCTAGATTAGACACTGGACATGTAACCTGACTATTTTCATAGCTTAGTGACACAGTTCAGTGAATAAACAGGTTTGTGACTGAATTTGAAATGCTAAGATACAAAGACTCATGGATATGAAGCTGAAAGTGCAAATCCCCAGACAGATTATGTGAACTCTCTGCCTCATGCATTTGGTCTAACAAATAAATGAGAAACTGCATATGACATAACAGTAAGTGGAACTTAGTAATCATTCAAGGACCTTCAGCTGCTGAAAGTATGGGCTAAGTGTACTGAGCTAACCCATATCTATATATAGTACAAGTATTCCGGCAGATTTGGTACCTCATGCCTCATCCTAGTTGTGGGGTCTGCCTTTTTATAATACCCTTGCATAGAGAGCATATGCCTCTTTCTCTTTCCTTCATCACTTGTATGAGTACAAACTGGTAGAGCCACAATAAAGATACCAAAATTGTGGAAGTTCCTGAAAAAGCTAGAAGTAGCTCTATCACAGGATCCAGATTTACCACTACTAGGTATATACTTAAAGGGCACTATATCATGCTACAGAGATATTTGCTCATCCATATTCTTTACTGCTAAAGTCGCAATAGCCAGGACATGGAAACAACCTACTTGTCCACCAACTGATGAAACAATGGTACATTCACACAACGATTCAGTTGTTAAGAGAAATGAAATTATGATATTCACAGGTAGATGGGAAGAGCTGGAAACAATCACTGTGAGTGATGTAGCAAACATCCAGAGGACAAACGTTGTGTGTTCTTTCTAGTCTATAAATCCTTTTCTTCTTTAGTAATGGTACTACTATCATCACTAGGACCACACTTAATCATTGAAGCTACCTCTATTAATTAATCTCCTGAAATATATGTCCTCAAATATTACCAGAATTAGAATCAGATTATGATAAAAAAAATACCTGGGGTAAAACCACTTTAAACAATGACAGCTGGTTTTATGGAAAAGTAAATATTGCAATCATTTCTTAAAAGACAGAGAAAAATTTATTGGTAGAAATTATCAAAATGAAATTTCAAGGCATCTATTGCTTTAGGGTTAGTGCTCTAGACTCTAATAAATTTTGTCATAAATATGCTAAAATGAAAAAATGCATTGAATTTATTTCCTGAGATGTGATGACCTGGACTCTTTACTGAAACTCAAAGTATTACTGAAACTCAATTGAAGCTCTCTTGTGACATTTGGAATTTCTATTTTATTTTTATTTTTTCTTCTACAATGTTAGAGTCTAGTGGACAAATGTAAAATTTTTTGCCTCTTCTTTGGGATAGGCACAGATGACTACACAAGAAGAAATATCCAGTGAATGCTCACATAACTCCACAGTGTGGCTTATGTACAGAGAATGCTGAACCATAGAAGATGTGAGCAGCCTGAACTAGAAACACAACATCAATGAAACAAAATCTACTTAGAAACAAATAATTGAAAAGTATATGTGAAGTTTGGAAAGCTGTGATGTGGAGATGACTAATATTTTGGTCTATCTGTTCCAGCATTGACAATAATTTTCTGTTTGCAGAATCACCCACTGGTGAGTACAGTTTCAGACATTGTCTAGCTGTAGTTACTCCCAAACTATCCACAACACCCTAGTTTGTAACTTCCCAAGTCACAGAGATAAGGAACTTAAATCCCATCTACGTGGAACTCCACAGGACCCAATGAGACAATACACACTGTGATGATTAAAAATACGAAATTGCGCAGGAATAAATAATATTTTTGAGTCACTTATCAACAGTGCACTAAATTTACCATTACACACACACATACACACACACACACACACACACACACACACACATACACACATACATACACACACTCCAAACAGCAGAGCAAGCTCTGTCTTCAAAGTCATTCTTCTTTGAAACTTGTGACCAGTTAGGTATGGCACCCTGTCAACAGTGTATTAAGTCCTCATTGGGCTCACAAGGCAACAAAGTTTAAGATAGATCTCCTGCACGTCTGCCATGTTTTGAGTCTGGTTTTCTTACTTTTGATCAGACTTCAGTTGGCCGTGCATGCATAAGTTAATCAACATGAATATCTTCCTAGCTATCCAATCTTATCCCCTTTGTAGACTGAAAGCACAAGAATTGTTACACCAGACCCTGGCACATTGAAGATCATATGCAGGAACAGAACTGGTCCTCATGAAACAAAGTGTTAACAGCTAGCAAGTTTACATATTCTTATCTGAACTATGTTCAGGACCCCATGTTTTTTTTTTTTTGTTTACTTGAAAACATATGATACATAAAGCAAGCTGGCAACTTACTATGTAGCCCAGACTGGCTTTGAACTCAGTGATCTTCTTACCTCAGCCTCCCTGAGTGCTGGGATTAAAGGTAAAAGCAACAACATATGATATAGGAACTGCTTAATTATGCAAATTTCTTGTGTATAACACTAGTTCTTTCTCTATTTAAGCATAAAGTTTGTATCAGTACTCTGAAGAGTAGCCTGACCATCTCTGAACTCTATCTCATCCCTCCTCTTGGTGCACATCAGGAATAGATTAAGCTTCTTGTCTCAGTTGTAAGGAGTCTTTGCAATGGGTGCTTGAGCCTATACCTGTTATGACAACAAAAGCCCAGGCTGTTGCTGTAAAACTCTGGTTACAATTTGGATAAAAGATATGAAGAAGAGTTTAACAAATGTTACAATTTTAACTGTAGGCTGTTGAACTTACAATTTGAGGAATTAATCGAATAATAGTTTTAATGTTTATAATATTTTCCAATTGTTTTCTCAATGGCTTAATACTTCTTTTATTAAAGTTAGAGATTTTTCTTATTCTAAATAACTAACATCATAGAAGCATAATCAAAATGTTTTGCCTAATCTATGTTCAAAATACTGAGTCACAGTAACTTTGAGTGGAACACAATTGTATGTATGTTTCCTTTATTTTAATTTCTATTCAGTGTTGAGTATTCTTAGACAAGCAGGCCCATACTAAGTATTGGACACAGTTGTGAGAATTAAGACCCAAAGTCACATTGTAAACAACACTCCTTATCTACTACTTACTTTCCTGGATTCAACCAGTTTGGAACTGCAAAGGGTACACTGTCCCAGGTGAATCAATGTTGCAAAGCCTATAGTAGTCCATCTGTAAAGAGCTTGTACAGACATTGGATTTACACATTCCTTCAAAAGCCATACAGCCTATAAACTATGTGTATTACACATGCACTATGCTGGGTATTGGAACTAATTCAGAGATAATTGAAATAAATAAATTTATGGGAGAACCCAAATGATGACTCAGCTGCTAGAGGTATTTTCTCTCAAGCCTAATCTGGGGTTCTACATGGTAGAAGGTGAGAATAGACTGTCTCAACTTATCCTTGGATCTCCAAATTCGCATCAAGATGGTGTATATGCATGAGTGTATATACACACATGCCACACACACACACACAGAGAGAGAGAGAGAGAGACTAAATATAATGCAATAAAAAATAAAACTTCTTATATTTTTGGTTGTGAGCCTAGCCTTTAATGGCTGAGCCATTTCTCCAACCCAGTCACAAAAGAACACACATGATATGCACTCTCTGATAAGTGGTTATTAGTCCAGAAGTTTGGAATACAGGAAGAACAACACACAAACTACAAGAAACTCAAGAAGAAGGAAGACCAAAAGGTGGACATTTCATTCCTTCTTAAAAGGGGGAACCAAATACCCATGGGAGGAGTTGCAGAGATTAACTATGGAGAAGAGACTGAAGGAAGGACAAGCCAGCCTGATATAGCTATGTCATGAGAGGCTCTGACAGGACCTGACTAATACAGATGTAGAGGCTCACGGCCACCCATTGAACTGAGTACACTGTCCCCAATGAAGGAGTTAGAGAAAGGACCTATGGAACTGAGGGGTTTGCAGCCTCTTAGGACGAACAACAATATGAACTAACTAGTACCCTCAGAGCTCCCAGGGTCTCAACCACCAACAAAGGACTGCACATGGTGGGTCTGATTGTTCTGGCAGCATGTGTATAGTAGAGGATTGCAAATTCAATCATCAATAGGAGGAGAGGACCTCACCCCTGTGAAGGTTCTGTGCCCCAGTGTAGGGGAATGCCAGGGCCAATAAGTGGGAGAGGGTGGGGTGGCAGGCATGGGGAGGGGAGAGGCAACAGGGGTTCGTTCTTGCTGTTTTTGTTTGTTTGTTTGCTTGTTTTTTGCAGGGGAAACTGGGAAAGGAGAAATTTACATGTAAATAAAGAAAATATCTAATAAAAAATTGATTGTAAACTTGAAAAAAAATAAAACTTATATGAGGCTCTTTACAGGACATTTGCATAACCTATGGCATTTAATATAAGAGAAATAATCAGTTTTATATCTAATTATAGATTGTCTGCCAGGTTTTGTAGTTAACCAAAGGAAAGCTGCATAGACATTTTATTCTTTACATATAAAAATACCAACAGCCTTAATTAAGTAGGTCAATTCCCATTTATTTCATACCATTTGTGAGGATGCTTGAGTTCATAGCTTTCCATAATATTACCTACACACAGAAATTGAGCTGGGTTTCTGTTTGTTCCATAGAGGTGTTACTGGACAGTGTTCTTTCCAGTGCACATGGAAATAGATAAAATTATAAATGAGTCCTTAAACTGAGCGATGCAAGCACGACCTGAGAGCTGCTGTGATTTGATCTTCTTAGACCTCTTCAGGAAGTTCATAGTAGAATTTAGGAGGATCATCTTAACTGTGTTGGGAGGAAGCAATGTTTATGCAGGTTGAAGAAGACATTTATCATGTGACAGACATATTTTTGATACTTTCAAGATCAGTTTAAGGCACCTTTTTCTTGAAGTTTTAACAAGAACTTTGCTGTTTTTTTAACAAGATAATCTACAGATTTCTTTTTTTTCAGTTCCTGCAGTTTCCCATACAGTAGGCACATCACGTGCATGCAGGATTTATAGCTATCTTTAGAGTTTTATATATAGATTTTATAAATGAGTCAGTGGCACCAATACTGGCCTTCCCTCACCTGCCACAGCGATTCAGCAACCTCATCTGAGTCCTCAGGTGCAAATGCACCAGACCCCTAGAGGGACTGAAGTTCTTAGCAGAGTTGTAGATATTTCCAGGAGACTGTGGGTGATTTGACAAGTGCTTAGTCTCCCACAGGCTAACACAGTAACCTAACCCCCAGAGTGCAGATCCTGCTCCTCCAGTAGGCATTAAGGAGGCACAGACCTACAGGAACGGGCCCTACTGGATATTTATAGGTAAGAACAAAAAACAAGTGCCTGCTAAACGTGCAGACACTCTTGAAAATTCATTTACAAGTTTGATGTGATATGTTCAAAATAATCATAATTTCCTGTGGAACCATCAAATAACTAGTATCATTCTGCTTTGGTGCTAAGTACAAATAGAGGAGGCAACACTTAAGGCTATGTCTATATGAGGATGGCCTGTTATCAAGTAAAACAATCAAATACAATTACGTCTGCACTGTGATTGCTGCAATGTCAGATTATTTCTTACCTTAAAGCAAAACAATGTGCTATTAATGTTTGTTACCTGTGGTTCTCATAGATTTCCCTAATATTTGATACATTCATTGATATAAGTAGTTAACCTCTAATGCATGCTTTATTTTAAAAGCTTTGATTTAAACACTTGACATTTTGTGTTTGCTTATTACTAATTTTTAAATTTTCTGTCTCAAAGAGGCTGGATGAAGTATCAGAGTGAAAGTCTATTTAAAGCATGCTATTCTTGCAACAGTTCCAAAAGTAACAGCTTCAGGTTTCCTCAGTGCACTGAGGTGAGAGCAATTCTTCAGTCTGCCCTATATTTTGTTTGTGTGCCTTGGTCTGTAGTTCCTGTGTTTACTGCATAGTGTTCTTCATGGAACTGGGCAGCACCACTACCTTAATTGCATTGTGCCTATATTTGCTGATTTAAAAATGCCTTTGTTGACCACAGGGTCAAGAGGACATCAATTCTGAATATAATTGTGTCACCTGTGAGTTTTTATGGAAGAGATTGGGTGTCAGTGGGGTCAGTGGTAAGAAAGGAGGGAGGAAAGGTGTATACCTAAGGAATCAGAAGGTTCTAGTTGGCATTAAAGTGATGAGAATTCAATAACAGTGAGTAATTCATCAGGAAGGCTTGTTTCATTCAGAGTTTCTCTTGCTTTACAGAATTGAGCACCCTGTATGATGAATTCTCTAAGAGTTAGTTTAGATGAAGACCCAAATTAAATAGTAAGCACATCAGATTCCTCACCTTCTACCACATTTTCTGCTCTAAAATGTGACTTTTTATTCTGTCTTAATTTTTTTAAAAAAAATTACTTAGATTTGTTTGAGGATAGCACATGCATGTGAAGGTCAGAGGGTGATTTGTGAACGCATGTCATGACTTGTACCTTTTAACCTTCCCTTGTCTGTGCATAGCATTGAACTGTATGCTGATATAAACAGCTTCATGGTGGGTATTACAGGTGCTACCTACTTGGATTGAAATATTATACTGAAATAATTATATATGCAACCATTTTTTTTTTCAAGACAGGATCTCTTTGTATAGCCCTGGCTGTCCTGAAACTAGCTCTGTAGACTAGGCTGGTCTTGAACTCATGGAAATTTGCTTGCCTGTCTCCGGAGTGCTGGGATTAAAGCTATGTGCTACCACCAGCCAGCAAGCATTCATTTTTTAACAATATTGCAAGTTTACATACTTTATATGCCTATTAAAATATGGTCACTTATGTATTATTGTGTTATATATTATTGATATACTTACTTCTACAATTTTTTTTTGTTTTTGGAAAAATGATGAGTTGAAAAATATTCAATCCTAATTTTAAGAAGATGCGTTAGTTCTCAAAGCAATGGTAACAAACCATATGTAGATCCTCTCTGCTGGGAACAACATGTAACAGTTATTTTTCAGGAGAGCTTGTGGGTTGGCCTCTTTTGGCATCGTTTATCAAGAGACAAAATGACTTAGGGTCCAATTAGTTTTCTGGTATTTTTAAACTTAAGTATTAAAGAAGAATTTCCCCTAAAGATACATTTGGAAAAAGATGTTATTAAATTATTTCCTAATTTTGGGTGAGTGCAAGACATCATATATACAAAAAATTGGATAATCCCTCTCACATGCTCCTGGAAAGCCTGAAGAGGAAAACTCCATCTTGCTGCAGATCTCTGCAGAAGGTTTACTGGTAAACCTCAACAATGAATGATGGTGGCCCTTGGCAATGGGAATGATGAGCAGATGATTATCTTGGAAGAAGTTCACAAATTAAATGTATTAGAAATTACTACTATAAGAGATGTACTTATACTTAGATTTTAATTTTTCTGTTTTTACTAGTTTCCACTTTTATATATTTTGAGTATTATTTTATCAATGAGGTTGCAGCTCAGCCTCAGGTCTCCCAACATTGCTCCTGCAGCACATAACTTAGTACACGATGGTCACATGCTTACAGCCTCCAGTGGTGTATCAAGAGTGCTTTCTGTTCAGTACCATAGTCTGTTTTTGTAATTGGGTTGTTTGTTTTCTTAATTTTTAGATTTTTGAGTTAGTTGCACATGGTTGAATTATACCTCTGTCAGGTGTAGAGTGGACAAAAATTCTTTCCTACCTTGGCCTTCCTCCACACTCAGCTGTGTCTGTTGCTCCAAAGACTCTTTAAGTGTCTAAAGATTGAGGCCATTGGTCGATTGTTTTACTCTGTGAGCTACCTAAGTCCTGTTTACAGAATCAATACATATGCCTATAACTGATTGGATTCTTTTTATTTTAAGACAATAAGGTTTCTTAAATTTTTCCTATTTATGCAGCTTAAATTATGCATACTCTAATAGTAGGATACATTTTTGTATGCACAGATAGATGGATGCATACAGATTTCAAAGCAGATTTATTTTATCATCTATTAGTGTGTGTGTGTGCATGTGTCTATCTGTGTTTGTGTGTGTCTTATGTATAAGGATATATATGAAGTCCAGAAAGAGACATTAGATGTCCTGAAGCCAGTGTGGTAGGTGGTTGTGTGCCGCCTTTTATGGTTCCTTCTGAAGTATAGAAAGTGTTTTTCACCACTAAAACATCACAGCACATTCAGGATTGTGTGTGTAATAAGGGTAGAAATAAAGGCAAGACAAAATAAAATTTATAAATTATGTCAGTCAATTTTCAAGACTATATTAAAACTTAAACGGTACTATGTTAGTTGGGTTTAATTGACAAAAATCAAAGATCTTCAGTGTTAAAGGTAGCCTTAGAAATCCTATACCCACATTTTTCTTCAGGTAAAGATACTTTTGATAGTGAAGTACTCACTAAACCTAAGTTAACTGAACAGGTATTGTTTCATAGTGCAGAGATGACCTTTCTGACAGCCAGCACTGGGAGGAGGTGTTACTCCTTGAACTAACACAGTCCTATGCGAAAGCCTTCTGCCAGAGATGGTGTTTTCAACCAGCCGAGAACAGGCATATTGTTTCTGTCTAAATTTCCTTCTCCCCAGAGCACACACCCCTAATTTCTCCCCTCATTTCCCAGGTGTTAAAGATTCATCATGTCCTGCTCTCTTCCCTGAGCTTTGCAGGTGACTAATGCCGCTGTGGCAGACGGAGTCTGACAAGAGCTGAGCTACCGCGGGGCACCCAACAGCTTTCATTCTGCACAGGATTCCTATTCATACTTTTGCAGCCAAGTTTCCTGAAGATTGAAACATAGCAACCCAATAGTCCGTCCTCACTATTAAAACTTTGTCTTTTGAGTTGGTTTTACCTTATTTTATGCACTTCCTTTCAATTTGTTTTTCTCACAGGAAAGCAGTTTTTTTTCTTTTTTTTTTTTTAGCCATTTATTAGAACTTTTACAAACACCACAACAGGGAGCTTTAAATATGCCAATTTAGTTCATTGAAATAGTTATTAGACTCTTCAAAATAAAAATAACAACAATTTAATTGAGACAGTAAAATCATTTCTTTAAAATACTTAGTTCTAACTGCTTTTTATATAAGAAATGACTTAACTTTTACTCTCATAAAATATAATTTTTAAAGTGATTACCCTAATTTGTTTTTCATTTTTGGTAAAAGTGCAAGTGTTTAACAACTTATCATTTATAGGCCTGATTTGAGCCACCCACCCACTAGTCCTTTGCCAGGCGGCTGTATTGGAATATAATTATGAAAGTGGTTTAAGGAAAACTACCAAACTACATTCTACAGTTAGTATTTTCCATAACATTTTAAATTATTTTTAGCAAGTAACAATTGTTCTCTCGAATGTAAGACTATCTTTGTAATCCCTTTTCTGATATTAATAAGCATTTTAAAACATTAGACATGTCAGCATGGCAAACGGTAGAAACCATCATGCTTTGTGTCTAGGCATTTTAGATGCTAATTTTATAAAGCAGAGCAAAACACTCTCCCATCGACTCAAAATCACACTCTGGTTTTGCCACTGTAATATCTCTTCTCTCTCTCTCTCTCTCTCTCTCTCTCTCTCTGTCTCTCTCTCTGTCTCTCTGTCTCTGTCTCTCTCTCTGTCTCTCTCTCTGTCTCTCTGTCTCTCTCTCTCTCTGTCTCTCTGTCTCTCTCTCTCTGTCTCTCTCTCTGTCTCTCTGTCTCTCTCTCTCTGTCTCT
>NW_022196906.1:5069207-5077714 GCF_008632895.1 Mastomys coucha
CTCTGTCTCTCTGTCTCTCTCTGTCTCTCTCTGTCTCTCTCTCTCTGTCTCTCTGTCTCTCTCTCTCTGTCTCTCTCTCTCTGTCTCTCTGTCTGTCTCTCTCTCTCTCTCTCTCTCCTTCTTTACAGGTTTTGAGTAGTCGACTTTGACCTGGAAGATCTCATGGCTGTTATGCTTCCATCTCCCAGGTGTTAGGTTTACAGGCACAGGCCACCAGTCCTGGCTGCACTCACAGTTTCTCACTTAAATATTTAAACTTGCAAGAAAACACTGAGCATGCTTCATAGCTGTTCACTCACTCTGGTTTTCCCTACCTAATAATTCAAGAGAAACTCATTCTTGACCTTCAAAACAAGCCAGTTTGTGTAAAGCTCACTTGAAGGCTTTGGTTTCCCTTTTTCTCATTCATTGTTTCAGTTAAAGTGCTTTTACTTTCCAAGAAGCACAAGGCACGATGTTTATAGATCACCAAGCCCCTTGTACTCCACAGTGAGCCACCAACGTAGATGTCCTGACTTGTTCTCCTCCTTTCCGTGGAACTAGAGAAAATGAAAGCTTTAGACAGGCCATTTAGCTTAAACGAGCAGACTTGGCACTCAGAATCATGTTTTCTAGCAGCAAATACCCCACCGTTCTGCATTTGCAGACTGTTTCTTGTTCTGATGAGAAAAAGAATCAAGCTACAGAAGCGTAGGTCAGAAATAATACCAAGCGAGACTAATAATGTTAACTATTTAAACAAGGATTTTAAATATTTTATTAAGGGGAAATACATTTTATTTTCTAACACATATTGATATCTGTTCTAAATCAATATGCTAACAGTTTTTGTCCATTTAAGTCAATGTGATGGCAGTTCATCAATTCATTTTGGACATTCAATGGAATATAAATTCTTCCACTAAGAAGCCTCTCATTTCATTAATACACACGATTAAATTTTTATTTTATACACTGTTGGGCTTTAATTTAGGAAGGGTATATATAATCCACATATACTATTGAAGGCTATAGTCAAATCGTTCAAAGTCCCCAAGTGTTTGAATACTCACCCCTAGTAATAGGAATTTGGTGGATTCTTTATTATTTAATAGGAAAGCTAGTAAAAGCAGAAGCAAGTCGAACATCTTACATAAAATACAGACTGTTCAGCCCGAAGACATTTTTGATACATTTGTATTTTGTAGTCTTGAACATGTTCACCATAGAAGTAGGTGATTGATACTCAATATCAATTCAATTATTTAATTCAATAATAGACATTATAGCCATGATCATTAGTACAGAATAATTGTTATTTTGGGTAGAAGTCTCTTTACTTTTTCTCTTCATTCCTCCTATTTGGTCTTACTGTCTCCTGACAATAGTCTTGATATCAAGATATAATCAACTTAAATTCTGAGTTTTCACCTTTGTAGATCTAGAGCAGGCACAGCTGTTCTTCTCCTCCATCCCCTGTACTATAGCTTGAAGTCTCCTCTACCTTTACCCTTCACCTCCTGTACTATAGCTTGAAGTCTCCTCTACCTTTACCCTTCACCTCCTGTACTATAGCTTGAAGTCTCCTCTACCTTTACCCTTCATTATTATTCCTTCAGGTTCTGCAGCTGCTCTCTCTTTGCACCACCGGACGCATCTCTTTTTCTCTGTAACCTGCACGGTACACTAATTCTTCCATATTCTGTCTCCACTTGAATGGCTTCCCTGGCTTTTAGGTTACACCAATGAAGACTACAAACATGTTATCTCAAGGCAACTCAGCTTTCTTGTGACTTCAGCTCCTGTGTCCCATGGTTCAATGTGCCCTACAGCATCACATGACTCCACAGCATCATTGCTCTGCCATCTTCACCATGGGACAACTGTGAGTTCTTATAATCCCATCTTTCACCTTCTCCTATTGCTGTCTTCCCAATCTTCTTAAGGAGAAATTACCTTCGTAGTTATAAAGGCAATGCCTGCACTGCACTATAGCCATAAATTGTTTTTATTTATTATAAGCATATAATTCACCAGCAAACACCAAATCTTTAATTAAACAATGACACTCATCCAAAAAATTTCTTTCTTTCCATTACTTTTCTACAGCTATTGTCCATTTTCTAGTTCTTATGCTAATCTGAATGAAAAAATGTTTCATTGAACTCTCCTCACCCTTGAGTAGTTAGATGCAATAACTTAAGGGGAATTGATTAAATTCACTTGTGCATATTATTATATCTCCATATACTTTTAATATAGCGAATGATAAAGTCAAAGAGTCCAAGTTACTTTTAGACCAATATTAGGATTAGAGTTAAGAAGTCACATACAAGTATTTGATTCAGAATTCCATCCTAAGTCTCAGTGTGTATTTACAGAACAGAACCTGACACTAGTTAATTTTATCTTTGCAGTAGATGTCATTCCTGCATTCACTGCAATTCCTCTCTTGCTCCCCTAAAGCCATACTGGTCAGTTTGTGAGTTCACTGGAATTTTCCCAGCTCAATGGTTCCTCCTTTTCTGCCCCTGGGTTTTCATGAGCATTATATAAATTAGGCATGTGTTGAACAGTGCTAAAGTCAGTCTTATACAGACGCAGGGTGGAAACAATCTTAAAAATCTTGAATTTATGACTATTGTGAAGTATAATTACAAAAGGACTTCTCTTGTAAGCAAATGCTGAATTCAGCTATTGTAAACAGTATAGGAGTTCTTAAAAAGCAATTTCTTTTAGAAATTAGTGAAATAACTCTGGTGCAACTAAGACTTTCAGAGAAAACATCTTGGGAGGGAAGTAAATATTATTATGATCACTTGACTTTCTGATATGTAATAAAAGATCTGATAGTCACTTCTCTACACAAATGAACAATGCTGAAGGAATGTGAATCAGAACTACATCTAATATTTCTTAAAAGAAAATGGCCGTACTTATCCAATGGCTTCATACTTAAGATGACTTGGGCAACTTTAAGTAGGATAGAATGGAGTGTGAGTAATTTCCAAACTGACATTCAGAAATGCAGCTCAGGCTTTACGTGGTATGTACCACACACATGTGATCTCAACCATGCACATGTGATCTCGAAAGTTGTAAGGGTGAAGCAGGAGGGTCAGCATTTTCTTGACTACACAGTGAGTGTAAGGCTAGCCTGGATGACATGAGAACCTAAATCAAGAAAGAAAGAGTAACAAATTAAGACTCTATGTAACTTATGGTTCACTGTGTTGGAAGTATTGGATCATTTGAGAAATTTAGTGCTCATTGTTCTAATCCTTAAATTTAGTATAAGCCAATTTTATAAAATAAACTAAATAAATCAATTTTTATTATTGCTATGAAAGTTAATAATGACACAATACTGCCCAAATATCCTAGGTCATCTTTATTTAATATAAATATGTAAGCAACATATGTGAGTCCTATATATAATATTAAATTTTGTCTTAACTATCCATGGGAAGGAAAGAAGAGAAAAAGCTAATTCTACTCATATATCTTGTGTCATTTATTTCAAATGTTCTCATTTTACTTTGAAAATAAATAAATGGAATATTAATAAACTACTGGGCACTGAAATTTGCGAATTTGTGTTGTTTTCATACCACATGTCAGTTCAAGGATCCTGCCCACATATGCATCTGCCTATATGGGACAATACAAACTTAGATAATACTACATTGTTAAGGACATGGCTTAGGCACATATATTTTGTCAGCAACTTCCCAGCTATTTGGTACTTTATGAAATACTTCTCAGTTGCTTTACATGTAGAATTGTTTAATATGTTCACTGTCTCCTAGCTGCCAGCATGACGTAGGCGACTCTTAATTCTCAATTCAAAATAGATGGGTGTCTATTTGTAAGAGCCCAGCCATATTTTTGGAATCTATTATTAAATTGTGGGGCCTTGAGGAGCTAGACAATAACATCTGTTACAGCTCAGTTTTGAGAATTTATGTGGCTGTGGAGGAGAATCTTCTAAGTTCTAAGAACAAAGAGCATTCTCACTACAAAAACACTGGTGTATGTTAGTCCTTTGCTTTTGTTTATTGCAAGGATCTGATCTCATCCTCAACAGAAAGCATTTTCTGACAAAAGGGCAGTCTGGGAAGGAGAGGTAGCTTAGCAGTTAAGAGCTCTGCCTCATCTTTCATAGTTCACAAGTTCAATTCCCAACACCCATATAGTAGCTTACAGCCTTTGTAAATCCCAATCCAGATGGTCAGAAGCTCTTCTCTGTCCTCTGCAGACACCAGGAACATACATGGTGTATGAACATATACACAAGCAAAACCTACATACACATGAAATAAAATTTAAAAAAATGTAAAAAGGACAAAGTTTACCTGTGCAAATCTATGTGTATGTATATAAAAGGAATAAAAATGGAATGGTGGGGGGACTAGGGAGAGAAAATGAAATGGGGATATTTGATCAGTTGTTGATGACAATGTTTTAAACCCTAGAATTGAGACTATAGCATTTAAAAATTTTCCTTAAAAAAGAAAAATTAATATAATGAGGAGAATAATGTGAAAATCGGTTATTAACTGTGCTGGAAAATACTAGAGAGGGTTCAGGCACCTGGAAGACCTGTCTCCAGGAAAAGTTTTTCCACTCTCCCTTGTTTCCTCTTGTATGCATCACTGGAGTCTTTGAATGGTACAATTAAATGTCATGACATATAGGCACAGGCGTGACTTTCCAATTATTTCTGCCAGGGAAAATGCAATAATTCTTGCTTCACATCTTAGCTTAGTGTTAGGTATCTTTAAAATAAAAATAATAATTGTTTCACGTGTATGAATATTCTACTTCCATATACATATGTATACCACATGTATGCTTGGTGCCCACAGAGTTCAGAGAAGGCTTCAGATACCATGGAATTGCATATACATGCAGTTGTGAGCCACCCTGTGGGTTCTGGGAACAGAACATGGGACCTTTGAAACAGCAAAAACATGCTTTTAACTATGGACCTCTTTTTCCAACCCCAATATTACATATCCTAAATAGCAAAACAATATTGAATTATATTCAGAATTTATCTATGACATTCTTAATTGCTTTAACATTTCAACTACTTGAAAAGTATAGTTATAGTGTGAATAATTGATTCCAAAGAGAAATTGTCTGTTGAGTGTATGGAAGATATCAGCATCAAGCTAAGCCTTGCAGAGCTCTGCCTAGGGGTGAGAGGACACTGAAGATTATTATAAGGAACCTCAAATCCCCAGCTTCCCTGTATCCTTGAGATGTAATTATTTCATCTCCTTGGCATTCACCCATATCACATGTGAACAAAAGCCTCTTCTGGAGGATCCATACTTTTCTTCCCAATTGTCATGCGTCAGAAATAAACAGGCTCAGAATATGAGCCAAACTGAAACAATGAACTTGCTTAAACTAATATTAATACAGAACTATGGAACTCTGCTTTATGGCATTCAGTCATGAGGACAAAACAAGGCTGGCTCAGGACAGTGCTACCATGCATCATTTAAAAGATATGTCAGCTTTTGAGGACAACTTACTAAATCTTCCATATATGAACTGGCCACTAAAAATCAGAAAGCAGTACCAGCTTCTAAATTGAAGGGGCTACTGTCTTAAGGAAATAATATTATTAATAAGTTTCCACTTTTTCTTTAAAAATTTTTATTTGTATTTATAAGTATGTGTGAGAGTATGTGTATGTATATGTATGTATATGTACATATGTTCATGTGTGCATGAGTTTTTCCCTGCAGACAGATGCCTATGGAAGCCATAAGATGTCAGATGTCCTGGAGCTGGAGTTGCATGTAGTTGGAAGACAGCTGACACTGATGTTGAGAAGCAAGCTCAACCACTGAGCAAATTTTCCAGCCCCAGTTTCTATCTTTGAGACTCAGGTTACCCCCTCTTACAATATGCTAAGGTCAGACACTACCTTTTAGACTTCATCCGGATCTTTTTCTACCAACAGTCTAACTGGTGTCTCCACATATATTAACTTATCTCTACTTTTTTTCTACAGTGAATCATTATTTCAAAGAGACCTGATGCCTACACAGTTATAACTGTCAATTTCTCTAGAGATATACCCATCAGTTTTCCTGTTTGCTTTTGAGATTCCTCCAGTCAGTCTCATTCAAAAAAAAAATGCGAAAAGGAGGGGATGGCAGGATGGCTTTGCAAAAAAGCAATGGCTGCTAACTCAGAAGACATGGCTCTGATTCTCAACACCAAACAAAAACCTCTAACTCTAGTCCCAAGTAATATGATGCCCCTTCTGGCCTCCAGGGGCACTGCACTTCGAAGATACACTTACATACTTGTAGACAAAGTTAATATAGTCTTTCTGTTCATGTTTAGTAATATCTTTTGCCCGGTGTAACTACAGGCTATGGTTGCCTCGCTTAAAAATAGCTTTCTATGGGTTGAGTTGGCATAGATATTATCCTGTTTCTTTATATCAAGATTTTAAAGTTCAAATCAAGCCATTTTTCATTATTTAGTTTATGAACAGCACATCAAACGATTTAATTTTATTTAGCTTTCCACTTAGAATTTCAGTTACACAGTTGTGGGACAGTATTTCCTCCTCACTCTTCAGTCTAATATCATTTTGTCTTTCCATTACATTTATAAGATGGAAATGTTTTTGTGGTTCCCATGGTCATTCAAAGGGCTGCATAGGTTTCATCCTATTCAATTAACATATTAAACAGTCTGGCCCTACAGGGGAAAATTCTCTGAAAAGAACACCAATAGCTTATGTTCTAAGATCAAGACCTTACAAAATTGCAAAGCTTCTATAAGGCAAAGGACACTGTTAATAGGACAAAACAGCAACCAACAGATTGAGGAAAGATCTTTACCAATCCTATATCTGATAGAGGGATAATATCAAATATATACAAAGAACTCAAGAAGTTAGACTCATGAGAAATAAATAATCCTATAAAAATGTTGTACAGGGCTAAACAAAGAACTTTCAACTGAGGAATATCGAATGGCTGAGAAACACTTAAAAATGTTCCTTAGTCATCAGGAAAATGCAAATCAAAACAACCCTGAGATTCTACATCACACCAGTCAGAATGGCTAAGATCAAGATCTCCGCAGATGCTGACAAGGTTGTGGAGAAAGAGGAACACTCCTTCATTGCTGGTGGGATTGCAAGCTGGAACAACCACTTTGGAAAACAGTCTGGCAGTTCCTCAGAAAATTGGACACAGTACTAACTAAGGACCCAGCTATACCACTCCTGGGCATATACCCAAAATATGTTCCAACATATAATAAGGACACATGCTCCACTATGTTCATAGCAGCCTTAATTATAATGGCTAGGAACTGGAAAGAACCAAGATTATCCAGCTAAGGACTCAAGTTATACCACTCCTGGGCATATACCGAAAATATGCTCTAACATGTAATAAGGACACATGCTCCACTAAGTTCATTGCAGCCTGATTTATAATAGCTAGGACCTGGAAACAACCAAGATGTTCTTCAACAGAGGAATGAGTATAGAAAATGTACATTTACACAATGGAGTACTACTCATCTATTAAAAATGATGAATTAATGAAATTCTTAGGCAAATGGATGGAACTAGAAAATATCATCCTGAGTAAGGTAACCCAATCACAAAAGAACATACATGGTATGCACTCACTGATAAATGGATATTAGCCCGGAAGATCGGAGTACCCAAGATACAATTCACAGACTACACGAAGCTCAAGAAGAACGAAGACCAAAATGTGGGTGCTTCATTCCTTCTTAGAAGTGGAACAAAATACTCACAGGAGCAAATATGGAGATAAAGTGTAGAGAAGAGACTAAAGGAAAGGCCATCCAGACACTGTTTCACCTGGGGATTCACTCCATATACAGTCACCAAACCCAGACACTATTGTGGATGCCAAGAAGTGAATGCTGAAAGGAGCCTGATATGGCTGTCTCCTGAGAGGCCCTGCTAGAGCCTTACAAATACAAGGTGAATGTTAGGAGCCAAGCATTGGACTGAGCTAGAGTCCCTAATAGAGGACTTAGAGAAGGTACTGAAGGAGTTCAAGGGATTTGTAACCCCATAGGAAGAACTACAGTATCATTCAACAAGACCTCTCAGAGATCCCATGCACTAAGCCATCAACCAAGGAGTACACATGATTTCAGCTTGATATGTAGCAGAGGATGGCCTTGTCAGGCATTAATGGGAGAAGTAGTTTGTCCTATGAAGGCTAGATAGATGCCCAAGTGTAGGGGAACACCCTCATAGAAACAGGAGGAGGGAGGAAGGGATATGGGGTTTCGGGGAAGGGGGAACCAGGAAAGGAGATAACATTTGAAGCATAAATAAACAAAATATAAAAAACATGCAGAGAGAGAGGGAAGAGAGGGAGAGAAGGAAAGGGAGAGGAGAAGGAGAGAGAGGGAGAGGGAAACAGATTGAGAGAAAAAGACAGACAAAGTGCAAGAGAGAGAGGGAGAGAGAGAGAGAGAGAGAGAGAGAGAGAGAGAGA
>NW_022196906.1:5077724-5121736 GCF_008632895.1 Mastomys coucha
AGAGAGAGAGAGAGAGAGAGAGAACCAACAAGGAAAAGAGAGAGTTTGGCTTTTTATTTATTTATTTACTTATTTATTTATATTTTATGCATAGGCATATGTGTGTGTACCTGAGTATGCATGTGCACCTTGTACTCATAAAGTACTCAGTTTGTGCTAGAGTAGCCAGTTGAGGGCATAAGTTCCCTTGGAAATGGAGTCACAGTTGCAATCTGCCTGGTGAGGAGGCTGTTAGACAGGGAACTCGGGTCCTCTGTAAGAGCAGCAAGTGCTCCTAAGTATTGAGCCATGGCTCTATCCCCTTAACACGTTGAAAAGAATTGTGTTGTGTTAACATAAGAAAGTCATAGCAAAGCAATATGAGATTAATGAAGTAAGACCTGTTTGAACCAGATAATGCTCTGCTTTAGGCATTTCAGTGCTCTTTACATTTATACATTGTGTGTGGGGTAAGGGTGCTACATTTTAGTCAACCTTATTTGTTAAGGTGTTTGAAAAAGAAAGGCATTTGAAAGGAGGTGGTTTACAGCTGCTATAATTGCTGAAGGCACAGACATGAGGAAAGAACACGATTAGGTTTACTGTCAGAGCTAAGATCATAGGTAACTCTGGCAAAGAGCACACATGGGAATTTTAGGTAACTAACTTCACAGAGAGCACACACAGCTCCAGGCACTGGCCATTACTCCTGGGACAGCATTAATGGCCACTATATGGAAAGACTTATGTTGCTGGTCCCTCTCAAGCATGGCCCCTGCTTGCTGTTGTCCAGCCCTCAGTGCTCTGAGCAGGTGTTGAAGGAATGAATAATATCAAGAAATGGGGACATCGATTTTTCCTCTCTTTATCCTTTGTTTCTTTTCCTTCCCATTTTTCCTTCTGTTCTCTTTCCCTCATTTTTTCTCCCCTCCCTCTCTATTCTCCCCTAGATCTTTCTCTTCCTCTTCCTCTGCTTTTCTTCTCTTTCTTTCTTTCAATATTTCATTGTAATCTCAGCAAAGTTTTGTTCTTTGTTAAAAATCATCATATTCATTTTACCAGAGTGTAGCCATCTGTTAAACAATTTCTACATACCAAACCCCAAATGAATACATTATATGTATATGTTACTGCATATACATAGATGTAGTTATAGATATGCTCTATTCCATCTTCTCACACCTTTTCTAAAAATAAGGCAGGATCCACTTGTGTAAGTATAGAAACTCTGAGGCTCAAGAAAGTTAACACAATAGCTGAAGTTTCTAGAGATGGCAAAACTTTAATAGAGACACACCTGAAAGTATTTCTTATTCCTAAGCTGTAATCTTTTCATGTGTCATTTATACTTCAAAACATAAAGAAAATACAATAGCTTTTTAAGAAATAGGCTACACTTATTACACATTTTTTCTTATCCCTCAGTCCAAAAGCAAGAGATTAATACTATTGTAGACTCATCTACTAACAAAATTAAGGCCCCAGATATAATGTGAAATGGCCTGGAAATTTTCATGTTTCTGGCCAGTCTGGTTTTTCCATTGGTCATATGTAAACAGGATTGGTTGGACAGAAATTGAAAGATATTTTGCTCTAGAACATTTATTTTGAATTTTGCCCTTCAAAGACATTTTTCCTGATCACGAAAGGTATAGAAAAGTTTTACACAATTGAAATGTAAACATTTCTGATTAAAAAGAAAAACTAAAGTGTATATGTGTGCATGTTCATATGTGTGTGCATACGTGCATGTGTGTGTGTATGTGTATGCTTACATGGCTGGTCGACAAATTATGGGAGTAATTTATCCCCATTCAACAACATTGTTTATAGAGACAACACAATTCAAACAACTTTGCAGCAAGCACCTTAATAACCCTCAGCCATCTTGCTGGCCCTTGTATTCTGTTTCAATGATTCTTGCCCATTATTTTCATAGTATTTAAGGAGAGCTCCTATTTACTGAGCATATGTCACATCTTGCATGACAGGTTGTCATAGCCTCTAGTAACAGTAATGATTGTCTGTAGACAATTTATGGCTGTGTTCCATCATGCTTCTAAAGACTTTGTTCCATAAAGGGTAGGTACTCTGTCACTTCTTCACCCCCCCCCAATTTCATTCTCCTTTCTCCTTCCTCTAGGTAACCCCTATTTACTTTCTTGTCATTAAGAATTCCAACTGAGACAAATTTATTTCCAAAGATAGCATCAGTGAACAGGTTAATAGTCAAACTACAGCCAACTTCACTGAATACACCTTTCACGGTATAATATTTCATATCAACTGTCTAGAAACTTAAGGAAGAATTATCTTTGAGTTGATCTAGATAGACAATTTTACATACTTTCGGTAATAAATTTCTAATAAAGTAGTTCAAAACCCAAGTTTTATAAAACAAACTCCAACTATAGTTAAAAACAAATAACTACGTTTCACAAAGTAAAAAAAATATGGATCAATATAGCATACCCCCTCAAATAAATTGTGAACTTAGTGATGCCTAACTTTTGTGTAAGGGACCATTCCTCCTTCCTTTACAAGTAGGAGTCACAGTCCCCAGCTGCTCTTGAGGCACATCTGTGGAGATTGTTATGGTTCCCAAAATTGCTGATATGTCCAGATATTCAGTGTTTCTATGTTCCTTCTAATTTAATATTATGTACTATGAATTACATACTGTGTACATGTTCATGTATACACAGCACATACAATTAACAAATACATGCGAGTGATTTCTACCAAAATTTTTCAAAAGCATTATCAATGAATCTAAATTCATTCGTCTGAAATGTAGGGCACACTGCACTCTGCCATCCCCAGCCACTGTACCTCAAGCCGCATGTAGTACCGTCCTGCTTACTTTCACTAGGTAATCAGGAATCTTGCCAATTCTGAACATCTGTAACCCCAGAGTCCCAGAGGCCCCTGGCTAATGGAAGGAACTCTCCCTGTTGGTCCTGGGCCAATGACTACTAGAGAGAGCTGTGTAAGTTACCAAGGGAAGTATTTTATGCTCAGAGGCTGAACTCAGGACCCCTTTTAATATGGGTTGCCTCTTATAATGGCTTAGTTGGTCATATTGAGATGCACTATCAATGAGTCCCCTGAATATCTTCAGTGGTTGGAGAGACAGATGACATGCAAGTCTGTGAACAAAGAGGACTTTACTTAATGTGACACTGTCACCCAATCTCTTCAGACTCATCAATTCTAATTCACTTATGCCTCTTTGGAATGCTCAGCCCAACTTGTCTGCTTAGAGCATTTCAATTCTACTGATGGGCTTTTCAATTAGTGACTCAGAAAAGTAGTAAGAGTGACATGAACAGAGTGCACTGTGCTCTGCCAAGCCAGGATCCACAGCTTCTCTGTTCAGTGACTGGAGCTACACGTCCTCATTCTCAAACCTCAGTGTAATAATAGGTCAGAAAAAGTCTCTTCTCAAGCTCTGATTAGAGTTCTATTGACCTCCACAAATTGGATACACTTCAGTTGTCAC
Organism: Mastomys coucha; assembly: GCF_008632895.1. NCBI lineage: Eukaryota > Metazoa > Chordata > Mammalia > Rodentia > Muridae > Mastomys > Mastomys coucha. Next base: position 5,081,206 of record NW_022196906.1, read on the forward strand.
CTAAGACAATGAACTAGGTCACAGTTGCTCAAGACACTCCTAGCATCTTACTTCTGTTGTTAATACGTCTAGAATAAACTTAAACTTCATTTTCATCCATGTGTAAGTGAGCAGTGGATTCTCTCTCACCCCATAGAAGCTGTGTGGGGTTCTCTTACTTTTTCTGAACTTCCCAAGCACCATAAATCATTTATTTCTCTCCTTGCCATGCTGAACTAAGGAGGCCAGATACAATTTAATGTTCATAGTAACTCAGAAGTAAAAATATAATATGGAGTTGGACTTACTAAAATGTGCCTATGCTTAAATAAAGTGGTATACAGAAAAATAGCACCATACCATAGGTTTACATTTGTAGAAGGAATATAGATAGCTGAACTTATTTAACTTTATTTTGTATCTGTAATTTAATCTGAGATTATTCTTACAGTAGGCCAAATTATGATGACTAAATTTGTCTGAAAGTTTTTTTAATGTTACAACAAAATGATGTGCTAATTTATGGGGAAGTTGTGTCTCACTCCCATGATTTGTAGAGTCTTGTCAAAACATCTGACATATTCCCTGTCCTTTCTCCTCTGCGTTTCCTATTTACTTACCTTGTTTTTCTTTTGTAAAGAATAAAAGTCATAGTTACTTTACTTGACAGATTGAATTGATGGATATATGGATTAGTTAGGGTTTATAATCAACAGATGAATTATTATAATCCATCAGAATTCATGAAAGTTTGGAGAAATATAAACTTTTCTAGAACAACTCTGCAGAACTTGCTGGTTGCTCTCAAAGTCTAAAGTTAAATGCCTGAACAGCATGTTGCCAACTCTCTCCCATAGAACTAATCTCAAGCTTTGTCACCTCCCTGCTTTTACATGCACTTGAAGATTTTGAAAATGTAAAATAGACTGGAGAAAAAAAAACAAACCTCTACTATTTTGAATCAATTTAACAATTAGAGAAGATAAAACTTTAAATTAAATTGATATGATACTATTTTATAAACAATAAGACAATAATTCATTTCATACTGATTATTTAAAAATATATATCATTGGCACTGAGACAGAGTCTGCCCGGTAACTACTTTGATTTGAGATAGTCTGTTGGTACCTACTTAGTTATAGGTATTAGAAATGTATTTATTCATGTATTTCAAATATTGTAGGATTCCCATTTTAAGGATCATTACTAAGTCACACAATAAATAATTTCACAATAAACAAGTATAATTTAATATTTAGTGACATACACTGATAAGTGCCATGCAAATAGTGGAGCACTCTTGACAAACAGCATGCCTCCTCTTTGCACAGGAGATGCCTGGCTGGCCCTGGTGGACCAGAATACCTCTCTCTGCCTGTGACCTCCCGCTGTCCTAATTTAATCACTGTCTTCAAACTGAAACAAACCAACAAGTGCCAAATCATCCGGCCAGCAACTCAGACAATGACTTGGAAGATAACAAGGTTCAGGGTCACACCAATTTGCCATTACCCTTGTCTACCTTTTATGCTCACATCGAACCAAAAACCAAAATAAAATAATTGTGTGATGGTGTTGACAACAAAATTTCTGAGATATCCTAGTGCTTATTTACAAAGAAAGTATTTTTAGTTAAAACACAAAATACCCACTCAATTTGGGCACATATACATCTTTAGCATTATGAAGGCAGCTGCAGCGCTGCCGAAAGGACACACACGGCTTTCCTGCTCTGCATTGTAGTCAACGCTTATTTTTGCAATGAAATTTATTAAAGAGAAGATAGCAGCTGTACCTGTTTTCTGAACCAGGCTCAAAATCACACTCTTCAAAATGGCAGAAGTTTCTGTAAAGTAATCCTTTTGTGGTCGTCATGCAGAAATGATGCTTGGCAGGATTTGAATGGCATTCAATAGCAGTCTTCTAAAAACACCTGTGAAGAAAGTGTTGTGAGTATGAATATAAATAATACTCTAAAATGTTTTCATTTAATCTAAGCCCATATTTTTATTAAATACTATGTGCCATGGCTCTATTTACTTATACTTTGAATCTCAATATTGACTCATATACACAAATGATGATACTGTTTTTAATGTGGTGAGTTATTTACCTAGCTGAATTTTCTTACATGATTACACCAGTGAAGAGATTACTTATAACATCCCTTTATATGCATATTTTCACAATTCCTGTTTTTAAGAGATACATTATATTTTATGATATACTTAGAATTTGTAAAGTTTTTATTTTGTACTTTATTTAACAGATTTAAAAACCTAGTAAGTAGTTGACATTTTAAACTATTTGAGTCATTAAATCATTGGTTCTCTAGTGACCTGCAATGAATTTGCATGTATGAGATTGTATCTATTTTGAACAATTTAAGTGGAGTTCATTCTTTCTTAAAATGCACTATTTAATGAAATTATATTTTTGTTTATATAATATGCTTTTGGTACACTCAAAGTCTACCAAGATCTGTAAAAACAGCTATGAGGAACTTTTGTGGTAGCTTGAATGCAAATATCCATAGCCCAGTGACATAGTCAGGGCTTACATTCCCATTGTTGATTAAGTCAGGAGGGTTAGCTTTTGTGCTGTAGTTAGACATCCTGCTTTCAAGTGATCAGATATGGCCCAGCTAACTTAAAGAGGTCTGCTTTTTCCCTCAACTGATTAGCATAAAAACCTTATCCAGAAACAGTTTCATTGTCATCCTCATAATGATAAGGAAAAGTCTGAAAACTTGTCAAGTTGACTCAAAATTAATCACCATATATTCTTATAGCTGTATACTCCTTCAACTGTCTACAAATTCATTTACATCAAGCTATGTTCTACAAAAGACAGTGACTGCCTTCATTTGCATACCTGGAATTCACTCATTTCTCTTTCTATACATTGTCTACACACTATTCCTGGCCCTTCTAGGAAACAACCATCATAGTCATTGACTCCTCTTCCTTCTTCATCTCCTCCCATAAGAGCAGCCATTTCCAGTAGTCTGAGCTACAGAGTTGTCAGCCCTTCCAGACTTCTCATTCCTCTTCTATATGATATTAGTTTCTAAATCATATTGCTTGGCCCTCTACAATCTCAGATCTGTTTCCTCTCTATTACTAGCCCTACTGTGGTCTAAGTGAGCAGTTTCACACATTGCCATTGAGTCAGCCCTACTGCATCCACAATGACAGTGTAGACTGCAAATCCGAAAAGAGGAGGAGACATACTGATATTTATTAGCATGCACTTTTGTTTATATGCACTCATGAATTTACTTATCAGCAGAACTTTTATTTGTATGCACTCACAAAGCAAATTCATTTTAAAATATTTTTCTTGATTCTCCATTGCATCTTATGCCCTATGCTATCTATTGAAAATTTAAGGCTCAAGAAGGCAAGGCTGCTGAGTGTGACGGTTTGTATATGCACAGCTCAGGGAGTGGCACTATTTGGAGGTGTGGGCTTATTGGAGTAGGTGTGTCTCTGTGGGCATGGACTTTAAGACCCTAATCATAGCTGCCTGGAAGCGAGTCTTCCACTAGCATCCTTCATTTGAAGATGTAGAATTCTCAGCTCCTCCTGTACCATGGCTGTCTAAATGCTGCCCTGCTCCCACCTTGATAATAATGGACTGAACCTCTGACCTGTAAGCCAGCCCAGTTAAATGTCCTTTATAAGACTTGCCTTGGTCATGCGTGTGTTCACAGCAGTAAATCCCTAACTAAGACACTGAGCCTAAGAACTTTGTGGCTCAGTGAGAAAGTAGGACAAGCACCCAGCCAGTTCTAACAGTGTATGATGAGTTCTGTAACAGTGGTTCTGCTACAGAGCAGGTGCTATGATATCCAAGGATTCCTTTTAGGTGACTATTGAGTCACCAAAGTTTACAGTTTACAAGAGCAAAGTCGAAACAAAAATAAGAAAATAAAGCAAACCAAAAAAATAAATAAATAAATAAAAACCCCAAAAGTATGTATGATCCATTGCTGTTTATAGAGAAGTGAACCAAGTATCTGATGTGTTAAGAAAATTTAAAAATAATTCTTAAAATTGGTGCTAATTATAACACTAGCTCATAGACATATGCTATGATAGCTTATAAAGCACATTTAGCTATATTAGGGGAGGTAAGTATAAACCCAGTATGATTCAGTAGATAAGGAATTATGATTTTTAGAGAGATAACCACACCTAGAGGGTTGAGGAATGGATGATTCTTATAGTTTGGAATAGTTCAATCCACTTCCTTCTTCTATAGAAACAGGGCATATATTTCACCATTTGGGAATGACCACCTTTGTTCTTCCACTGAGGCTGGGACTGTTAAGGTAGCCCACTGATGTCAAAGATATGCATCTATCTTTGCAAGGGTATTCAAAACCATAAGTGTTGATTGTCTTTTGTTAACCATTTATGATGTGCAGTCAGTTTTTAATGATACCAGGTGGGCCATCCTGATTCCAGATTAACTACCTTCCACTCACATGATCTCTTCCCTAGCTTGCTGCCACCTGTCTGGTACCAAAGCTGCTCAACTGTGGAAGCTGACAGCTGGCTCTTCAGTGGGGAGTGATGGGAGCAGAAGTCAGGTGAAAATGGTTCATTAGCAATGAGATGGAAAAATCTGCAGCCTCCCTGAGGGCATCTTGGGTGATGTGTCTGTCTCCTAATTTACTGGACACAGAGTTAATTATGATAGTAAAATAGGAATTTTCAATAGTTTTAGAGGTTCCTAGAATGTAATATCATCATCCTTGACACATTGATTTATCTTGCATCTGAGATTTCCATTTTGATATGAAATATAACATAAATGCTAAAGATAAATTCTCTGATAGCTTGGTTTCACAGGGTGGTTCAATAAGGAACCCAGACTGCCAAGTTGGCTTGTGAGACTCTGATCACTCACAAACTGTTTGAGGTCCCATAATTCCTTCAACTCTAGTCTTCAACAACAGAATGGAGACTAAAGCCCATGACAGTTTGACCATGCTTATTTATTTTTATGTCCCATTTCCTTCTATTTATTTACTGAGAATTACTAATAAGACACATCTGAGATACCTCTCAGCTATAGGTTTTGAAACTGTTTAAGGCTCTTTCAGTTTTGTACTAGAATGCTTGGTGTCACTAGAAACAAATCTTTGTATACTTGAAATTGTTATTATCATATACTTTTTAAAAATCTAATGTGGGCTCCCATACACATTCTAACATGTATGTGCTGAAGCCAGCAGATAGCTTGCAGTAGCCCTCTCTGCCTATCATGTGGGTTCAGAAGACCAAATTCTGCTTGACTGTCTTTGTGGCTTGTACCTTTCACATCCACTATCTTGCCAGCTCCTCAAATAAAAATATTATGTCTTTATAACTAATATATAGAGGTAAGACGTCATGAAATTAAGGTTTTTTCCCAAGGACTTTATATCTGCCTCACGGCAGTGGTGATTTAATTATTCACACACAGATATTCTTATAGTAAGTCTATTGTCACAGAATATTTACCATTCTCATAGAAATTCCATTGTCAGTACTGCTGAAATCATTCACACACATAAACTTTCTTATAGTACGTCAATTATCACAGATAATTACATAAGAATTCTTCAATTACAGAGATAAATGACACTTAAGTAATGACTGTTATTGATGGGCTGACTGGTGTAGTGGAGCTACGGTGTCTCAAATCCCAGCACTCTGAAGGCCAAAACAGGAGCATTGGCCATGAGGATGGTCTACATAGTGAATTCCATGCCACCAAGGGCTATTTAGTTAGAGGGTGATTCAAAGAACAAATAAACAACAACAACAACAACAAAATCTTATTACTAAGATAAGAATCATAGCAACAGTAACAGCATAGCATTAAAGCTTCATACTTGCAAAACAATCTAAAACCAAAACCAAAACAAAAACAACAAAACAAACAAGCAAAGGACAAACAAAAAAAACCCAGCACCACCAAAACAGACCCTACCAAAGCTGCATGGTGACCTTCTCTTTACCAGACCGTGGCTATCAGAGCCTGTTCTCATACTAGAAACACACTGACACAAGAATAATCCTGAATCAGACCAGCAAAAGCCTAAAAATAAACTTTTCTAAAGTCTCCCTGGCCCTTTGTTATCTGGACTTCCTTTTCACATATGTGCACTTCTTTCTGGCCCTTCTCATTACCTGGTGGCCCAGTGCTCTGCCATTTGTGACAGCCACTCTAAGTCACAATGGTAGGTCTGCCACTATTAGTTAAGAATTCTATTCAAGTTCACGATAAGTAGAATTTCTCTCTCCTATAATCCTTGGCCTCCTCAGTAGTGAGGGTCATAGGGCTGTCTGCTGCAGACACTCAAGCCAAGAATGAATTGGTTGTAGAAACATTTTATTCACAATACCATGAACTCCCTAACCATCCCTGTTACTGCCATGAGTCACCCTTTTACTACATGTATCTTCTATCTAAAAAAAAGTCTTTTATTTCCATATATCCAATATCACAGAACAAAACTGCTTCTCAGAAATGACAAGCAAATCTCTTTTCCAAAAAAAGCTGCAGGTTTAATGGGCTTAACAGACTTAATTCTCTGCAGAGCGTTAGAGTCTGCGAGGGTTTTCAGGGCTAGAAAAGGTGTTTCCCTGCTTGCCCACCACAGGCACACAGCTTTTAGCTCTTCTGGTGCCAAGGCACAAAAGTCAGGAAGTTTGAGGTAACGCCCATGGAAAAAGGCCAGTGGCCTGGCAGCATTCCAGGGCAGAGAGTCATTCAGCTCTAGGCTTCTAGGAGCCGAGCTTCTGTTATTACCACCCTCTCCAATTGTTCCTAACTGAACGGAGGGATCTGCTTCTCATCATGAAAGAGAAGCCTGTTCCTTGACTGGTCTAAAGAGTAATTTTTAGAAGTGAAGACTAATTGGGCTGATTTGGCTGTTAGGATTTAGTTTTCTGTAATTCATAAGGATGTAAACTGTGGGAGGAAATGGCTTGAATTAAAATTAATTTTTTAATCCTCTCCCACAAAATTATCTCTCCTCAAGAACCAGAATATATTTGAAAATTTGCAAGTGCAGATGAACAAAAGTATTTATTTTTGTAGCTCTATGAGCTACATAAAAAACTTCAAATATTTCAGAAATAATGTATTTATGAAACTCTTTTAATCCTTAAAAAAATACAAGAACATTTTAGAAAAAATGTTAAGACAATTTTACACTCCCTTCCTTTCCCAGGACCATGGTATGATTTATGTCCTAGCCATAAGAGCTAAGAGGCATGTGGATGATGACTTTCTTGGGGATGGGACATCAGAGATTTGAATATTGGCAAAATGCCTGGAAGCATCAATGTATTTATGATCTGCAGCGGTCATTGGCTTCAGCTCAGAAGCTGATTTGCTAATCAATTTGTCAACGTCTAGAGAAGGATGTCAGTAGCCTTGGAGCAAAACATGTAGATTCACTTTTGCAGATGATCTGCTACCATCAGGATGTAATACTTCTTTCTAAAATTGCCTTAAAACATAGTTAAAATAACAGATATTGGGGGTTCACTTTATTAAGTCCATTATTCAAGTTCATGCACGCACACGCACTCACACATACATGCACACACACACACACACACTCACACATACCTTTCTCTAAGATACATGCCCAAGACACTTCTTACAATGTCCACTGTAGCAGCAACACTTGTTAACATTGTAAGCAGCCTTATAATAAAAAGAAATAAGGCTGCCATAATGGTGTGAACCAGTCAGAAAACTAGGAAAAACATGGTAGGGTGAAAAGGGGAAGAGATGAGGGTCTTAGAAGGCCTGTGACATGTAAGCGAAAGAGACTATGGAAGAGGAAGGGTGCAAGTGTTGTGTGTATGGGGAGGTGATGGTGGGAGAGAGCAGCCAAGCAGGAAAACAATAAAAACAACAGATGAAAATGTTACCATGCTGGGCAGTGGAGGGGCATGACTTTAATCTGAGCACTTAGGAGGAAGAGGCAGATGGATCTCTGTGAGTTTGAGGCCTGCCTGATCTACAAAGTGAAATCCAGGACAACCTCAGCTATTACATAGAGTAATCCTCTCTTAAACACACACATGCCACAAACACACACACTCACACACACACACAAACACACAAAGGAAAATGCCAGAAGGAACCCTGCCACTTTATAAAACAATAAGAATAGAAGGAAGATGATAGTTACATTTAAATATATTCATTGTGTATTTTCTCTTTGAGTTTATTGTTATAAAACATATATTGTTTTCCTGTAATCGTTTAAGTTTACATATGTATATATCTCTGTCTCTAGCTATCTATCTAGTTGATGGGGTGTGCCTCCACAACTCAGCCCTTGTACCATTTTCACCCTATTGCTTTGCTGCTCTCTCCCACCATCAGCAGACACGACCCCCCCACACACAATGAAGAAGTTAATACTGTAGTGCCATCTGTAGCCTCCTGTCACAAGGAGTCTTCTAGGACGAAGCTTCCATCTCACCGTCTAACCAACCCAGTGACAGGGAAGTCTCCCATACATCAAAATCAATTTTTTCCCCCAAAAACTTACAACTCTTACTTTTTCAGTATTATTTATTTTCTGTCTTTTTTGTCTACCTACACCATGCAAAAGAAAACCATACAAAACAAAACACCAAACTTTCATCTTTCTATACTTATATCTTCATGTTTTTTACTGTTTCTTCCAATAGTTACTAATTCTGGTATTCTGACTCAGAATTAGGAGCCAATTCTGGATTTCTTTTCTGCCTCCAATACTAAATTCAAACTGGCAGTTTTCTCAAACAAGAAGGTGAAAATTGTTTCCCAATTGCCACTCACGTCCCTCACTCTGATTAACTAGGTTCATGCTTGAATATAACCTCGTTTGTTTGTTTGTTTGTTTGTTTGTTTGCTTGCTTGCTTTTTCGAGACAGGATTTCTCTGTATACCCCTAGCTGTCCTGGAACTCACTCGGTAGACCAAGCTGGCCTCAAACTCAGGAACCTGCCTGCCTCTGCCTCCCAAGTGCTGGGATTAAAGGTGTGTGTCACCACTGTCCGGCCGAATATAAGCTTCCCATCCACAAACCTGCAATGCAAATCTTTGAACATAAGTGTTTGAAGACTTCTCTTTCCTCAAAGAGAAAGGATGAAAATCTGTAATTAACTGTTTAAAACATTTTCTCCACTCCATTATCTGATATTCTCTCTTCCCATGGATTGCTTTTGTTCTTCTGTGGCTTATAGTGGATATATCACTCTCTCTGGAATGAACAGCAATATCTTCTTTTTCTATTACCTCTGCACTCAAAATATAATATGCAAATTCTCAAAGTAACCTCTGTTTGGGATTTGTTACAGATGCAGACCTATGGAATCAGTGCCCATGATAAAATAACCCATTGTCCATTATACACAACCCAGGATGACTCTTTATAGATAACTTTCTAATCCCACAGAGCTTGTCATTCCCCTACAAAACAAATATCCCATTATCATGCACCTTCAGCTTGTGGGCCTCTCTTCCCATCAATGCCAGGTCCCATATCTTCCTTTTCTCCCTTTCTTTTTCCTGTTTGATATTTTTTAACCCAATTGTAGAAATAGGTATTTCTTACTGATACACTGAATATGCCAATCTGCTCCTCTCACTTTTCATTCCACACTGGCAGCTCTCTGAATTTGTTTTCCTCTGTACCAGACAGTAAGGCTGCCACTCTATATATGGAGGGATAATAAGAAACCAGCAAGATTAAAGATTTAACTGTACAATGTATTAAAATGTCACCCTCTGCCCCATTAACATATATTCACATAGTATGATGAGTAAAATAAAATAAAGGGCTGGGGAGAAGATCCCAAAGTTTTAAGATCATTTACTGCTCTTTCGTAGGACCTGAGTTAGATACCAGAACCAATATTAGGCAGCTCACGACCATCCATAAATATAATTCTTGGGGGAAATGATAAGTCTGATATCATGGATACTTGCATCCCTATGTACATATCACAAATATGCACTCATAACATATAACATTAACATTTTTTTTAATTTAAAAACATTTTAATAAAATAAGATCACATCATTGTGTTGATGAAGGGATATTAACTGTAACAAACATGCACATCACTGACAAAGCGAGATGGCATAAGTCTATGAAGACGTCCTGTGACATGTCCACAGTTAGAGAATGAATGAAGGAGCAATGTTCAGGGTACCTATAGCTATCAGGGCAATGATAAATTAAATTGCAGTTACATTCCTTCTTGTCCATCAGGATGATAGACATTAAGAATGTGTATGTCTCTCTTTTTACATCTGTATGTATCTTCAACTTTTTCTTTGGCATTTTTTTCCCTATTTTTGTCCTATTCTAGTTTGCTTGGATTTGATTTACATTATCTTACTTTATTTTATTATCTTTCTCTGAAAGACTAAGTTTTTTTCTAACAAGACACAGAGTAGTATGGATTCCAATGGTAGGAAAGGGGAGGGATAAATTTTGGAGTTGTTGGGAGAGCAGAACCATAATCAGAATACATTGTTGGAAAAGAAATCTATTTGCAAAAATAGAAAGAAAAAAGGAAATAAATAACTGTAACCCTGACAAGGACGCAGACAGCAAGGGTGGAAAGGTGATCTACTTTAGTTCCTATGGAAGTAAATATGGAGTGTCTACAAGTAATGAGGAACACATTGCCCATGTGTCCGATCTGTGACACTGAATAGGTCACATGCCACTGAGTTAACAAATCACAGAGATTCATGTATACTGACACTTACTTGATACTACTTAAAACAGTTAAGTTATAGAACCAAGTAGGTGTTCATTGATAGAGAACTTGATAGAGAAATGAAATTATTGAATAACTCAAGAGAAAAGGAAATGGGTCATTTTCAGAAAAATGAGTACACTAACGAGAGAAAGCATGTCACATCATATCAAAACTAGTGCACCTCGGATGATTGGGTACACACATTCTCTCAGTTGTGGGTCCAAGATCTTAATGTTTACATGAGGTCAAGTTTGTGGATAAGACATGAGAGCAGAAAAGAAATCACTATTGAAACACAAGCACTACTTATAGGAGGGAGGAAGATGCCAGGGCAAGAGGAGTATTCTGGTCAAATGTGTTGGATAAAAATATTTTTATAGCTGGGCTCTTTGGTAGTACTATGTCCAATTTCCGTAGGAACTGCCAAACTGATTTCCAGAGTGGTGGTACCAGCTTGCAATCCCACCAGCAATGAAGGAGTGTTCCTCTTTCTCCACAACCTCTCCAGCATCTGCTGTCACCTGAGTTTTTTATCCTAGTCATTCTGACTGGTGTGAGGTGGAATCTCAGGGTTGTTTTGATTTTTATTTCCCTGATGACTAAGGATGTTGAACATTTCTTTAGGTGTTTCTCAGCCATTCGGTATTCATCCGTTGAGAATTCTTTGTTTATCCCACTTTTTAATAGGGTTATTTGGTTCTCTGGAGTCTAACTTCTTGATTTCTTTTTGCATATTGGATATTAGCCCTCGATCAGATATAGGATTGGTAAAGATCTTTTCCCAATCTGTTGGTTGCTGTTTTGTCCCATTGACAATGTATTTTGCCTTACAGAAGCTTTGTAATTTTATGAGGTAGCATTTTTCAATTTTTGATCTTAGAGCATAAGCTATTGGTGTTCTGTTCAGGAAATTTCCCCTGTGCCCATGTGTTCAAGAGTCTTCCCCACTTTCTTTTCTATTATTTTCAGTGTATCTGGTTTTATGGGAAGGTCCTTGATCCACTTGGACTTTTGCTTTGTACAAGGACATAAAAACGGATCGATTTGCATTCTTCTACATGCTGTCTGCCAGTTGAGCCAGCACCTTTTGTTGAAAATGCTGTCTTTTTTCCACTGGATGGTTTTAGCTACTTGTCAAAAATCAAGTGACCATAGGTGTGTGGGTTCATTTCTGGGTCTTCAGTTTTATTCCATTGACCCACGTGCCTGTCACTGTACCAATATCATGCAATTTTTATCACAATATCTGTGTAGTACAGCTTAAGTTCCAGGATGGCAATTCCACCAGAGGTAATTTTATTGTTGAGAATAGTTTTTGCTATCCTAGATTTTTGTTATTCCAGATGAATTTGCAAATTGCTCTTTCCAAGTCTGTGAAGAACTGAGTTGGAATTTAGATGGGGATTACATTGAATCTGTAGATTGCTTTCAGCAAGATGGCTATTTTTACTATATTAATCCTGCCAATCCATGAGCATGGGAGCAGGTTTCCATCTTCTGAGATCTTATTCAATTTCCTTCTTCAGAGACTTGAAGTTCTTGTTATAGAAATCTTTTACCTGCTTAGTTAGAGTCACACCAAGGCATTTTATGTTATTTGTGACTATTGTGAAAGATGTTGTTTCCCTAACTTCTTTCTCAGCCTGTTTATCCTTTGTGAAGAGGAAGGCCACTGATTTGCTTGAGTTAATTTTATAACCAGCTACTTTGCTGAAGTTGTTTATCAGGTTTAGGAGTTCTCTGGTGGAATTTTTGGGCTCACTTAAGTATACTATCATATCATCAGCAAATAATGGAAATTTGATTACTTCCTTTATAATTCATACCCCTTTGATCTTCTGTTGTCTAATTGCTCTGGCTAGGACGTCAAGTATGATACTGAATAGGTAGGAAGAGAGTGGGCAGCCTTGTCTAGTCCCCGATTTTAGTGGGATTGCTTCAAGATTCTCTGCATTTAGTTTGATGCTGACTACTGGTTTGCAGTATACTGCTTTTACTATATTTAAGAATGGCCTTGAATTCCTGATCTTTCCAAGACTTTTATCATGAAGGGGAGTTGGATTTTGCCAAATGCTTTCTCAGCATCTAATGGGATGATCATATGTTTTTTCTTTGAGTTTGTTTATATAGTGAATTACAAAGAAGATGCTCCAACATGTAATAAGGACACATGCTCCACTATGTTCATAGCAGCCTTATTTATAATAACCAGAAGCTGGAAGCAACCCAGATGTTCTTCAACAGAGGAAATGATACAGAAATTGTGGTACATCTACACAATGGAGTACTACTCAGCTATTAAAAACAATGAATTTAAGAAATTCTTAGGGAAATGGATGGATCTGGAGAATATCATCATAAGTGAGGCAACCCAATAACAAAAGAACACACATGGTATGTACTCTCTGATTAGTGGATATTAGTCCAGAAGATCGGAATACACAAAGTACAATCTACAAACCACGAGAAACTCAAGAAGAAGGAAGATCAAAGTATGGATACTTCGTTCCTTCTTAAAAGCAGGAATAAAATACCCATGGAAGGAGTTGCAGAGACAAACTATGGAGCAGAGACTGAACGATGGACAATCTAGAGACTGTTCCACCTGGGAATCCTTCCCATATTCAATCATCAAATCCAGACACTATTGTGGTTGCCAATAAGTGCTGGCTGACAGGAGCTTGATACAACTGTCTCCTGAGAGGCTTTGACAGTACCCAACTAATAGAGAAGTAGGGGCTCACAGTCATCCATTGGACTGAGCACAGGGTCCCCAATGAAGGAGCTAGAGAAAGGACCCAAGGAGCTGAATAGCTTGTAGTCCCTTAGGATGAACAACAATATGAACTACCTAGTACCCTCAGAGCTCCCAGGGACTAAACCACCAATCAAAGAGTACACATGGTGGAACTAATGGCTCCAGCAGCAAATTTATAGCAGAGGATGGCCTAGTCAGTCATCAAGCGTAGGAGAGGCCCTTGGTCCTGTGAAGGTTCTATGCCCCAGTGTAGGGGAATGCCTGAGCCAAGAAGGAGGAGAGGGTGGGTTGGTGATCGGGGGTGGGGGTGTGGGTGAGGGAAGGGAAGGGGAGGGAACAGGTTTTTATTTTTCTTTTTTACAGAGGGGAAAGTTGGAAAAGAGATATCATATGACATGTAAATAAAGATTTCTAATAAAAATGTTTTTATAAAGTCCTCTGCTATATGTAATGACTACACATCATTTCTAAAAATAAAGAATCACTAGAAATTAATACCTAAAATAAACAATTAAATAAAATGTCTCAGCGGGGCACGGTTGTAAAGAATCACTTTATTTCTGAAATGGCTGTTTATATAGTCATAACCTAGTTATAGAGGAGCTTTTGAAAACTGAATATACTTGGGTGGTTTGTGCCCCATTGGGCTACTGTTCAATCTAACTTGTCCCATTAGTTATACTCTGTGAGGACAGGTATACCTTTAAAACAATCATACCTTCTCTTGTATCTTTTCATTACCTGGACCTGAAAGTTTGCCTCTGCTATACACGACCGAAAGGCCTTTCATCTCCCTTTTGTCTAAGCCCTTTTGGTATCATCAGAGTTCAGATCTACATGTTCTCTCTGGCTTCTAAACAGCTTTGTGCCTGCCTGTTGTCTTTCATTACAAGCCAGTATGTATCCTCCTAAAATGTTTTTTTTTTAAATATCAATTTATTATTTACTCAACAAACTGAGGGTATGAAGAAGACTCAAGAGTTATAAAATAATGACAGGTTTTTCCAAGTATGTGAATATTAAATTAAATTTATAATTGAAAATTGTAAGAAGAAATCTTTCAAAAAGCCTTGATTTTTATAAACATTTTTCTTTTTCTTTGATATTTTATAGTTATGTGTCTTTGTGGGAGTATATGCACATTAGTACAAGTGCTGTGTAGGCCAGGAGAGGTTATAAAATCCCTTAGAACTGGAATTGCAGGACATTGTCAGCCCCTGGATACTGTTGCTAAGAATAGAACTTGGGTCCTCTGGAAGAGCAGCAAGGGCTGTTCGCCAGAATTCCTTCTCCAGCCCTAGACACAGGTTTTAAAAATGTCCTCTATAATCATAATATACAATATTACTGGATGTTATCTGTGTGTAATCAACCCCTTTTGTGAGAGAATTTGAGGATCTTACCTCTGTTATCCCATCACAGCCTGTGTTCTATGGGAAGCTAAATTCAAACACATTTTATAGAACTCTGAATTAGTCACCATGCCCTCTGTTCAGCAGGCAAGGATTCTGTTGCGTTTCAATGTTAACACATTCTTAGCACATTTTAGCTTTCTGTGGAAGCTTTGAGTCTACAACAAATTAATGGGTGGATATATTGATCTTAAGAATTACAGATTCTCTAATTCCTTCACTGGGGACCCTGCACTCAGTTCGATGGATGGCTGTGAGCCTCTACATCTGTGTCAGTCAGATACTGTCAGAGCCTCTCAGGTTGGGAAACTGGGAAAGGAGAAATTCACATGTAAATAAAGAAAATATCTAAAATAAAAAAAAAAGATATTAAGAAAAGGTAAAAAAAAAAAGAATTACAGATACAAGTGTAAAGTTAAAAAAAATCTTGATAACAATGGACATGAAGATGTGTGTGAACTTATCTAGAACTCAAGTGAAAATGAACAAATTTCCTGAAAATCTGTTCTAGCTAAAGATTTAGACCTTGGCTTCCCCTACGGTTTATTTGGATCATGTTTGATTGATAATCTGTTACCCTATTTTTTAAAAAAGTGTGACAATGTTAGAAAATAAATAAAAAAAACAAAACCCCTTGAGCCTTCTGTTCAGCTGCTTTCACAGCAGCCAGGGAGTCTGTCTCTGAATGCTGAGTGATATTATCTCAAGTTCCTTTCTGTGCTCTACTCTGCCTCCTTCTGAGCCCATCCTACCAAGATCTTTTGTGTGAACTACTAACAGACTGACTGTCTTCATTACAATTTTACTTGTTCTTTTTAAAACAGAAGGCATCATAGCACCATGCTTTCAATTTTCATTTGGTTGCTTTGGGAACCAGGATTAATTCAAATTCTTCTGAAATACACTAGAGTTTGTGAGAGGAACAGTCTATAATATTCATTTAAACCTAATATAGTCTTGCTGAATGTTCTAAGGATATCATAGTAAATATGCTAATTGTGTTTAAAGTAACCCAAAGCAGAGCAGACAAAGAAAAAGTGTGGCATTTATCCTTGGTATAAAATCTGCAGAAGGCACACAGTAGTACTCTTCTTAACCACAGCTGCATGACACCGACTTTTGTTTTGTTTGTTATGTTATGAGACAGGCTCTCTATTATGTAACTCTCCTTGTCCTAGAACCCTTTTTTCCCTAAAACCTGTTCTAAAACATGCTGGCTTTGAGTGCAAGGCATTCAAAGAGATCCATCTGCCTCAGTTCCAGAGTTCTGGTGTTAAAATCCTGTGCCACCAAACAAAGCACACAGTGACTTCTGAAAGAAAAGGAAGCTTGGAGACTTCTGTAATACATGGATGCAAAAAATTTCCTATGGCTCATACGTGAAGGAAATATTACAGTATCTATGAGCAATCTGCAGAGAATTCAGTGCTGTGATCTCTAACTCTAAGGGAACTTAATTTCAAACAATGATTTAAGGTTTCTAGTGAATAATGGCTCAGCAGACACACATAACAGAAGACAAGAACCAAGTTCAACAAGTTTTCCTCTAATCCTCACACACCTATAGTAGTTCATAACCTCACAGTAAATAAATAAATGAATAGATAGATAGATAGATAGATAGATAGATAGATAGATAACATACAGACAGATAGATATAATTATTGAAAAAGAGGATCCATAAATTCTCCCTAGCCCCTCTCCCTGTCTTACACATATGTATTCAGGCACATATGAGATAAGACACAGTTGCTTGAGTTTTCAAAATAAGACATGATGTCTTTAATCTTGATGCTTTAAAATGAAAATTTTCAAAGTTACTCCATTACAAATTTTTCCATTAATTTTCTATTAGATATTTTCTTTATTTACATTTTAAATGTTCTCCCCTTTCCTGGTTTCCCCTCTGAAAAAAACCCCTATTCCTTCTCCTTTTCCCCTGCCCACCAACCCACCCTCTTGCTTCCTTGTCTGGATATTCTCCCACACTAGGATATAGAGCCTTCACAGGACCAAGGACCTCTCTTCCCATTGGTAACCAACGAGGCCATCCTCTGCTACATATGCAGCTGGAGCCATGAGTCCCACCATGTGTACTCTTTGCTTGGTGGTGTAGTCCCTGGGAGCTCTTGGATTACTGGTCGGTTCATATTGTTGTTCCTCCTATGGGGCTACAAACCCCTTCAGCTCCTTGGGTCCTTTCTCTAGCTTCTCCATTGGAGGATGTGTGCTCAGTCCAATGATTGGCTGAGAGATCCACTTCTATATTTGTCAGGCACTGGCAGAGCCTCTCAGAAAACAACTATACAAGTCTCCTGTCAGCAAGCACTTGATGGCATCCACAATAGTGTCTGGGTTTGGTGATTGTATATTGGATGGATCCCCAGGTGGGGCAGTCTCTGGATTGTCATTCTTTCAGTCTCCGCTCCACACTTTGTCTCTCTAACTCCTTCCATGGGTATTTTGTTCCCCCTTCTAAGAAGGATTGAAGTATCCACACTTTAGTCTGTTTTCTTCTTGAGTTTCATGTGGTTTGTGGATTGTATCTTGGGTATTCTGAGCTTATTGGCTAGTATCCACTTATCAGTGAGTGCATACCATGTGTGTTCTTTTGTGAGAGAACATATGCTACTGCTATGTAATATTTAATTCCAACTTTGATTTTTATTTGTGAGACTGATTTAAGGCATGTCTTTGAACTTCACTGGGATTTGGTTACTAGAGTTCATATAATATATTTCAATTGAGGAGAGTATTCAGATCACAAAGGATGAATTGCTGTATACTTTGCTTCTGGCTAAATGAAAATTTCAACACTCGTGTTGTGCTATCTGTAGAGATATTTTAAGCACTGTGAATACCTACAGGAAATTTGGGAAGTGTATGTGTATTCAGGCACATATGTGATAAGAAACAATATTTCTCAATCATTGTTTACAGTTTTTAGCACTATTAAAAAGGGTTAGATATTGGTGTTTTATATTCATGGGTATAAATTGAGGTAATTATTTCCTGGATGTATAGACGCAACTTTCAAATTATTTTAAAAATACTACAAACCTGAGAAATTTGCTTATGTTAAATCTAGAGAAAGATTTTGCTGATTAATGATACTTAACCAAAGAGTCATAAAGCTAACTAGTAGTTACCTAAATGGATTTGACAATGTGTACCATTATGATTTTAAATTCTCAATTGTTCAAAATTATTCTCCAAGACAATGTTACGCATTATAAGCAAATGAGCTTCCAGTGAAAGTTGCCACATCACCAGCAGATTCTATTGAGCAAGTACAAGCTAGCCCTTCTTAAAGTGAGGCTTCTCCTCTCCTTTCCTTGTGCTCAGGCCTCTATAGGGGCAGATGCTCAGCTTTTCTTGTTACTGAGAGTTAGTTCTGAGTCTTGAACACATTCCGAAAACAACCTCTCTTGGAGGTTCATCTTATTGCTTGGTGTTCTTGAGAAGAGTCCTCATCGTGTATCAATGTTCCTCTTATCATTTCCTTCCTTATGCTGGGATCATGGGTGTATAGTCCTTGGCCCATGGAAGATTGTGTTCATACAAAACAAACAAAAAAACCCAGCACGATTGAACAGATAATTTTTTCTTAATATCACAGAACTATTATCGGAAACATGGAAAACACTGTATAAAGCTCTATATTTACTAAATTCTTGGAAACAGACCCGACACTGAGTTATATTCAATCTTCTTCGAAAGTGTTTCACATTGAAAAGAAACAACAAGTGCTCAAAGGGAGCCTTGCACTCAAAAAACCAAGCAGCCAAATGCCAATATTTGGAATCATTTAGTCCTCCAGGGGTGGTATGGGATTCTAATTGCAAAAATTCTTTTTTTAAATGAAGGTACAAAATAAAAATTTCTTCAAAAAATCTGATAATTCTGTGATTACTAAATCTGTGAAGCAGGAGTTCAGGTGAGAACCCCACTGTAGTTATTGGAAAAGCCTTTCATTAGTTGGTCGGGGATAGAGGACCTACTACCCCTCAGTATCAAGATGATGCTAAGTTGTTTCTCTCTATAATCATTTTATGACAACAGTTCAGCCATTGCATGAAGATGTTATAATGACATTACAGGAAAACTAAACACAATTAGAGAATGGAAACCAGTTTTATATGGATATAAAATTACAAGTTTAGCAGACTCACTGTTCAGATACAATATATTATGACTCAGTAGGAATAATTCTAATTTTATTTGCTTCTTTACTACTAATCAACCTGTTATATTATTAGAACATAAGAGGAAATTAAGTTTATCATCATCATAATATATGTAGGAAAATGACTGGCATAGCTCCATAAAAATGACCATGTAAACTGTGGTATATTTATACAAATCTAAATAAAGTCTATGGAAATACTCAATTGGATTCATGAATCTCATAAAACTCATAAAAGCATTTAGAGGAAAATTGTCTGAAGCAATACTTTGTACTTTACTATGCTATTTATATCAAGAACAGACAGTATTATCTGCATTATTGCACAGTTGCTGACTATCTTGCTAAACCTCCCTTAAAAGTTATAAAAATTAAATTAATGAAAGGAGTTATGAAAACATTAAATATTCTAGTTGATTGGTGGTTACAATGGTACATGTATTTTTCACAGCTCATCAAAATGTTCAATTATTATGAGTAAATATAATATATAATATACTTTAATATAAATAAATAATGAATGAACTATATTATGAACAATTTCCAGTGTAACAATTGACATGTTATAATTAATCCCATGGCTAGACAAAATACACATCTTATTGGATCAATTTTTAAAAGATTTTGAACAGTATTCTGGACTTTTGGACCTATACTCAAGTCTTAATCTTCTCCCTCCCCAAACCATAGTCACCCACATGAAGTTCTCTCCCGAAGCATTGAGACTGGGTGTAATTCAGAAGCAGGACACTCATCCATGGCCTGGACTTGCCTACCGATCCTCTGCCTACCGATGCCTGAGGACAAGGAGAGGAGACGCAAAGGGGCCTCAGTTTGAGAAAGATTGGCTTTTCCTTGCTAACTAGAACCTGGACATATCGACTCTGCCTGTGATGCAGCAGCTTTCACTGGAAGCTCGTTTGCTTGTCATTCATAACATTTTCTTGTGGGCTGATATTTGAGCAATTGAGAAATTGTAATTATTATGGCACTCATTTCCAAATTTGTTTAGGTAGTTACTATGTTGCCTTATGATTCTTCTGTTAATTATTAATCAGCAGCAGTGCCTTCCTCTAGATATCTTTAATAAATACACATGCATGCAGTCATGCATCTGAAGTACTATTAACATTAATCATCTTGCTCAGATTTGAACTATTTTGAACATTATTTGAAGGTCATATCTATATATCCATGAAATAATCACCTCAATCAATACTCTCTAAAATGTTCCCCTAATAATTTTTAATTATTCCCTGCATATTATCACTAGGTAACCGAGAGTATGTTATATTAGACATTACTTTGAACTTACTGGCTTTTTATACAATTGAGTGGAGTATTATGCTCTTATTGCCTGAGTCTCAGCATAAAGATTTTGAGAAAAATATGTGCATTTACAGTTACTTTCTTATTACTTATGAATAGTATTATATAAAGCACTTGTTTATTAATATGTAAATTAAAGTATATATTTGGTAAAGTTGTATGCTTCAGACATACGTGTATGGTTTTCCAACTTTTAAAGTATAACTTTCATGCATTAAACTGGAAATGTTTAAAGAATTTTGAAAATAATTTGGGTTTTCATTACCAACAGTCACTTAAATAATACCCTCTATAAATTGAGATATAAGAACCAACTTGATCTCTATGCCATAGGACATTTTCTGAGATTTGAAAGACAGATATGAAGCACCAGTATTGATACAAGGAAGCTGGAATACCAACTGAGGTAGACATGACAGGGTCCATCACACAAAGATGGCAACACCTGTCTAGTATATCCCAGGTATTTACATGAAAATGTTTATTAGACCCTTAGCTAATTACAGAACTGCAAAAGCACAGGTTAAAATGACAGAAGTTCCTAATGCAGAAAGGACCAGAATCCTGTAAACAAGGAAAGAGTAGGAATCTATAGTCTGGAGAATCATTACTGGTTGTCCAGTACTTTTCGAGAGTCCAGAAAGGATATGTAGCATGGACATACGGTGTAAGACTATGTCTTGTAATTTAAGAGTAAGCCAAAAGCCATGTAGTGATTCCTGACAAAACTCTTGAAGTTTCTGACTTTAAGGGGTACACCAGAACAAAAAGAAATATTTCAGAGTTATGACACAGACCAGGAATCTCAATAAATTGTGTTTATGACTTAAAATCTTAAAAAGCATCTCTACCCTGCTACTAGATATTTAAAGAAACAAGAGGATGAGTGAGAAACAGTGACAAAATAGTTAATACAAAGATGAATCAATGAGTTCATCTTGCTCTAAAGGACTTTCATTTGAATTCTCACTAACATAATAAGGAAAGAAAAGTCTAGATATCTGAAGTATGATCAAGTTCTGTAATAGTCACTATACCTTCTACATCAAATCAGTACTTTAGAATAGGAAAATGTAATATGTGGCTGGATTAGTCCATCATTACTGTTGCCAAAGATATTTGTGAAATTGAGGACAACTCAATGCCAAATATGTAGAGTGAGGCTGGAGATTACAAATAGGAAGAATGGAGAGTAATGAGCTCATACATTGGCCAAATCCTCTGTGGAGAGACTTCAGGAGGTCACAGTCAGAGCAAAATCAATGCTCAAAGAGATGATGAATGGATGGTTTCTGTGTTGTTACTTCTATTCACTCTACAGAAGATAATTGTGTTCTTGACTTCCTTTTCTTGGAGCACTTTAATATTTTTTTCCTTCTACAAGAGCTACAAGATCGGAGTTAATTATTATTAATTGTAGTATATTTAGGCTCAGACTTCAGTTACAAAAAAAGTCTCTCACGGACTTACAATATTTGGGACTTCAGTGTTTATCAAACTAAAATGGAACACAATATAGTTTGCAAAAAATTCTTAAACATCCCTACTAAAAAGAGCACCTTTTAGCACCTGTTCTTCTATTTTTGAGATTATTACCCATAGAAAACACTGATCTCCCACCTACAGTGAGAAAACAAGTTGTCATGTTGTTTCTCTTTTTCTTCTACTTTAATGGAAGCTACTCAGCAACCCTTTAGCTATGTGATACTATGACCAATTAAGAAACTGTAGGCGAATAAAGGAAATATGTAATTCAAATAGAGTAAGAAGTTAGGATTTATGGTCGGTTCTAAAAGGAAACAAGACAACGCCTGCGGAAAAAAGAGTGGCTTCACCATTCTCTATTATCCTGACAGTAAATTAGCTTTTCATTTGAATGTTACTTTCTTTCAGAAGACTTTGATGCATTTTAAGTTGATGCAGCCGTGCATGTTATTAAAGCCAGGAATCATAAATTATTCCTTAAATCATTGAGTCTTGGGAAAACAGAAAGCCAGTGAATGACATTCCACTTGCATATTGATTTGGTTTCTGTGAAGCCTACACTGGTTCTGGCCTGTTTGGCTCCAGCAGGTCTAAATGCTTTCTAATTTGTTTGAAAATTGCGTGAAAATATCCCCATGGCCCTCTTGTAAAATATGACAGCCTGACATTTTCTTTAATTACAAGACCCGATCTGTTTAATAGCATAAAATTGGCCTCCTATTTGACAGGACTCCCCTTTAAAATCAATGGTTAGACTCTAGGGCACCAGCGTGGTCATCAAGATCAATATCAGAAAAAATATAGCCTGTCAAGACCTCTCAGCCTTTTATTGATTCAAATGGGGAGCTGCTCACAGACTGAATAATGGTGTTAGCACTCAGATCCAACAAACACAAGCTTCTTGCTTGAGTTTCATTTGGGAGGATGAATCAGTGCTAGATAATTCAAGCAGGAAGAAATTATTCAAGACACAGTAGTAGTAAAATGATGTCATTCCAGGAAAAATATAAACACCTTATCACATTTTCAAGCATTTATATAGATAAATAGTTGTATTTGCAAGTATAATATATATGTATATATATATATATATATATATATATATATATATATGATCAAGGTACTATATATAGTATCTTGATCAGAACTACTACCCACTCTTACCTCCAACTCAATGGCATCTCCAACACATGCCCCACAATACCTTCCATTCATGTCTTACATTTCAAAAATAATTTTTAATATGTAAACATGATATGAAATACATTAAATTTGTGCTTCTAAAGAGAAAGAACAAGCCAAAGCACTGTATATTTCTCAGCAAAGTTCTCTCATCCATATTCAACAAAGGAATTCACTAAAAAAAGAAGAAGAAGAAAACACTTTACCAGGAAAACATATTTTTCTAGTTTAGTGCTCAATAAGCACACTGCTCTCCAGGTAATTACACTGGGAGCAGGCCTTGGTTTTCACACTCAATTTTTTGAAGAGCTACTGAAAAAAGTACCCATCTGTCAGTCAATAGTATTTCATGGGCTACTTCATTAGGGTTTGAGATGAGAATCATGATGGCCATATTTTTTACTTCTTGCATGAATATTAACAAGGATGAATGCAGTTTTAAAAATGAGAAGGGAATCTTGAAGCTGGACTCATAAAGTGCATCTGTATCTACAAAAGATACAAATCAAAAATGAGTACTTCCTATTCTTTGAAAACCTTACATACTGAGTGTTGACCATTCCCTTTCAAACCACGTAGTGATCATGGTGACATGGCTATTTTATCACACTTTTTGTGCAAAGAAAGAGAATTTTATATCTTGGAGAGAATATATCTCAACAATTCCTGTCCTGTGAAAACTTGAAAACAATTAGCAGTTACTTGTGAATTTGTTACTCTGATGAACACTCCGAGGAGAGTCTAGTTATCACCTGTGATGTTCGACACTTTCCTTCCTTTACCTGCTTTACATATTTATGTGTTTATAATTCATCTATATCTATGTACATTATTTGATCTGTGCACATAAGACAATAATGTATAATTCTATAAAGAAAAGAAATGAACCTAGACTTATGAGTTAATTCCCTAAGTGCACAGAAATTTAATATCTTATCTTCAGTGACTTAACTGACATTTTCCTTCTGTGATACAAAGCTGGATACACCTTTGGCTGTCTTAGAGACCAACAGTAACTCTTTTCTCTTATTAACTATATACTATAGGCCCCTAAACCAAACTTTGAATAAAATTTCAACATTTCAAGGGAGTGTATGAAATTTTGGATTTTTTAAATACATTATTTTTTACAGATAACTGCAAAAGTATATAAGCAATTCAGGGTGAGCAGAATTGGCAAGCTTCCCTACTCACAGAAGAAGATGAAGTGGCAAAAGCCACTTCCAGTGCCTTTGAGTCTTTAAGTTGTCATTTTACAAGACAAGTAGTGATTTTCCCTCCCTTATCTTGCAGACTATATATAACTATATATAACAGGCTGATCTATGGGACAGTTTTTACTACAACATATCAATAACAAAGACCCAAAGTTCCCTTCCTTATTATCATAAATTTGAGGCACCAATAACCCAGAAACTTTTCTAAATCTCAAAATCCTTACTTTTCATTCAATTAAAACTTTACAGACCAACAATTTTCCTTGCAAGTTAGACTGTAGCATATGTTACTGAGCAGTCTTCTGGTAGGAAAAATACTATGAATAGAAAATATTTTCCCAAACCTTTTTAGTCTTACAGACTGCTTGGTTTGTGTATTTACCTCCATGAAGAATCCAGTGACAAACTTGGCTGAGGTACTGTAATGCTTGCTGTGATTCTTTTTGCTTCTAAAAGATGATAACATTTTGCTGCTGAAGTTCTGCATTTCACTGCTTTAAAGTTATAGTGGATGGTTTGAATCAGACATATTAACAATGTTCATTAACATGTATACTTAAAGGTAACTGAGTAGGAAAAGAAAAAGTGAGATAACTCAAAAAATTTAGCTCAGACCTTGGGCTGATGGAACTAAAAACAACCACTATCAAGAAATCCATGGCCAACCTTTCCATGTTGCTAAGTAGAACATGACTACAACAATAGTCAAAAGTGATCTTCAATTCTTTGTCTATCTAGATTAAAGAGTTCTATACTAAACAACAGTGCTCACCCTATATTCCCAAAGACACAATTGAAGACACAACACTGTTTTTTAATTCTTCCTCTTCTTCTTTTTTCTTTTTATAGTCCAGTCATTATTCCCCTCCTGGTCTGTTCTCCAACTGTTCCTCATCCCATTCCTCCTCTCTTGTCTCTAAGAGGATGTCCCCAATCCCCAGCCCTCCCTACCAGACCTCCCCACTCCCTGGAGTCTCAAGTCTCTGGAGGCTTAGGTGCAACTTATCTCACTGAGGCCAGACCAGGCAGTCCTCAGCTATGTATATGTAAGGGGCCTCATATCAGCTGGTGTATCCTCCCTGGTTGGTGGTTCAGTGTCTGAGAGATATTGGGGGTCCAGGTTAGTTGAGACTGCTGGTTTTCCTATGGGGTCATTTTCCTCCTCAGCTTCTTCCAGTTTTTCCCTTATTCAGCCAAAGAGATCCCCAGCTTTGAGAGAGCTTGGCATCAAGTATTAAATATTTAGATTTTTGTTATTAATGTTGAAATTTTGAGTAATATAGACTTTTGGAATTATAACCTTAGGGGTTTTGATTTTTAAGCATTTTAAGATCTGGGGTTACATCCTCCAAGGTTGCATCTCTTGGGAGTATGACTGTCACTGGCACAAAGGAGAAAGCCATCTTTCCAGAGTAACATAGTGATGCTGCCTCAGCAAGTCTATGACAAACAGCAACAACAAAAAATCCTTCTGTTTTCATTGGATAGCAGGGAATTTGATTTAAAATGTCAGCAATAAATAATAAGTACAAAAGAAAGAGTGAGATGGCACCACACTCAGTGGGTAGAAGGTCTTGCTGCCAAAGGTGATGACAACTTGAGTTAACCCTCCAGACAAAAGATGGAAGAGGAAACCTGACTCTCAAAAGTTGTGCTCTGAGCTCACTGTACATAATGGTGAGTGCACATGTATGTGTGTGTGTATGTGTATGTATGTAATATATACATAAATACATATGTATATAGAGAGAGGCAGTGAGTGCTAGTAAGGTTCTGAGGGCTCCTCTGGATGGGCTCATGGAAGAAAGGCACATTCAGGGTTTCCATTTTAATACTTTAATTGTGAAGAAATTCAGACTTTTGAAATTGTAGCCATTGATCAGATTAGTGTCCTTTCACAGTGCATAGAGGTCATGTTTATTGATGGGGGAGGTTACAGAGAGAGAGAGAGAGAGAGAGAGAGAGAGAGAGAGAGAGAGACTATACACCCATGATCCCAGCATAAGGAAGGAAATGATAAGAGGAACATTGATACACGATGAGGACTCTTCTCAAGAACACCAAGCAATAAGAGAGAGAGAGAGAGGTGAGAAAATGCATCTAAGACCTTGCTTCTCCAAGAGGTCTGAACACTGAGATGGAGACAAAGAGTGACAGGGTCCTGCTGGAGGAAGTTAAGACATGTCAAGAACAAACGACCTATAAAATACATCTCCTGTGCTGAGCTGATGTCTTTTTAATGCTCAGATCAACTGCCAACTAGCTGTAAACTACTTTATGTGCCAAAGTGTCCAACATATTAGAAGGATGGAGAAATCTGAGATTTTGTTTGGAGATAGAAATTTACATGCAAGAACTCCTGAGGGCCAACCAGAAGACTTAGCTTTGCTGGAGAAGATAAATGGAGTAGCACATTCATGCACAGTGGTGTGTTGATTAGAAGCTATACTGCTGTAAAGGGTAGTTGCCTAGACCACAGAACTAACAGAGTAAGGTGGAGATGTGCAGGTTCATTCTGCACCAGCCTGGTTGGTGGTTGCTTTCTTCACATCCTTCACATCGCACTTGCAGATTCCACTGCCATCAGCAAGCATAATGTGGCTCACAGCCAAAGTAAGAATCTGGAGCAGCAAGGAGTGCCTGCCTGTCAAACACTGCGAGCGTTCCAGCTTGCAACCTTGAGATTTTCTAACTAGAGACAGAAAGGAGCCAGCTGGTATTCATTGCCACCACTCAAACTTCGAGGAGGGGTTGGGATAACTTATCTACTTGTTCCTTATGCTTTAGTGCATGTGTCATGTCCTATCTTTGGTAGGTCACAAGCTGGATACAATTATGTTGTTCTTTAATAATTAGCAATAATTTGCATTAAATTGCTTTGAAGATAAATGCATCTCAAATTTGTAGTACTAATTAATAATTGTACAGTGATCATCTGCTTCAAGTCATGTGCTTCTGTTTCTAAGTTTAACATCTTATATTGTAATGTTCTGTGCCTTCCTAAGACAGGATTTAAAAGGTCTAGTGCTGTAGACCTTTTAAAGACACCAGACTATTTCAATGAAGATACCTGATATTACATGTATTATTAGCATTTAAGAATTAAGTGTCTGTTAATATCAGGAAGGCATGTGGCAAATATATGTATTTAGATAACATTGGATGCAAAGAAACAGTATGTTTTTGTGTAAATGATCAAATTAATTTATCACTATGAATAATGACTTGTTATTTATATAATTTTATGTTTTATTTTTTAGGAGCTACAAAATTTTATTTTAATTTTTTTTTGCCTTTTTCTATAGAAATTATTTTGTATTTAAGGCATCTAGTATGCTGTGTATACTTTAAAATAAGCATAAAAGCATATGGAGTACTGTATAGCTTATTCTCAACAGTAACTGGATATTCCATAAGCTGCAGTACAGCAAATACTAAGGAAAAGACATCTATGTGAATTGGGATAGTATCCTAAAGCACATTTATTATCTAGTTTGCTTAGAAATCTTCATTGCTGCTCCCCGCAGTTTCACTTCATATCTTTTAAAACTACAGGGTAGTCTCATTTTAGCATTTCCATTTCATTTTGTAAACCTCAACAATCTATCTATCTATCTGTCTGTCTGTCTGTCTTTCTATCCATCCATCTATCTTTATATTTCTTATCATCTACTGATATTCCTTCTTCCTTCTATCCTTATGTTCTTCCTCCTTCCCTTCCTCGGTCCCTCCTCCCTCCCTTCCTTTTTATTTATTAGATGAGCTTCCAAATACAAGAATATTAATGATAGCTAACTCAAATATCTTTCATATACTAAATTATATTGTTAGGTATTGTCAACACGTTCTCAGCATTAATGAAGCTACTAATTTTGAAAACATTTCACTTTAAAAGTGTTTCTTGTTTAGTAATCTAATCTCTAAATTATCAAATTCCAACTCCTCATTTATTGTCTCAATTTGAAGATGCTATCATATACTATCAGTATTTACCCATATTTCCTTGTTCTTTGAGAATATGTTTAGTGTTAACTTAAAATATTCTGTTTTCTAAATTGAAGATCAATGACTGAACACTCTCTAATACACTTTTTCTGTGCATGTTGTGCGTATCTGTATATCTGTAGTATTGTCTCTCATGGAACATAAACCTTTAATTAACATTTCAACCCATGTTTCTCTGCTCATAACACCTAAGTTCACCATTGTTACTTTTAAGTGTGTATGAATCTCCTATTTTTATTATATTTCTTGTGTTGTTTATATTGTTAACATTCCCCTGAGATAATTCTTGCAATTGTTTTTCCCGTGGCAATATCCATTGCCATTATCTTTTCCCTTCAAGCTATTATATTCTTTTTGAAATTTTCTTCACAGGCTATATGTGTGGGTCAGCATAATTTCATTCCAAATCAGAAATTATGCAGAAATCTCCATTAAGCAACTTGTTGTGCATATCTACCATGGAACATAAATTTACAGGAAAGCTTCAGTTTTCACCTCTGGCTTGCTCAAGATGCCTTGTATCAGCGGGAGGTTAAAAACTGATGTCATCTTCTGCCCAGGTTGTGCTTTGGACTTGCTCAGAGGATAAGGTTGATTTTGTTACAGTCCTCTATGGTAGTTTGCTGCTCTATGCTTTACTTAAATTAGGACAATCTCTAAACTTAACTGAGCTAATCATACAGCCATAAGCAATGGAGATGTTATAGTGACTGGCTGTTAGTCATTAGCAACTAGCTTTTCACTACATCGGAGCTCAGTCCAATCCAAAAAAATGTCCACCATTTCCTAAAACTGGAAAGATGAAAAAAATAATATACATATATTCATGTATATATATACATATATACACATATCAGTTATTCTCTGTAGGTCTTTTTTCTCATAGGTATAGTACTCTGGTTATTTTTCTTCATACTCTTCATCCATTCCTGCATTTTTAGGGGAGGCTTAGTGTGCCAGGAAGATGGAGAGAAGTGGGACAGACATAATTCTAATAAAAGGTAGCATCCAATAAAACATACTTAGCCAGCCATGACAGGGCTACTGCACACAAAGACACACACACACACACACACACACACACACACACACACACACACACACACACAACCTTATGACTACTAGCACAAGAACTGCAGATACAAGTCAGCAAAAATCCCAACATGATGGAAGAAGGGCTGGTAAGGTCACAGCCTTGGTGTCAACATGTGTATTTTCAGCTGTCACTCTAATATTTCTTCCCAGCTCAAATAATTATACTAAGCAATTTGTTCTTTCTTTTTTCCTGAGGTTGTATCCATTTTGTACTCTGTACACAGTTCACCATTTGAAGTCCCAGTTCAACCTTAATTTTGACATCACACTGTCATTGACTTTTAATGCACAAGTGTTTTACTTTATGTCAGAGAGGGCTTGAGCCAGTGCTCCAGGCTTCCCTTGAACTGTGGCAATAGCCCTGAACTGCTAGAATTACATGTCTATGTCCCCATGAATATTTTGCTCTATGTGTTTAGTTTTAACTGGGAAGATGAGTCCCCCAGATTCTATCTGCCTTTGACCAAAAACATTTCCACATTTTATTGACTTTTCACCTTTCAAGTCCCAGAAAATATCTGCTAACATGGAAACACTATTTTTACAATATTTACTTTTGACGTGTGTGTGTGTGTAAGCATGCTGTGTGTATCATGTACATTTGTTAGTATGTTTGTTGGTGTGTGCTCACACATGTTCTTCTGAGTGCTTGTGTGTACATGCGTATACATGTACATTGTATCTGTGAGTGGATGTGTGTGTGTGAGTATACATTTGTATATGCGTGTACTTGTGTGTATGTATGCTTGGCTATATGGCATTGTGGATATATGCGTATTTGTGTTAATGTATTTGTGTGTCCATGTGTACATATGTATACAAGTATATTTGTTTGTTTGTGTCTGTATATGCTTATATATACATATGTATGGTGTGTATGTATGTTCATGTGTTTGTGTCTGTGATTGCCTGTGTGCATGTGTAGCGGTGTGTATGTATGTATGTGTGTATGTGTGTGTTCATGACACAGGGGACATTTTTCAGGAATCTCTTCTCTCCTTCCACCACTTGTCAGTATTGGCAGCGGGTACCTTTACCCACTGTTCCATGTCTCCAGCCCACAGAAATTCTATTCCTATTTAGAAAGCTTCAGCATTGTTCCATTTGATATTCTAGATGGCCCGTCCACTTCTAATTGAGATAGCCTTGGTTGTATAGACTGTTTACTTTAGAAGAACTAAAAGTGACAGCCACATGTAAAAGTTATTGCGAAGGGTCATTTCTACCAAACATTTAAGCTTGTAAATTTTACATTTCAAGATGCACTTCCCTCTCCTTCTCACCTCACAAAATAACACAGGAAGTTAGCTCCTCAGCTCCCAGCCCAGTCCCTACAAATTCTCTGAAAGCAACAGTAGCATTGATCTGCTTTGCAAAGTCACATCGCGGCTGGGGATTTACACATGGTCCATTTGTAGGCCTTCTCACCTGCCTTCTTCTTGGTATGAATAAATCTTCAGAGCAGATGGGCCAAGATTATCAATAAAAGGCGTTGTTAGCCTCAGTGTGAATTCACTATTCTCAGTCAACACCACTGCCTAGCCACCTGTTCACTTATCACATTCTAAACAACCTTTTTAGAAAAAA
The DNA here is from genome assembly GCF_008632895.1 of Mastomys coucha. Classification (NCBI taxonomy): domain Eukaryota; kingdom Metazoa; phylum Chordata; class Mammalia; order Rodentia; family Muridae; genus Mastomys; species Mastomys coucha. The sequence continues at coordinate 5,112,225 of NW_022196906.1, forward strand.
CAGTTAAAATCCTTTTTTTCACTTGCACAGTGAAAAAAAAGAAGCCTAAGTTTATTTACACTTCACATGCATCTTCAGCTTACATGTGTATGTGAAAATTGTGATTTTCATGCTAAGTAAACTCTATTATTATTATCTCCAGCTTAGAATTTCATGTGTAGTCAGAAAATTTTGAGAAAAACTGAAATTTACTTCTAGCTAACTGAACCTGAGGTAGTTAGAAGATACAAAAATATTGTAAGAAGATTCAATAGTAAAATGTTATTTTTAACATTTTACTTATTATGCATTATGATTTTGTTAGCAGATGTTATATTCCAGCATGTTAAGGATATCATTTGGGTCAATCTGGTATTACTAAATTGATAAAATATTAAAGGAGAAAATCCTTTGAAAAATTCTCTCTAAATCCTTCATTAAATAAATTAAGAAATTAAGAATCATAAATGTTAATCTATTTGGTGAATAATCCAAATATTTCTTTATGGAAAAAATGCTCTATTTTAATAAAATAGCTTTTTTAATCTTAAATTGTAGTTATTTTACATATTAAATAGTTTTATTTTCAAATCTAGTTTTTCATGTTAATGTAAAAATTTAGTAATACATTTGTGTAAGGAGCTAGGAATAGCTGCAATTATTAAAAATCAGTAAGAAGACACTTAAGGGGCATATATTCTAAGACAAAGTAAAAGTCCTATATAGAATCCCCAAACCGACGTTATTTTGTGATAACAATATCATATATAGATGATATTAAATTGCCAATATTACTGACAACATTATTGAATCCATTCAAAATTAGCAAATCTTCATGAAGTTAATATTTCTTTAATGATTAAGATAGGAAATAATTAAGCATGAAAATTGGTGTATATAAAACATTTTTGTAGTAAAAGAGAGACTATCAGTAGAAAACTATTTGTGTTCTACCTCTGATTTGGCTGTATTGAGACTCTACCATGTGATCCTTTTGAATAATGTATCTTTATTTACAACAGATGCAAGCTGCAGTAAGCTCTCCACTTCCCTCTTATCCAACATCCCTCCAAATGAGTAACACAACATGGATCTTAAAATGCCAACTCTTCCTTTTTTGTTGTGCCACCACAAAGACCTTTGAACAGCTCAGCTCCAGGAGGAAACACTTCTGGTAACCTGGAGGACCTGTGTCCTTGTGTCCCTCCACTTTACAGGACACTGAGCTTCTGGGAAGTCTGTGGCTAATTTGTCTTTCTAGTCACACAAGTGCACTAAGTTCTTACAAAAATACAAGGCCCAGCACATCTGCCTCAGGGTCACAAGTGCAGCCGTTTTGTCCAGTCATTGCTACTTCACTTGTCTCCCAACACTGGGGAAGGCTTTCTAATTTCCCTTTAATAAAAAGGAAGACAATTGCTCGCCTTCCCTGCAACTCATTTACTGAAATTCAACTCATTTACATCATTGGCTTACACTTGATAAGGATTCTGTAATGAAAGTTGCAATTTTTCTTTTCCTCATTTCTTTGTAAAATTATTTTTGCTTCTTGTGATGCTCTGGACACATCTGTACGTATGCTTTGTTCTTATTTCCCCTCCACTGCCAGACCCCACATGCCCCACTTCATGTCTCTCTGGCACTCTTCCCAGACAAATATTCGTTTGCTTTCAGTCCATCTACATTCCATTGCCCTGATTGTTTTCCTCCATTGTCCCATGAGACTTCCTCCTAACATTTCTTAGTCTCCTTATACTTTGATGTGTCTAATACAAACACACACACACACTCTCTCTCTCTGTCTCTCTCTCTGTCTCTCTCTCTCTCTCACACACACACACACAAACACACACACACACAAACGCACACTCATACATGCACACACATGCACACACACAAACACACACGAACACACACACATTTATATCTATGTTCTGCATTAAAGGAATTTTAACCTTTAATTTGAAAAACAATAAATTCAATAGCATTGAAAAGAAATTCAGTGTTTATTTGCTATCTATTTAAATGTAGCAGAATTCTACTGTAATATTAAAAACAAAGGATTTGTTAAAAAAATAGCCAATAGAAGTGCATCTGTCAGTAGTGTAACTTTACAAGTCTATAATCACACATGTGAACAAATATTACATGACCAGCCAAGATGAATACAAGAAGAGAGCTATCCCATTGAAAGCTATGTTGAGATCTGTGGAAGCCATAGGTAAGAATGTCATGTTTTAAATCATTTGCTGGAAATGCTAAGAAGTATTAAATGATCTTTATCAAATGATTGACATTTGTTAAGTGCTGTGTTAAAACAGTTAGGAAATATTCAGAGACAGAGTAACTCCATGACTGCATAGGCAGATGAGTTGCAAGTGCTACATCTATTTCATTCTCTCAGAGAACTCAGGGTTTCCATGTCTCGGCTGTGTTTTTCAGGTTTAATAAATCCTAGTGTGAATTAGAAATAAGAAGTGATCCAAGAGCAAGTTATTCTACCAGAAGATTATGAACTTAGAGACTCTCGAAAAGCAACCAATAGCATGATTAGAGCAAATGCATCCATATGTAATGAGAGGGGAAATGAGAGAAAAAATGGAAGAAAACTCACTACAGAATGCTGGAGGGAAAAGGAAATGTCACTACAGAGTTTTACCGAATGACAATGAAATTGTCCTCCTGGAGCTGAGTAAAGAACCCAGCCACAGTAAAGAATATACACATAATATACAATTCGATGCTGAAGAAGACATTGGTGAGGATTTTCAACCTGAAGACTCAGAAGTTCACACATCTGGTGAAGAAATGGCATCTTCTATGGATGCACAACTTACAGAATTCATTAATATTCAGTTTGAGAATTACATTGCCAAGATTTATTTCCACTACTTTTAAAATCACATGTTAAATATATTTAGCATGTGTGTTGTGTGTGTGTGTTGTGTGTGTGTTTTGAGGCACACAGATGTAGGTCAGAGGACAACTTTAGGGAGTTAGTTCTTTACTTCCACAGTGGGTGTCCCAGGACCAAACACACGTCTTCAGAGTTTGTAGAGAGTGCCTTTAAAGACTGTGTCATCTCTCTAGCTCATGGATTTTGTATAGCAATACAAAATTTCACAGTATATATAATATAGGCTCGCTTAAATTCACAATATTATTTTCTCAAAATTTTTAGTCCCTAGTATTTCAATAAATATGTGCTATAATGCTGTGTAGCAAGTAAATTACTACATGCTACAAAACTGAAAACTTTTTTAAATGTTGTAATACTGTTATATAATTTGTTTTATAGAATTTTGCATAAAGAAAAAAGTTTTCATATCAGTCATGGCTCATCTGGATAATAAGTAAAATTTAATTGTATTATTGAAAAGAAAAGGTGTATGTGTAATTCATTTTTCTGTGCTATCATAAAGCACTATGACTAAGAGAATTAAGGAAGAGTGAGTTTATTTTTGACTCATGTTCAAGAAGCTTGGCATTCATCATGGCAAAGAGGCCCAGCAGTACCCACTGCAGCTGAGCAGGAGTCTAAGAACTTACACCTCAACTGCAGCTACAAAGCAGAAAGAGTGACCTGGAAGTGACTTAAAGCTTTAACTTTAGATCCACCTCCAGTGACATGCTTCCTGCAACAAGGCTACTACTACAGCCTTCCCATACAGTAGCAGCTGGGCTCCAAGTCTTCAAATACTCAAGTCTATGGTTGACACTTGTTATCCAAGCTCCAGAACATATAAAAGTGGTTGGATAGAGTAAGCATTGTTCAATAAGAGGAAACAGGGAGATAGTTAGTCATGAGTCAAAATGACCAGATAAGAGAGCATTTGAAGACAAAGTGTCTCAATTATATAATTTGATGGTTTTAGCACATTAACAATCACAACGAGAGTGAATACATTCAATGAGACTAAAATATTTCAAACATTTTGTATGAAGAAATTGAAGAAAAAAAAGCATTTCCAATGATAGGCAATGATTTTCTAGTGAGAAGGAAAGAATGAAGGATATCAAGTCCATTATCCCTAGTGTGTGCATCGTAGTCTACTAATAAAATAATTCTCTTTCTGCACAGACACAAGGGTGCTCTAATGTATACCATGTATGATCATTTTAAAGTTTTTATGACTAAAAGAAATGGGAACTCATTTTTTTAAAGAAATAAATAATAGTTCTTTCTAATGAGCAGACACTGTGTGAACATTTAACCAGTTCCAGTAAATATAAAAATAAACATTAATGGGCTATAGGTCTGGCAAAAAAATAAATGATGCAATTACAGAGCAGGAAAGAAAATGATATATGGAATCTTTGAACCACTCCGTCAATATGTGAAATATGCTCATGTAGGTTGTTATATTGTAAGATCACATAGGGCAGTGATTCTCAGCCATTCTAACACTGCAACATTTTAATACAGTTGCTCATGTTGTAGGGGCCCCAACCTTAACATTATTTCATTGCTACTCCAAAACTGTAATTTTGATATTGTTATAAATTGTAATGTAAATGTCTGATGTGTACGATATCTGACATGAAGCAGCAAAGGGCTTGCAACTACTCAACCATGGTTGAGAACCACTGACTTAGATGGTGTTGTTATTGCCTCAGTTGTATTGGAATTCAAAGATCAAGTATTTTTCCACCTAATTATCCTCTTATTCAAACATCAATCAGCAAAATGTCCTATACAAAATATAAACCTTTTATTATATAAAGTACCATTATAATGCCTTCTCAAGAAATTCCAGTTCCCAGGGAGGGTGCTAGGATATTATGAAGATGATAAATTAAGATAGAAATCTTAATAAAGATAAATTAAGACAGAGGCTGCTAGTGAGCCTCTGACCTAGATATATTAACTCAAGCATCGAGTAAATAAGTCTTATTATATAAGATTTTCTTCAAATTACCCCCTTATTTTAAACAAAGGTGTTTTAATAAAATTTGTTTTAATAAGGGCTTTAAAGAGAATGTAATTTTCATGCTGAGTGTGAGACATAACAGGCACAGAGACTTGTATTCTTATAATCATGTTCATATAATGAAACTTAGAAATAGTGTCACACTAATCAAAACCACAGTCACATTAAAGCTCTAGCCATCACCCTTGGTGATTATACAGCATAACAAATGCCTGCCAAGTAAATGATGTATTTTGAAATTGACATGCAGAAGCTAGAGATGTCACCTCACTGGAAAGCTCAAGGTGGAATCAAATGCAGGGGTACCAGCTTGCTCCAAAGACCTTGCTGGAAAGGGATTGTCTCACTGCACTCTTTCCACAGATGCACTTCATGATCAAATGACACTATTTTCAAACTGACAATATCATTTGCACATTCTAGAAAATTTCTTACAGAAATGTTGACAGAGTTGACTGTCTAATTTGGTAAATATCAGTGAGCTGTACTAATTAGCTAAGTTCAGCAATGTTCTAATGATAATATAGTTTTGTAAAATAAAAAAGGATCAATTTCTCTAACAACTTACCTTCACTTGTTCCACCAGTTAGAAGCCCATCCTCATCTGGTTCATTTTTGCCTACACTGAGATGGCACAGAGGAAAATAGAAAGGAAATAACATTTTCCAGATCATTGTATCATTGTAGCATGCAAGCTTTGTCATAAGCTGCATAATGCTGACAGCACACACTGAACAGACAAAAGTGAAGAGGAGGATAAAGAGCCTCAGAAGATGGCAACTGCTGGAGAAACAGCTCTCTCCTTTTCATATGCGACTATACTTATTATCACACCTCACTTCCTGATGTGAGTTGATCATACTAAAATCATTTTTAAAAGAGGAATAGTGGTGTGAAGTCATATGATCTTGCTATGTTTTCACTAATTGTTACTGTGCACACATATTCAAAATATATATGGACAAATGGAAAATAAGAAGTGGTTTAGCATCATCTCATGAAACTAGAGAGATGACTCAGGGTTAATATCTGTTACTTCTCCTGCAGAGCCCTCATGTTATCACCCTAGCAATCCAGAAGAGCAGCTCATAGCCACATGTAACCCCAGTTCCAAGAGATTTAGTGATGTTGTCCTCTATGGGCACCATCACATACATGCATATGAACACATACAAACATATACACATATGATTAAAAATAAAGTAATTTTTCAAAAATGTAAATTGTGTAAGTGTGTCTTTTTTGAATCTCTGCCTTAACCCGACTTTCACCTGCTGAAAGATTTCAGGAATCTACAGTTTGAAAAGATACTAGCTTTCAGGTTGTTGTTTTCTTATCTTCAACTAATGTGTTTGTCTCTGAGAAAACTTGGGAAGGAGATTCTGGGAAAGACTTCGCAAAGTAGAACTTCACCAAGGATCTCTTACTTTCCCTAACAAATCAGGAAATTATTTTGTTTGTTTGCTTGTTTTTATTGAATCATTTATTTCACTTGATATAATATTCAAAAGCTTTATCCATACAGTAACATGATATCAGATTTTTTCCAAAGGCACCATAACATCTCACCGTATATAGACAATGGTTTAGCTATTCATCGGTAGCCATTTGTTGAGTTTCCATGTTTTGATTCCTACAACTAATGCAGACATGAACATAGTTCTGCAAACTCTCCTAAAATCTTTTATAAACTTACGTTTTATGCTTGCTATTCATAAAAACAGACAACAGTATTTTATCTTTTTGAAATAAAATGCATTATCTAATCAGAAGCATAAAGCACAGAGTATCAGAAATGTCAACAAGTTCCACCATGTATCTAAGTGTTCTGCTGACAATATCCCAGATTTCTGCAAATGTTCTTTAAATGTTCCAATCAAAAGAATTTATTACCTCACTGTCTCTCCACATGTCAGCCTTTTAAATATTTAAAGATAGTTATCATATTTCCACAAAGCCCCTCTTTCCAGGCAACACACACACACACACACACACACACACACACACACACACATATATATATATATATGTATATATATATATATATATATAATTCTCTCAAAAGTTCAAAATTGTCTGTGACATATTTCAAATCTAGAGAACACCAGAGGCAACACTATTATAGACACTACAGAATTGTCAAAACAGCAAATCTCATGCAGGAGGCTTTGCAATTTTTATAATAAGATGTTTTTTTGAATAGACCAAGAAAAAATTCACATTTTTACTTCAATTTAGCTTAAATTATCTGCCATATCATGAAACATGTTCTGAGGTATTTTCTCTTAAAAGTGTTTATATTACATTTGCTTGAACAAGTGAACTGAGATGTACTCCCAAGTGTCGCTTGGGTATTCTTGAAGAGATATGTTAAGATGTGGCTTCATATGTTGCTATATTTCATAACTATTGATCTATAATTCCAGAGATTTTGATATCATATATAATTTAAAGTATTTTCAGGAAAGGGTTACGTACAACTATCATTTTTGTCATTTAGAAAAATCAAAGGTTTATTCTCAAAAATATATGTAAGTATAAAAAGTAAAAAACTAATGTATGCATATATTTATTTGGAGAATATCTATGTATCTCAGGATTAGCTTAATCTCAAAATCATTCTACCTCAGACTCCTTAGTGCTGGTATTATAATCATGGGCCACTAAATCCTGCTTAAATTGACCATTAATAGATATATAAAACCAAAGAGTTGTACATATCTATTGGGTTCCAGGTAATTGTTTAGGGCACATATAAATTATATAAAGTCTCAAATCAGTTTAGCCATATATATATATATATATATATATATATATACATATATACATATATGTATATATATATATTCACAAATAGTGTCAAGTTTGTATTGTGAGGATATTCAAAATGTATTCTCTAGCTGGTGCTGAGTGGAGAGATTTACACAGCCTAACCCAGAAGCTACAAACTTTAGTATCCTGTAATCTGAAAGCAAGCTTCTGTTGGTATAAATGTAAAATATCTCACTGGAGATAATATTATTTCATTTCTGAGATAACACTGGGGACTTCTAGTAAAGAAACATCATATTCCACTACATACATTTAGATATAGTGGATGAGATGATAGTTTAGTACAAGTTTAAATTTGTAACCACTTAGAAAATTTAACCGGACCCCACAAAGATGTAAAACCAATTCCACAATGTTTCCAAGGTATGTATGAATATAAAAATAGTTTTCATACTCTGTTTCTAAATCTAATATTACTGTTTTGGATATATCTGCAGTTCTTCTAATTAATTTAATTACATTATACTAGTATTTCTTAAATTTTATATATGTCTGCAGATACTGAGAGTATTGAAGCACCATTTTGATGTGAGCAATAAGGCTATGTTTATACATTATAAAATATAACAGAAATGCCCACCTATGTTAAATTGTAAGTAGAGTTATTTTACTGAAAAATTTAAAATATAATAAACATAACTATAGGCATATTAGGATGGATGGAAATATATTATAAATGAATAGACATTTCATAACTTTTTGTTGTGTTTTTATTTTTTTATTTTTATTAGATATTTTCTTTATTTACATTTCAAATGATATTTCCTCTCCTGGTTACCCGTCCAAAAAAATATCAAAAACAAAAACAAAAAAAACCAAACCCTGTTTTCTCCTCCCCTCCCCCTGCTCACCAACCAATCCATTCCCACTTTCTGGCCCTGGCATTCCCCTACACTGGGACATAAACCTTCACAAAACCAAGAGCCTCTCCTCCCATTGATGACCGACTATGCCATCCTCTGCTACATACGCTCCTGGAACCATGAGTCCCACCATGTGTACTCTTTGATTGGTGGTTTAGTCCCTGGGAGCTCTGAGGGTACTAGTTAGTTCATATTGTTGTTCGTCCTAGGGGGCTGCAAACCCTTCACCTCCTTGGGTCCTTTCTCTAGCTCCTTCATTGGAGGACACTATGCTCAGTCCAATGGATGGTTGTGAGCTTTATTGGAGCTCATGTAAGAGCCTCTATCCATCTGTCTATCTTTTATAATTGCCTCCATTGGACTCTAACTCTATGGAGAAGCTAATATGTGTGTGTGTGTTTGTGTGTGTGTGTGTGTGTGTGTGTGTATGCATATATGTTTACATGGAATTCTGAGTGTATATCCATAAAATAATGTATATTTGGCACAGTAACTTGGGTGTCACTTACTCTCAGTTGTTTTTGTATAAGTGAGATATGATAGCATCCAATATATTTCTGAGGCCTGCCTTATTTGCTTCATCTAAGTCCAGGACTTCATTTACAAGGTATCATCAAGGAATGGACTGACTCAACATACAGGAGCAGTAGATGTTCTTTCAGAGGACCTGGGTTTAATTCCCAGCACCCAGTTCACAAATACCTGTAACTCTAGTCTAGTGGATCCAACGGTCTCTTCTGCCCTTTGCATTTAAAGCAAAGATGTTATGACATCTATACAAGCAGCCAAAACACTCATAAACATAAAGTACAAACAGAGCTGGGCTGTGGTGGTGCACGCCTTTAATCCTAGCACTTGGGAGGCAAAGGTAGGCGGATTTCTGAGTTCGAGGCCAGCCTGGTCTACA
>NW_022196906.1:5121780-5135006 GCF_008632895.1 Mastomys coucha
AAAAAAAAAAAAAAAAAAAAACAAAAACAAAAAAAAAAATAAAGTACAAGCAAAGGTATATTTAAAGTATTTCTGAGAAACTATTTCTAAGAATGTAATTTTTCATTGCTGCACTGAAATTTTGTTGTCAAGCTTTTATATTAGCATGTTATATAAATTTAAGCAAAAGTTACATAAGTTATTAGAACTTTATTTATTGATAGATTGCATACTTTTAACATTGATTTTACCTGTTTGACAAATGCAATTTATGTTGAGTAAAATTATCAAAGATTATTAATTAAAATAAAACATTATTTTTCTTCATCCTTTCTCTTCCTCCAACCCCTTCCAAAACTTTATTGTGCTCAAAATTCATGCCTTCATTTTCTTTAATTCTTGTGGTTACAACAATATGTCTAAATGCATATGTACACACTGGCAACTAAGTCCACTTAGTGTAAATTAAATTTATGATAATTCAGGCCTGGCATTAGAAAGTTACCCAATTTCCAAAGTCTAGTTAGCTAATGGATCTTAGAGGAGAACTATCTACCACAACTTTAGCAATGTCTAACCACATTCTCAAAAGCTACCCATAAAGCAGCAGATAAGTGAAGCTCTCGCTCATCATCAAAGAAAACACTTCATGTAACAGAAGGAGACCAATACAGAATGCCAAGCTGGTCAAATTCTGAAAACAGCTCATGACTACAGCTATAATACAACTCCTGTAACTAAGGTTCAGAGAACACTGTGAAAGAGGAACAGAAAAAATTGTAAGGTTCAGAAGACAAAGAAATATGCTGTGAGACCATGTCTCCAAGATGTAACTATGATACATTAATAACATCCTGACAAAATAAGGCTGGAAAATCCAACACCAATAGATATGCTTACATGGAAAGCAGAAATCTCACAGGTCTCCATCCATAAAAGAAGAACTGCAGGTAACTAATAAATGCTGAGATCAGCAGAAAGAAGTTTTTCCAGAGATGAGCCCCAAACTGAATCTCCAGTACAAATTGTTCTGCATTCTCATTCACACAAGCAACACTAATTGTTATATGAATCACAGGAAAAATATATAATGAGCTGAGCAATATATATATATGAATGTCTAACCACATTCTAGTTATCCATAAACCAACAGATAAGTGAAGCATTCATGTATGCTTCCTCCATGATCAGTCTTCAGCTTTATAGTTATATTCCTTGATTGCTAGTCTAGTAGTCAATCCATCTAATTACTTTAATAATAAATGAAAAAGTTCAACTGATTTTGTTTTTCAATGTCCTTCATTCTTCCACTTTTCATTTCTTTGATTATATATATTTTAAATCTATAATATTTTATATAGTTTTAACTAATTTTCATTCTGAATTTAATTTATTTAGATATTATTTCTGCTTCAGTTTTTCAGATATTATCATCACATCAGGGTCCCGAAAATTGAGCTGAGCACCGCATTCTTCCTACTCTGTCTCCAACTTGGGACATATGTGAACAGCTTCTTCAAGCTCCTGCCTCTACAACTTTACCACAGTCAGTGGTTCCTTCCTTCTGTCTCTTCCTTCAGTCTCTTCCTTCTATCCCTTCCTTCTGTCTCTCCCTTCTGTCCCTTCCTTCTGTCCCTTTTTTCTGTCTCTTCCTTCTATCCCTTCCTACTATCCCTTCCTTCTGTCTCTTTCTTCTCTGAGACAGAACCAACTTCAAATTTCTCTGCCAGGTATTTTGTCACAGGAACAATATTAGTAACTAATATAAGATCTACAGGTGTGATTTGTACCAAATCTTTTCTATGTGATCCTTTGATTCACTGTTTTGCTATTAAAATTGTTTGATTTAGATGTAATTCTTTTATTTTTCTCCTGAAATTTCTCATTGATAATAGTCATTTCCTAGCCGTGATTTTGTTTACTCACTTTTGGTTTTGGTGGTTCCATTTCATGTTTAAATAAATCCTATGAAGAAACAAACTCCTTACCCTTTTTGTTCATGCTGCTAAAGCCATTTCTTAAGTGGGGAACATAAAATAGAGTATGAAAATATGCTATATAAATAGATACCTGAAATGATTCATAAACCCAATCTATTTTCAAATCAACAGATTTTTAATAAGTAAAGAAAGAGATATTAGATTGAAAAAATAACCCATTTCACTGTTTATGCCCTTTCTAAGGAGATTGTTAAAATACAGACATAGTATACTTTGTTACCTAGAAAACTGTGAAACAGATATTTAAGCTTTCAAACCCCATGGAATCTGGTGGAAGCTCTGAATCACTTGTAATTACTGACAGTGCACATGGGGCAAGAGTTACATGTAATTGGGAAGGCACCCAACAAAGCAGCGTGATGGTATTGGGAGGACTGAAGGAATAACATTTAAAATTTGCAACTGCATCCTCATAAACAAGAGAGATATTTTGAAAGACTACATGATAACATGAACTTACTTAATTATTAAGATATCTTCTAAAGTTTGCTGAAGTTAAAATTTTCACATGCCAGATGATTTAACAGCAGCCCCATCAACTCAACACAATCCAAAGCTGCCTAACAAGCCAGTTAAGCCAATTTGCAAATGTCAAGTATGTCCCTTTAAATTGGTTCATTAACTCACTTTTGGAAAGCTGTGTCAAGAACCAGGAGCTACTGGCATTGCTCATTAGCAGATCTCTTGAACAGGGTAAATAGGTTTAGACAGAATTAGATTGATTAGTCTACCTTAAAATACAGCACAGCCTAACTTGTTCCAACTGCTTTTTCTCTTGTGGTAAGACGGAGACATTTCCAACCATGTAGTTTTAACAAGCACCAGGGAATGCCTCAGCCAATCTCTACACTGGGACTCACTAGCAGAGACACATGCATTTTGTTATAGCTTTTACTTCTGATTTTAGTCACAATAGCAACACTGTGAACCAAAATGGGAAGGAGGCAGTGTGATAGATTCAATGGAAAAGTGAAATGTATCAGAGAATGAATGGCACTTTGGAAAAAATAAGGTAACAAAATAGAAAATTGTGGCCTATCAGGACAACTAAGACACCATATTCTGAGATGCATGTTTTTAACATGAGGTTTCCTCCTTGCATCCTTCATTTTCACTCATTTCAATCTGTAGGAATTTTGCTAATTGTAGCACCAACTTGTGAAAAAGGAGTCCACATTGAAACCAGAAGGAAGTCTGGCTCCATTGATTCTTGTCATAAATATAGACCCTGGGAACCCACAGCAAGTTTTAATTTACTTCTAGAAAAAATGAAGAAAATTTTAAAAAATACAATACTTCACAGGTTGCTGCTACAATTAGCAAACATCTTACATATTTGAAGTGAGAGAGTTAAAAAAAAAGAAAACCCTAATTACGAACTTCGCATACAGTGTTCCAGGATGGAAACAATGGACTCTGCCTATTTTAAATAATAAAACAATAGGCTTTCCCATGGCAGTGTGGTGAAGAGCAAGCTAGCTGGGCAGTCAGTCAGATTCTTTCAGGTTCACTTGAAAGAGTCCTAAAGGTGTGGGACAAGGTAGAATCAGCTCTGACTAATGGCTATGTAGAGCAACAAAGATGAAAAGTAGATAAAGCTGGTATGCTTACGTTTTTTACATGCTGGAGGGGACAGAGAAAGGAGAGTGGGCTGTGAGGAGGTAGTTCACGATAGGCACACATTTAATACGTGGAAAAAACTGGTGCCTTGAACCTTTTAGAAAGATGTTTCTAGGATTCTTGGTAGGCACTCCATTCAAATGCACTCATTTGAGTGGGTTGTAGCACCTAGGTAGAACACTTGTGATCTTCCATGTACATAATAAGCGAAAGCTTGGAAAATATGTATGGTATGTTAGAAAATAAGGTCCTTCCGTTTCTAGTCATAAGTTAAACAGGCAAACAAAATGATATGGATATGAGAAAAAATTAAAAAACAAACTTTTCCTATAACTCTGATTGACTTTGGGAATTATTTAAACAATACAACATGCATGCACAAAGAACTTGATTTTTAGAACTATGTCTTTAAAAGTTTATCAGGAAAACCACAAGTATTAATGGTAATAGATAATAGACTAAACTGTGGTACATATATTATTGAAAATGATGCCCATTATTTCTTATCAATATTCAGTGACATTTATATAACATATACTCTATATTTATATATGTTAGTTATATACATATATATTTACATTTTGCATGAACACATACATACTCATAAAAATCTCCTTACTCAATGTCCTTCACATGACATTCTAACACTGTTGGCATACTTGTATTTACTAAAATAAATAAAAAAATTTCTCAGATATCTTGTAAAGAGTATACACTTAATATTTATATTCATATGTCATATATTCTCCCTTTTATTCTGAAAGGCAGTTAATATTATTGTTCTCAAGTATCAGATAGAAAGTGCAATTTTCTATGGCCACTAGGTAAAGAGATGTGCTGACTCACACTAATAATTTCAGCACTTGAGAGGTTAAAGCAGGAGGACTGCTGCCAGTTTGAAAGCATTCTAGAATAGAGATAGAACTCCATGCTGGGATAACTGTGAAACCTTTTCCCAAAATATAAACCAACCAGCCAAACAATTAGACTAAAAAGCAAAGGAGGAGCCTAGAGAGACAGTGGTTCTGTGGTCCAGAGCACTCAGTGCACAATGATGAGGAGGAACAAGCTACCTCCTAGCCAGCTATATCCCATGCACCACTAAGCCCAGATGGAGGGGATATTGACAGGGAGACCACTGAGACCTTCTGCATTCATCCTGGCCAAGAAAACAGAAGCCTATGGGCAGAGAGAGGCTCTGCTTCAAGTGATAGGTGAAGAGTGATTGAAAAAGACACCTGACATTCTGTTTGTCCTCTGAACCCTACTTTCAACACACACACACACACACACACACAAATAAAGAGAGAGAGAGAGAGAGAGAGAGAGAGAGAGAGAACACCATCAGTAAGTAAATAAACATAAGTAAATAAATAAGGAAATGAGAAAAAAATCTTGTTTCTAAAGAGTTTAAACTTTTAGATTATTTGAAAGATGAACTCTTGGTCTAGCTTTAAAAGTGGAGCAGTACTTGTAAACATTCATCACATCATGATAACAAATGTTGAATTCTTTAAATAGACAAGAATGTTTGTTATATACCTTAGTGAATTGAAGACATGAGAAATAAAATAATTATATAAAATTAGTGATACTTTTCATCTAGAAGTAAGAGTATACTTTTTGGTATAAATTAAGGACACATGCCAAGAGAAGGAAAGAAAGAAAGCTAAATGGTTGTGCAGTAGGGAATGAAGCAATGTAGCTTTCCATCAACTGAGAAAGGCTTCCCTCAAAGACCTCACAGTTTCAGCTCAGCAGAGACTGATGGGATTGGAGTATGGACTGATCTTCCTACAGTAGATATTCTCACAAAAGGGTTTTGCTTATTTCACAGACTTTCATTATGGCTCTGTAGCATGTCATCAAAATAATAAATTTTTAGTCTCTTTTTAATTTTGTCAAATATAATACAAAATGATAATGTGCCATTTCTGACCTGAAACATTCTGAATCTTGAAACATATTCTTGTCTTACCAGGTCCTTGTTAAACTACCAAGAGTACACACACCTTCTAACACACTCCCTTGTCAGAGCCATAGAGGCCAAAAGCCACAAGAATAGTCACACACAGGCAAAGGAGCATGAGAATACTGCCAAGATCAGATGACATGTCCACTCAAGTCAGAGTTTTCATGGATTTAGTTAGAAACAGTTGTGCCATGAGCAATAATAAGTTGTTAACATTTTAACTTAATTACTTTTGGAAAAAGAGCTAATTAATGTTGCACATTTGCAACACTTTTAAGCACTCAAAACCTTGTACTTTGATGGTTATTATCAGAAAAAATATGCTAACAACTTTATAAACAGAAAGGATAAAATCTGAAAGTATAACAATTTAATAAATAGTAAAAAAGTTAGTATAGTATATAGTATTTTGGCCATACAGAAAAGGAAATATTATATTGGGACTAACAACATATTTGAAAAAGAACTAAAAGTATTTTGAATAGGAATGCCCTCATAGTCTATTAGATTTGAATGCTTAGTGTGGCTCTATTAGGAGGTATGGCCTTGTTGGAGTATGTGTGAACTTTAGGAAGAAGTATGTTACTGAGCACTGGCTTTGCGGTTTCAAATTTTTAAACCAGCCAGCCGCCACCACCACCACCACCACCACCACTACCACCACCATCACCTCGCTCTATTCCAGATGCAGAACACTCAGCTCCCTCTCCAGCATCATGTCTGTCTGCATGCTGCCATGCTAACTAACATGATAATAATGAACTAAACCTCTGGATGTAACCCAGCTCCAATTAAATGCATTCTTTTATAAAAGTTGCTATGGGCATGGAATGGCTTCACTGTGATAGAAACCCTAACTAAGGCAAGCCAGAATACAAAATAATAAATGCATTTAGATGAAAAAAGTTTTTGTTGAATGGATCTTTAGATATTGCTATAAAGTATGTGACTTCACAGTATGTCATGAGTGTAGACTTTTCCATTCATGTATATTAAATATTTTAATTATTGTGTATATACAAATATATAGATTGATTTAGGTACTAGACAAGTACAAATTACATAAAAATCTGCATAGCTTACTGTATCAGAAAATACTTGCAAGTTATGATAGGTTAAAGTTTATTTTTAAGGGATTATAATAATTTTGGTAACATCAATTATTTTATCAAACATGCAAGCAGGTAGGTACGAGCACAGTTTCTCACAGAGGCTAGAAGCTGATGTGTTCCTACTTACTGATGTTACAAATGTGAATGACCGTTTTAAGTCTCAAAACTATGAGTTGAGATGAGTAATCACACAGGAATGCTCACAACATACATGTACCTATTGGACTATAGTACATGAGCAGTGATTCATAACCAGAGTGTTTTTTAGATGGGATAGAAAGCATAAACTATCAGCTAATCTTATCTCCCTAAGGTTTGTCTTTATCAGTTTACATTGGGGTGTCCGTGAATTTAACATATTTTTTGTCTTTTTACTTTTGAATCAGGCTGTCTTTATTCACCCAAACTGGCTTCATCCCTGGTCTAATGCAATCTTTCTGCCTCAGGTTTCCAGGCAGCTGAGTGTACAATACATTCCACTGTGCCTTGCTTCAGCTGGACAATGTGGTTGGCTTTTACAGTTCTGAGTGACATAAGCTAAAGATGTTTTTCCCTTAAGTAAGACAGATGTTTACTCTGCTCACTGGATCTATGCTTTGTTAAAAAAACAAAAGCAAATTAATCATTTAATAATCTTACCAAGATTTTAGGCAGGCTTGAGCATGTATTTTTGAGATTAACTTGCAATTCTTGAAATCGATTAAGGGTTTACTTTCAGCAGGCGAAAGTATCACAAAGTAGATGGTATAATTCCTAAGGAACTGAAATTGGCCTTCAACTTCTTTTAAGGCCTTGGTATGAGCAGATAAAGCAGCAATGATCAACACAACTCTCCAGGATGAATGCAGCATTTACCACATTCTGTCTGGTACAATATGGAGGCCAGCAGCCAGGTGAAGCTACTGAACTCAAGAGCAGTTTGTGCTACTTGGAAACATACTTTTTGGAATAAATAGTTCAAGTGTAATTATAAAAGGCAATACAAGACTATAGTCAATAGATATGTGCTGATTAACACTAGGACTGTGTGTGTGTGTGTGTGTGTTTGTGTGTGTATGCATGTATGTGTGCGCTAACGTATGTGCATGTGTGTGTATGTATGCTTGTACTTCAAGACAAGCTCTCATATAATCCACTCTAGCATTAAATTGCATAAGTATGTGAAGATGATCTTGAACTCCTGGCTCTGTTTCCTAAATGCTGGGAATGTATGGGAATGCAGGTATCTACCACTGCACCCTGCTTAGGACTAGTTATAGACAATATCCTACAAAAGGCCATCATGAGGAAACATGAGTTTTTACACTGATTGAAGACAAAATAAATCATAAAAAAATTACAATTTTTTTTATGTCTTGAAGACAGTGTGACAATTTACAAACTCCTAACACTTAAATGGATTTTTGATGGTTTGTTGTTAAATTGAATAATATCCATAAATGAAAGTAAAGAAAACAAAATAAAGCCAAATCACTCAAATATCTCAAATTTCCTCCAGAACAAAAGTGTTAGTTATAGTTTCAACTGGCAGAGATGGTGAGCTTTAGGGATTATTTCTTTTTCCTGTGTGACACATGGTGTCATAACCAGGAAGGAGAGTTTGTTTTCTCAATCTGATCTTCTTTCCATTCAGTATAAAGGCAGGAAGACACAAACAGCGGGAGAAAGGCAAAATCAATACTTTTCTTCCTTTAAGAAAAATGATTCCATTCACGTGATGCTGACTCCTCCTTTTAGGATACAGTAGACAAGGAGACATGGCGTTTGATGACACTTGACAATAAGTTTATGTGAACTGACATTTCTTTTTGAGAAGTAAGTGCACAATGAGAAAGAAATTTAATTTTGGTTCCTCTATTCCATGAATGTGAATGACTGTGACTGAAATTAGAGAATGAGATTCCCAGGATGCTGCCTCAAGTTTTAAGCATGGGCATTAACAATTTCACCTCCTCCCACCTCCAGGACTAATGAATATCACCAGTGGATTCTCTACGTATTGACTTTAGTTTAAGAGCAGAGTTGCAACAGCAAGCAGAGTCCTTGTCCCTGGGAAGGGCAATTTAAAACCATTTGGACAACTTTTCAGTGTTACTGTGGAATCTAATGTACATATCATTCATGCAGTATAAATTCCTGAATTTAAAAATTGTATACAGACTCCCTTCTTTAAATGTTGTCTGGTAACATCTTTGATAAGCCAGTCATGTGGGCAACATTCCTGACAAAGATGCAGGAATTCACATTTCTGTAGGCTGCAGTGTAATTTTAACTGATTTATGATGCAAAATAACTAGGGATATTTAACAATCAAAAGATTGGTTATTTTCTAAAATCACATTTGAATTGGCCTAGACATGTTTTTGCTTCTTTTTTTTGAAAAAAAGAATTTAAAAGGACCTTTAATATAAGGTACATGGTACAATTATTTCAGAGATTATAAACAGCTCACCAGTTTCTATGCTATGGGTGGGATAAATATGAATTAAAGGAAATAATTGAAATTATGTATAGTTTAGGGGAGCTATACTTCAGTAAGACAACATTTCTCTGAAATCACATAAAACTGTTTGGATTTGTTTTCCTTCTTAAAAGCCTTCAGTGGAAAAATCTCAAATAAATAAGCAAATCAGAGAGTAAAGAGAAACGAATCTTTATTTCACTAGATCTATGTTGATTGTGCAAAGTATCAAGCTACAGAGGCATTGGAGGACAGTTTAAAACATGTCCTAGAGCCAGCTTACCAGAGGTCAATGTGCAAACCCACACCAGCCTTGTGATGCTAAGATAGACTCTTAGTGAGAAATCCTGTTTTCACTATGAAGCAATGGACTGGCTGTTAAAACTCCTCACAAAGGAGCCATGAGTATTAAAGATGAACTTAGGTTGGTTTGGAACAAGAGATGCTTCATAATAGTTTTAGAATATGACTATGGAGTCTTTCTGGGTACAGGCTACTACCTGGCAGCTTTTTTCTAACAAACTTCTTTTATTCTTTTCTCTTGCATTAGTCTGAGGAAGGTGATTGCTTAGACATGAGCCTACTCAACAGACCTAAGGAGAGGTCGGTGCAGTAAATAAATGTCCATATACCCTGACAATAGCTAGCTAGAACTTTAATCTTCCTATACATGGTACATGGGTAAAGCATCTAGGGTGTGATGATGGCTTTTGTGTCACTGTGACCTCTGGTGTCTCTTTGAGTAGAAGGATCCTGCCCCAGCAATATCTACTTACATTGTCTCATGATTGTGTTGTTTAGAAAAGGTACAATAGTAGACTGTGCTAAAGCTGTGGGCTTTGGAATGACTTGATAGTCAGCAGCTAATAGCCAATGGAAGATGATGCAATAGTTTCATTGGATCATAAGTGTTATTGAAGATTAATAGCATTTGTAGCATTTGCTACTAATTCTTTTCCCATAATATAAATAAAACCACTTCAGCTGTGCTAACACTTTCAAACATTTCCACTAACATTTTCAGCAAAGAAGTTTTACTATGACAGTGATTAAAAGGCACTATTCTGTGGTAAGTTCTTTTCTCAAATAAATAAGGTTAAAGAAAACAAAGTATATTTTCTATACATGTTTTCTATCATGGCTGCAAGGACCTAACTTCCTCAGTTTAGTGTCTGAAAGCTCAATTATATAGTTTATATCTCAGAGGAAAACTTTTATTGTAACTGGAGGTATTTTCATACAATCTAAAGCTAACATGTCTAATTTTCAAAGTCATTCATCTACCATTGAGCACATATTATGTTCCAGAGACAACTGTGTACAGAGAAAGTGTGAGTATGAGACCATGGACCACAAATGGTGTTCTTTCACATGTCTATGCAGCTGGACAATAACAATTAAACTCTCAACAACACATTTACTATCACCACATTATGCTATTTATGTTTAATGTAAAAGCACAAGATCTGTAAGGTGGCTCACTGGGTCAAGGTCCTTTCCCCACCAAGCTTGAGGACAAACTTCAGAACCCACATTGCAAAAGAAAAGAACAGACTCATCTGTATTGTCCTTTGACCCCTGTGAACTTTGACACACACACATACAACAAATGAACAATGTCATGAAAGAAAATTAAAAACGAGAAAGTACACCTTGCTATACACTTTTCCATTCATAGGTTAGTGCTATGCAGACACACAGGAGATACCATGATTTTATTGTTATCACACTACAGACATCATTAGAAACAAACATTTATAGGAACTTATAATACCGAAACAGCACAATATTAGGAACACCAGCAGAGTCTTTCTGTACAAAATTCTCATTAACTTATTTTGGAATTTGTAAAATTCTGTTAACAGAAATAAAGCCTGTATTCTCCAAATGAAGATGAAACTTTATATATTTGGAGGGAGATCATACATAGATATCTGTACTGAAGAGAAATGATTGAATCAAAGTATCCAGAGTATTATCTTACAGATTAGAGGAGTAGGGCATTTTAAATTAAATATGCTTTTTGTGAAAGGGTTCAGAATAGGTCTTAACTGGTGATAATTTTTTGCTGTAAGAAGGGGAACAAGTTTTGGGAAAACTAGCAGTTTTTACAATATATTAGAATCACAGAATAATAGTACAGACACTGTAGCTATGCTAAAAAAAACAGTACCAGTTTAAATGTAAAAAAGTGTACAGATTTATTTGAAAAGATTTAATACACACTCTGATTTGTAAACTAGTCCAGATATCTTGATTATGTCTTTAAAATTTCCTGCATGTATGTTTATTAAACACCTTTCAGAGCATAACATAGAACTTCAAGTTGTTCACTTGGAACCTTGTTAAGCACAGAAATGAGGTAGAGGGGGAGAATGTTAAAACACAAGCCCAGCTAGACAATGAGATTGAGGGGGACTCATAAGCTCATCTGAACTAGCCATGTGTACGGCTGGACTATAGCTCTGAAACACTTATTATATTTTTGATCTTTAGGTGGATAAATATCATATTTCAGAAAAATCTAAAATTTATAAAATATATTCATCTAAGAAAAGCAAATTGGACACCCTATGCCTGATTTTCATGGGATTATTTGTGCTTATGAAGCATAATGATCATAAAACAATTCTCCTGTAAGAGTAAGCTTGTAATTTTCTCATGTATGCATACTTTTCATATCACATCATTCTCCAGGGGGATCAAATGAATTAGGTCCAATGTCAATGTAATCAGTCAAGGAAACAATATGTATAAATAGTAGGGAATACTCAAATTTTAATGATGACCAAGAGTTAAATAGGCTTATAAAAGATCTACTTTATTACACAAACAACGCAAGATTGTCTTTTATTTTTAAATATGTACATATTTACAACTGTCCTTTAAGAAGTTCAGGGTCAAATACCAAGTATAAACAAATTGATCAGGTCTACTGGATCTGCTATTTTTCAAACAAATTTGTCAATATTCTTACCTTTAGAAAAAGAAGTTAATGAATGGACACACATCAATATTCTAGGATTATGTCTCTTAAAATATTAGCCTAATTGATAGAACAAAATAAATATAATGCAGGATGTAATCATTAATTATTCAGGTAAAAAACAAAGAAAATAGAAATGGGCTTAAGTAAGGGCACTTAGTGAGTTCCTAACAATGTGGGATACAGGAATAAAGAGCTCAACCACTCTCTGGTGGCCAGCATCTTGGGGGTTTGGCACTTGGATGGATGATTAACTCTGACAGGTTAAATTAACACGAACATAAAACAGGGGAAATCTATCTTTACAATTCTTTCTGCCAGGAAACACAAGCCTGTAATTGCTGTGATTCAGCTCTTCGGTATGAAACTAGCCAACTGCTCACATCAGGTGATTGATTTGATAGTTCACAAGTCTACTCCAGTCCTAAGGCAAATGGGAATTACTATCTTTTCACAATCATACTTTCTATATGTTCTAGCCATGTAAAATATTGGTATAAATAAATATCGCTTCCTTACTGAAGTTTTTGGTTTTTTTATTTTTTATTAGATATTTTCTTTTATTTACATTTTGAATGATATCCCCTTTCCTGATTTCCACTCTGAAAAAACCCCCTGCTCCCTCAACCAATCAACCTGCTCACCAATCAACTCTCTCCCAACTCCTGGCCCTGGCATTCCCCTACAGAGGACCAAGGGTCTCTCCGCCCTTGGTGACCAATTAGGCCATCCTCTGCTACGTATGCAGCTAGAGCCATGAATCCCACCATGTGTACTCTTTGGTTTGTGGTTTAGTACCTGGGAGCTCTGAGGGAACCAGTTAGTTAATATTGTTCTTCTCCTAAGGGGCTATAAGCCCCTGCAACTCCTTGGGTCGTTTCTCTAGCTCCTTGATTGGGGCAGCATCAAACTAAATGGAGAGAAACTTGAAGCAATCCCATTAAAATCAGGAACTAGACAAGGCTGCCCAGTCTCTCCCTACCTATTCAATATTGTACTTGAAATCCTAGCCAGAGCAATGAGACAAAAAAAGGAGATCAAAGGGATACAAATTGGAAAGGAAGAGTCAAATTATCACTATTTGCTGATGATATGA
>NW_022196906.1:5135768-5163038 GCF_008632895.1 Mastomys coucha
CAAGTGGATCAAGGACCTTCACATAAAACCAGATACACTGAAACTAATAGAAAAGAAAATGGGGAAGATTCTTGAGCACATGAGCACAGGGGAAATTTTCCTGAACAGAACACCAATAGCTTATGCTCTAAGATCAAGAATTGAAAAATGCTACTTCATAAAATTACAAAGATTCTGTAAGGCAAAAGACACTGTCGATAGAACAAAACAGCAACCAACAGATTGGGAAAAGATCTTTACCTATCCTATATCTGATCGAGGGCTAATATCCAATATATAAAAAGAAATCAAGAAGTTAGACTCCAGAGAATCAAATACCCTATTAAAAATGGGATAAACAAAGAATTCTCAAATGAGGAATACTGAATGGCTGAAAAGCACCTAAAGAAATGTTCAACATCCTTAGTCATCATGGAAATAAAAATCAAAACAACCCTGAGACTCCACCTCACACTAGTCAGAATAGCTAAGATCAAAAAGTCAGGTGACAGCAGATGCTGGAGAGGTTGTGGAGAAATAGGAACACTCCTTCATTGCTGGTGGGATTGCAAGCTGGTATCATCACTCTGGAAATCAGTTTGGCAGTTCCTCAGGAAATTGGACATAGTACTACCAGAGGACCCAGCTATAATGTCTTTGTTTTTATTATTTTGGATTTGGGGATAGGTTTTCACTCTGCAGCCAAAGAAATCTGACAACTCAGTGCCAGCAGGCTGGCTGCTCTTCCTTATTGTGGTCTGAGGAGATGACAGAGATCACACATTAAGCTTCCTTAACTATAAACAGAATTGTCCAGACCGCCAGGTCTTTTCACCAGAAAACTGAGCAAAATTAATCCTACTTCCATTAAGATGCTTCTTATTTATTTAGTCAGAGAGATCCTAAAAGTCACGTTACTAAGCATGTGAAATGAATTAGGTCCTTTTATCCTGTAACAATTTCTTGAGGAAATTGCAAATCAGATACATTAAATGTTACATAACACAAACAGCTAAAAGAAAACAAACTAAAAATAACAGATAGACTATTTTAATTGGAAACACATAAGAAATAAAAGTAATTTGTCAACTCTGGTGCTATTGGTTAAATTTTACCCATGAAGCACTGTACTCTACATAGTTTCAAGGCAAGACACTTGAGAAAGGAACACAAAGCTCTTCCTGAAAACCCAGAGCTCATTTGAAAGTTATATAAATGAATCCATGGACAGAGATGCTAATCCATTTCTTAATGTTTCCCACTGACATAATGGGCAGCAATGGTGGGTTTGGTGCCCTTTCATCAAAAAGAATATGCAGCCTATTTAAAGGTTTAATTGTTGGGGTTAGGAACTGATTTGCTTTTATCTGATCAATATTACTTTGACCAAGTAACAATTAAGCTGAGGAGGCTGCTGCTATTGAATGTAGGAAGGGCTTTAATTAAATCCTGGTCCCTGGCTTTCATCATGACGGAGAGAATCAGTTTTTGAACTAACTGCACACAAGCTGTAACTTAGGAGTGAAAATCCAAGCCTTCAGACAGACTGGCCTTTACATAAAAGAGGCACACTGTAAAGAGGGATGTGTCTCTTCTATTCGTTCGCTATAAATATCCTACTCCACTTCAGTAATAACATCCTCAAGGATATTCACTCCTGGTTAAACAGTTTCTTATTGTTGGTCATTCCTCCTCACTCTCCTCTATGATATTTTAAGATAGTGCTTCTCAATCATTCTAGTGCTGTGACCCTTCAATCCAGTCCCTCACAGTATGGGGAACCCCCAACCATAAATTTTTGTTGCTATTTCATAACTGCAATTTTGATACTGTTATAAATCATAATGTAAATATTTTTGGAGGAAGGGACTTGGCAAAGGGGTCTCAATGCATAGTTGAGAAACACTGCTCTAGAATTTATTTTCCACCTTCTTTTCCTTTCATGCATCACAGAATGTAGCTTAGAGCATTTAATACAATACTTGGAAATCTATCCTTGCTCTTCCCAGCTCTGGACTGAGCTCACTGCAGATGCCCTGGAAATACCATGTGGCTTTTAGTTTTGCTATTTTAAGGCTACCCACGCTCCTATGTACTTCTGATGAGTTGGCTTGGTCCCATTATCTTAGCTAGCAAAGGATTGTTCACCCAGATAGAAATAGCACACCACTAACTTTCTCATGAACTCACATTTGCTCTCCACTGGACAGAGATATCTTCATACTCCTCCTGTCATTATAAGTTTGTATCACAAAACACATTCCATATCACAGATTTTCAAAGTGTTTATACATTAGCTTAAATACATACAATTCAAATTCAAGAATTAACAATTGTCCAGGTTCTCTTCCCAGAGCCAGGACAACTGCTTCAGCTACACAGATGACTATCAGGCTCTTACGATCTCATAAGATTACAGCTATAAGAAGCCTCTCCCATAGGGGAATGCCAGGGCCAGAAAGTGGGAGAGGGCGGGGTGGCAGGCATGGGGAGGGGGGAGGCAACAGGGGTTTGTTTTTGTTTGTTTTTTTGTTTTTTGGAGGGGAAACTGGGAATGGAGAAATTTGCATGTAAATAAAGAAAATATCTAAAATAATAATAATAATAAAAAAAAAAGAAGCCTCTCCCAGGTCTTACGTGTATGTTGAGGATCTGAACTCCGCACTCAGGCCTGCACACATTATATACATTATGCTATTTACGCATCCCCCCAATGATTTGGTTTTAATGTTTACTTTATTCAATATGGTATTAAACTATATTATGGGAGAAAATAAAAAAAATTACTGTTTGACTAACTAATGATTTGTTTTGAAAAATATAAATATTTGCATTTCAAACATGAGTGGACTTTGATTAAGCAAAGTAACCAAGTTATTCCTGAATTGCTTACAATAACAAGCCAAAGTGAAAGATCTATTAATTTTAGACATTAGGGAAGGGAAGTACTCGAAATATGTTGCTCTTCTTATTGTAAGCTACAATATATTAAATGATTTGGCTGGAAGCTTTAATCATATAATTTGTTTACTTTCTTGACTTTTTCTGTCCCTAGGCCATATCATACACTAAGCCAAGTAATTAGTACCAAATAATAATGCCACAATTACAAATTAAAATGCAATTTTGTTCTGTTGCCAGTGGCAAAAGTAAGGGTAATAATGATAAATCTCAATGTCTCCTTGGTATCCAACTATAAAATGAATGATTTCATTAGAATAGTTTCCAGGTACATTCCTAAAACATGCTCCATCATTCTCATTATTATAGACCTGTATGAGGCAAGCTTATTCTTCTCCAGCAATCCTTTTGTCACATCTGACCTCTATTTAATTTTTCATGTCTCTTTCAAATTAAGAATTTCATCCTGAATTTGCTTGGAAATGGCAGAACTAGTTTATAATTTCCATTAATTTGGAAATCCTACATTTTCAGGGTTTAAGTTTATTATATCAATGCATGTTTTGACATTTGTCAAAAAATTACTAGAGTCATGTAGAATTCGGTGGTAGAACACTGAGCACTAAATTTGTAAGGAAGTAAATTCAATTCCACACACATCATACATAGATAAACAGATAAATTGTAGTTTGAATATGATAGGCTGATAGATCAATAGGAAGGTTGATGATTGATTTAGATATAGATATATGTATATAGAATGTATATATTCATGGATATGTGTGTATGTGTGAGCATGCATAAAATAACTGTTGCAGTTATCGATCAAGTAATCTTTGCCACATTTTTGTTTCAAGAGAAATGTAGAATTTACTGATCTTACGTACCCTGGTATGTTAAATGTAATATGAGAAATTAGCATACAATAACATTCATTGTACAAGAAAAAAAAATAAGAAAAGTAATTTCATTTGACTAAAGAAATTGTCCTCAAATACCACACACACTTGCTTTGTTACTAAATTACAAGTTTTTTGTTCAGGATACATTAGTTATGAGAAAAGTTTTCTAACAGACCTAATTTTAAATATATGCAACTTCTTTGTTCCTCTCCTTAAAAGAAGGTAATAAGTCAATGTGCTTGTTCATGTTGAGAAGCCACTGAAAAATGCACATAAGAAAGTAGAGTGAACACACAAAGTCACTGGACATATTTGCTCACACAACCATTTACACACACTGTGTGTATATAAAATGCTTTCGTATAATGATCCTGTGGCTGGTTCCTTCTGTGCAGTGAAAGCCAAGACAGAACACATTTCACATGGGTCAATAAAAGTTATAATATGGAATGCTTTCATCTTACTTCCTCTTAATCTTTAACCTCCTTTCCATTATTTTTATGCATGTGTATGTGTACATGCATAGAACATATATACATGCATGTATTGAGGCCTGAGGAAAGCCTCTACCAGTATTTGTAGGAAGGCTGGCTAGTTCCTATGAGACAAGCTCTCTCAATGGCCTGAAACTTGTCAATTAGACTAGACTGACTAGATAGTAAAACAAGAGAGTCTCTGTCTCCGTATCAGCCTTGGGTTTATAAACACACCATACAATAAATAAAATCTGGAACTGAATTTACCATGCCAGTACTTCTGAGAGCAGGACAATAACTCATGCCTGCCTTCCTTTCCTTTTCACATTACATGTTTATTTAAAGTTAACAGTTTTGTGATGTACTTTGGAAACCAGGAAAGAATCAAAGCTACCACTGTTACTTTCACTTATTTTATAACAAATACATACTGTACTTATTTAACACTTGTAATGATACAACTTAATCTGATGTTTTTCATTTGTAGGAGTCTCTAAGGACTTGGGTTATAGTTTGCTTATTGGTTAACAGCTTGCATAACATACTAGTGCTTGTGAGTTTAATGCCAGCACTATAGAGTTGAACAAAGCAGAAGCTTTCCAAAGCCCCATGTTTGAGAAATGTTCATGTTCAAGTTGAAATCACCTAGTGGACACACTCCTGGACGTGGCTGTGTGGCTGTTTCAGCAAGGCTTGACTGAGGAGGGAAGAGTTACCCTGAGTGTGTGGCACCATCAATCGCTTGACATCTAAGGCTGAGTATATAGAGGAAAAGAGTGAATGGGGCCAACCCCCTGCGCTCCCCACTCTCTCTATCTTCACTACAGATACCATGTGACTTGTTGCTCTATGTTCCAGCTGACACACCAGATCTAATCCTGTCACCATGGTTTTCTAACTTGCTAGCACAACTTTTCTGCCACAATGGACTGCATTTTGAATGTGGTCAAACTACATATTCTCTTTCTTTCATTGCTTTTTCAGGTATTTTGTCAAGAAATGTGAAAATTAATATAAAAACAATAAAGGAGGGCTACCACTTAATGTGATTAAAAAACCATGATAAAAACTCTCTCTCTCTCTCACACACACACACACACACACACACAGAGAGAGAGAGAGAGAGAGAGAGAGAGAGAGAGAGAGAGAGAGAGAAAAGAGAGAGAGAGAGACAGAGGGAGGAGAGAGATAGTAAAAGGAAGATGTAAAAGACCCAAATTATTCTAAGAATTAGATATTTTTAAACAGAAACAGGCTTGTTAATTTTGCCAAATTTTTGGTAGACTCTTAATAGAAACAAGTTTAAAGCGCACATGTATTAGCATGAGAGAACTGATGGAAGACAGTACTTGGTACTAACACATTATTGAGAAAAATAATTATCCATTTTTTCTTAAAATTTAATCTTTTCTCAACTTTTCTAAATTGTATATTAAGAATTGGGTATAGATTATTGTTCTCATTCTGATTATGAAAGCACTATGATCAGGCTCAGCAGACAAAGGCACCTGCTGTCAAGTCTAATGACCTGTGGTTGATCCCAGGGGACTCAGGTGGTAGTAGAGAGGCTATCACTGAAAGCTATCATTTGCTACACATGTATTGTGTGTATGCACACACACACATACACACACACACACACACACACACACACACACACACACACGAAAGGGCAAAAAAGAGGAAAGAAAAGAATAAGAAAGTTGTTAGGAGATTAGGTGCCTTTCTTAAGACCATTGTGTTAAGAATTGTCAAATGCTATACTAAAAGGTCACAAAGCTTCACAGGACTCATAGGATCAGCAGGGTTGTCTAATTACTTGGGATATATAGAAAATAAATCTTAATTTTAGATTATTCAGGAGACTTCAGAACAAGAGGAATATAGAGGAAGGCTGCCCGGGGGCTAGCTAGATGGGTGTATTGTTATAGTAACTGATCAAAGTATGCTGAACTTCAAATTCCTTGTGATTTGGCCTATGGAGACTCTATATTAGAATAATTTTGTGTTTTATATTTCAACCTCAATTGTATCATAGAATATCAAATTAAAAGTTAAATAAACTTTACTTTCCCAAAAAACAGTTTATGTTGATATGTTTTGTGAATATTATGAAAAATAATTTATTTGTAATAGAATCCACCTTCTTCACGCAAGATGATTTCAAGTAAAAAAACAATTATTATGCTCTCAAACAGCATATTATTTGGAATTTTCCAAGATAGATGGTAATAATATTATATTTTCCCCATGATTTTATTGGTCTATTATATACACCATTGTTATATTTCTTGGCATGTGCTGAATATATATATAATATTCCTATGTATGTATGTATGTATGTATATGTGTGTTATATCACCTCTAATATATATATACATATATATGTGCATATATATGTAAATTGGGGAAATAAATTGAAAATAAATCTGAAGTGGATGAAGAAAAGGCTCATCAGTTAAGAGCACATGTTACTTTTATGGAAGACTCAAGTTCAATTCTCAGCACTCACATAGTGGCTCACATACATCCACAACTTCAGTTCAGGGATCCAACAGATTTTCTCCTGATCTCCATACATACATACACACATATACTCACACACACACACGCAAGTAAACTACTAATACAAATAAAATAAAATAAATAAATGTAAGCTATTTAAAGCTTGAACATATCAAATATGATCATAAACAGGTTAAAGATCTGGCTTTTCATACCTTAAAGTCTATAAATATGAACTTCTTAAATGCTTTTTGATTTTGTTCACATTATAAATAGAATGTCTATTTCAGATGACATAATTTAATGAAAATCTCAATTGACTATCTTATATTAAATGTAATATGGGTTTTTTTCTTTTTTATCATGCATTTGCCCTTAACATATTTGGCACATGAAATGAATTTTGTACACATCTATTTCTTTGCTTTACTAGGTATCATTTGTCATTACACATATTTTACCCTGACATTATCTGGTGATGACATCTTTTATTATGAATGCAATGGCAACATGTTTAAAGGTAAAATAGAAGCTATCACCTCTGAAAAGTTGGAAAAAGGACTATGCATGAATAGACATGCTTTAATGATAAAACAAAGCAGTGATGCTTAGAGGGTGCTGGGCTAAGTGGTGCTGACTTTGTATTCACCAATACTCAGGAGGCTGAGACAGAAAGGTTCTGTATTCTAGCTCTGCCTCAGCTACACTGTATAAAGTTGCTTTTATTTGCCCATTATAATTGGAGTCTTACAGTTTCTGAGTGCTAACATATCTATTCCTGGAAGCTACTACTCTCTGTACAATCTAGTCTAGCCCTAGAAGGTTTTCAGCCTCTGATACTTACTGCTGAATAAGCTTACCCCTTCTTAGTTCTTTCTGAACTCTGGCTAGCTAGTCAACTCAGCTGTTCTGGCTCAAGCTCCTCTCCAAACAGTTCCTCCTGAATTGCTCTGCTTGGCCTCATGCTAACTCTGGCAATCTGCTCTCATCTTTTGCCTCCTCATTCTCAGGCTCTTTCTGTCTTCACCTGTGTCTAGCTTGTCTCTCTGCAACTCTCTCTGTAAAACTCTCCCAATAAAACTCTCTCCTTCCATTCTCTCCTTCTGCACTGCTATTTTAATTAGCTTCTATTTCTTCCCCCTTGTCTGGAGAATTGGGCATATCCTTTCCTGTCAAAATCTTTCTCTGATTTGTCACTTTGTCTGTTGTTCAGTTGGACATCATTTTCAAACATGAGCACTTCCTTCCACAAGCTAACTTTACCTTCACTGTTTGGGATAAACAGTGTGCACTTAGAGGCTTGTATTTCAGCCAGATGGATCAAAGGTGTGTGCTAAGGTTTGAACTATACCACTAAAAAAACAATTTTTCTTTTCAGTAAATAACACAATCCCATGGTTCATAGTGTGGCCAAATATCCTGGAAGAACAGTAAGTCCAAGACTAGCCTAGGTAGCAAAGAGAAATATAGATAAGTGTCATAAAGTTAGTCTTGTTTCATAAGATACTAGAGACAATTATCTAAGTATAGAAAGAAAGAAAATGTTTACTACTGTAGCAGTAAATTGTTAGTCCGCTCTTACTTTATGGCTGGATGGGGTGATTCCATTTGCCCCAGTGCTCCAAATAAGAGCCAATTGGGGTCAGGCTTCTTTTAGTCTACAAGTGGGACACTGCAAAGAGGTTTTTGTGTAATATAATTAGCATGAGAGCATAAGCTACTACATACTATACTATTATCTTGATCATTTTGCAGTTGTAGTAGTAAATGCCTTGGAATAAGGTATTAAATTATACTTAATCTTATAACGAAAATGTTCTTGATCTTTGAAAAAGACACTTGGGGTGTATGTAGAATATATTATCCATTAAATTGGTGATCAAAAATAATGAGTTGCTATATGGAAATGCACAAAATAATCTCAGGTTTAAAACAATTTGGGGGAAAACATGCATCAATGGTGTCGTAGGCCTGGGAAGGAGCTCAGTAGAGTTGGGGTGTGTTTTTTGTATCACAACCTAGCTTAAGCAATCAAATGCCCATATAAAAAGCCAGCTGCTGTTTATATAGTGGATTAAGTTGATGGATTTCCATATGCTGAACCACCCCTGTGTCCCTGGGATGAAGCCTACT
This sequence comes from Mastomys coucha, assembly GCF_008632895.1. Taxonomy (NCBI): domain Eukaryota; kingdom Metazoa; phylum Chordata; class Mammalia; order Rodentia; family Muridae; genus Mastomys; species Mastomys coucha. The sequence continues at coordinate 5,144,665 of NW_022196906.1, forward strand.
TGATCATGATGGATGATCATTTTGATGTGTTCTTGGATTTGTTTTGCAGGAATTTTATTGAGTATTTTTGCATCGATATTCATAAGTGAAATTGGTCTAAAGTTCTATTTTTTTTGTTGGGTGTTTGTGTGGTTTAGGTATAAACGTAATTGTGTCTTCATAGATCGAAGTGGGTAGTGTTCCATCTATTTCTATTTTGTGAAATAATTTGAAGACTATTGTTATTAGGTCTTCTATGAAGGTCTGATAGAATTCTGCACGAAACCCATCTGGTCCTGGACTTTTTCTGGTCCTGGAGAAACTTTTAATGACTCTTTCTATTTCATTAGGGGTTATGGGATTGTTTAGGTCATTTATGTGATCTTGATTTAACTTTCGTACCTGGTATCTGTCTAGAAAGTTGTCCATTTCATCCAGGTTTTCCAATTTTGTTGAATATAGGGTTTTGTAGTAGGATCTGATAATTTTTTGAATTTCCTCAGTTTCCATTGTTATGTCTCCCTTTTCTTTTCTAATTTATTAATTTGAATACTGTCTCTGTGCCCTCTAGATAGTCTGTCCGAGTGTTTATCTATCTTGTTGATTTTCTCAAGGAACCAGCTCCTGGTTTTCCTGACATTTCATTAGATGTTGAGAAAACAATTGACAAATTGTACACCACTTCATGATAAAAGTCTTGGAAATATCAGGAATTCAAGGCCCATACTTAAACATAGTAAAAGCAATATACAGCAAACCAGTTGCCAACATCAACCTAAATGGAAAGAAACTTGAAGCAATCCCACTAAAATCAGGGACTAGACACAGCTGCCCACTCCCTCCCTCCCTATTCACTATAGTACTCGAAAGTCTAGCCAGAGCAATTAGACAACAAAAGGAGATCAAAGGGATACGAATTGGAAAGGAAGAGTCAAATTATCACTATTTGCTGATGATATGATAGTATACTTAAGTGACCCCACAAATTCCACCAGAGAGCTCCTAAACCTGATAAACAACTTCAGCAAAGTAGCTGGATATAAAAATAACTCAAGCAAATCAGTGACCTTCCTCTACTCAAATGATAAACAGGCTGAGAAAGAAATTATGGAAATGACACCCTTCACAATAGTCACAGACAATATAAAATCCCTTGGTGTTACTCTAACCAAGCAAATGAAAGATCTGTAGGACAAGAACTTCATGTCTTTGGAGAAAGAAATCAAAGAAGATCTCAGAAGATGAAAACTTTGCCCATACTAATAGATTGGCAGGATTAATATAGTAAAAGTGACCATCTTGCCAAAGCAATCTACAGATTCAATGCAATCCTCATCAAAATTCCAACTCAACTCTTCATAGAGTTAGAAAGAGCAATTCTCAAATTTATTTGGAATAACAAAAAAACTCAGGATAGTGAAACTATTCTCAACAATATAAGAACTTCTGGAGAAATCACCATCCCTGACCTCAAGATGTACTGCAGAGCAATAGTGATAAAAACTGTATAGTATTGGTACAGAGACAGGCAAGAAGATCAATGGAATAGAATTGAAGACTCAGAAATGAATACATGCCTCTAGTCACTTGATTTTTGACAAAGGAGCTAAAACCATCCAGTGGAAAAAAGGACAGCAATTTTAACAAATGGTGCTGGCTCAACTGGTAGTCAGCATGTAGAAGAATGCAAATTGACCTATTCTTATCTCCTTGGATAAATCTCAAGTCCAAGAGGATCAAGGACCTCCTATATAAAGCCAGACACACTAAAACTAATAGAAGAGAAATTGGAGAAGAAGCTTAGGCACACGGCCTCAGGAGAAATTTTCCAGAACAGAATTCCAATGGCTTATGCTCTAAGATCAACAATAAAAAATGGAACCTCATAAAATTATGAAGTTTCTATAAGGCAAAAGACACTAGCAATAGGACAAAATGGTAATCAATAGGTTGAGAAAAGATCTTTACAAATCCTACATCTGATCGAGGGCTAATATACAACATACACAAATAACTCAAGAAGCTAGGCTCATGAGAATCAAATAACCCTATTAAAATGTGGCACAGATCTAAACAAAGAAATTTCAACTGAGGAATATCAAATGGCTGAGAAGCACCTAAATAAATGCTCAACATCCCTAGTCATCAGGGATATATAAATCAAAACAACATTGAGATTCCACCTCACACTAGTCAGAATGGCTAAGATCAAAAAGTCAGGTGACAGCAGACGCTGGCAAAGATGTGGAGAAAGAGGGACACTCCTCTATTGCTGGTAGGATTACAAGCCTGTACAACCACTCTAGAAATCAGTCTGGCGGTTCCTCAGAAAATTGGATATAATACTACCTGAGGACCCAGCTGTACCACTCCTGGGCATATACCAAAAATTGTTCCAACATATAACAAGAACACATGCTCTACTATGTTCATAGCAGCCTTATTTTATAACAACCAGAAGCTGGAACAACCCAGATATCTCTCAACAGAGGAATGTATACAGAAAATGTGGTACATTTACACAATGGAATACTACCCAACTATTAAAAATGATGAATTCATGAAATTTTTAGGCAAATGGATAGAACTAGTAAATGTCATCCTTAGTGAGGTAAACCAATCACAGAAGAACACACATAGTATGCACTCACTGATAAGTGGATATTAGCTCAATAGCTCGGAATTCCTAGGATACAATTCACAGACCACATGAAATTCAAGAAGAAGGAAGACCGAAGTGTGGATGCTTCAGTACTTCTTAAAAGGGGGAAGAAAATAGTAAGGGGAGCAAATATGGAGACAAATTGTGGAGCAAGAGACTGCCCCACATTGGGATCCATCCCATATACAGTCACCAAATGCAGACCCTGTTGTGGATGCTAAGAAGTGCATTGTGATATAGCTGTCTCCTGTGAGGCTCTGTTAGAGCCTGACAAATACAGAGGCAGATGCTTGCAGCCAAACATTGAGCATGGGGTCCCCAGTGGAGGAGGCAGAGAAAGGACCAATGGAGCTGAAGGGGTTTGCAACCCCATAGGAAGAACAACAATATCGACCAACCAGACACCCCAGAGCTCCCAGAGACTAAACCACCAACCAATGAGTACACATGGAGGGATCCATGGCTCCAGCAGCATATGTAGCAGAGGATGACCTTATGGGGCATTAATGGAAGAAGACACCCTTGGTCTTGTGAAGGCTTGATGCATTCCCCAGTGTAGGGGAATGAGAGAGTTGGCAGGCAGGAGTGGGTGAGTAGAGGAACACCCTCATAGAAGGAGGGGACAGGGGGATGAAATAGGGAGGTTCTGGGGGTGAGGGGAAACCTGAAAAGGGGATAAAATTTGAAATGTAAATAAAGAAAATGTCCAATAATAAAAGGAGAAAATGAAGGAGGAACAAAATACTCACAGTAGGTAGATGGTAGGAGGGACTTCAGAGGAAGAAAGGAGAGGGAAGGGAAAACGGGGTAGTATTAGGTATGGGAGGAGATAGGGGTTACATACAGAATGTCAGGCAATTGAGCAGAGGTCTGGAGCTATGGGGGCTTCTACAGTCTATCATCATGTTTCTCTGGAGTATCTCAGTCCCCTTTCTATGCTTATATTTTTGCTTGAAATTTTGTAAATTTGCATTTCTCTTTCCATCTTTTAGCTAGTTTCTGACAAAGGTTTGTCAATATTTATTTTCTCAAAAAAAAAAAAAATCCAGCTCTAGGCCAAAAATCTGAATTTGACATTTGGAAGGTAAGTGTCTTAGATAAATGATTTTTTTATGTTAAATTGCTTAATTGCTTTGTCTATATATTAGGAATGTTCTTATGCAAACTCTTTTTTAATTGTTAGTGACATATTAAATCAAGAGGCTCTCCATTACAGATAGCATCATATTTTTTTCCTTAAGACATGTAACACGTCTGTTTCCTGCGAGTCTTTCACTGAATGTTGATTAAGTCTGCTTTCTGGTGCAAATCTCACTTGATTAATATGTTCTAAACATTTAAAGAGGAGCTTGTGAATAAATATTATTAAAAACTACAGAATGACATGAACAACTCTAGATAATGTTGGTTTGTATTTAGACTATAAAATTCAATAATTCAATGTAAAATATGTATTTAAATAAATTTATACTTTTATTTTAATTACTATCTATTAACTTAACAGTAACCATTGGCATAAATCTTCTGTTTTCCCAGAATTTTGTAGTAGGAATACTTTTGATGGAATAGATGATCCTTTGCCATTAATATACACACATAGTAGGTTTACAGTATTATTTATTTCTTATTTCATTTTGATAAGACATTTTATTTATGTTACTAACAAGGCATGTGAAATAATTTTAATTAAAACAGCTACAGACCTTTTACTGTCTAGGTAAAAGACCTACAAAATGTCCAGGTGGCAGCTATGGTCAAATTCAAATTAGCTTCTTATAATGAAAAATGGCTGTTGCTAATGCGCAGTAGCTCTTTTTACTGCAAACTTGATGGTTACAGCAAGAACTAACATTTTAAAGCTTCCTGATCCAGGTAATGATGAGTTCAGCTACAAAAGCCTTTCCTTCCTCTCCTGTCAGTGGTTGGAAGGACTGGCAGACCTAGCAATAGGATAATTCAGTTCAGCTAAGTAGCTTTAAGTATTTACACAATTAAATCAAATTTACATAATTAGAAAAAAATCCAAATTCTTGACATTCTCGTAACTGTATATAACCCATCTATCCAGGTAAATAATGAGGATCATAAGCCACTGACACTGTGTCCTTCAACATGTAGACAAGGTGGGGACACTTTTCAACCCATTTTGCATTGTATTTTATAACAGAAGTTTATTCATAACTTGTAACAGCAGGCATTTGTAACTTGTGTTTCTTACAAAATGTGTTACAGAAGAAAAAAAAACTGTCCATATGGAAATATGTAATCATAAACTGTAAATATTTATTTTTTCAAAAACATATAGAAATAAATGAATTAAAAAATCTCAGCATCAATATCCCACTATTTTTGTTTGGAAAGAAACACTAGAAAAGTACAAGAAAACCCAAGTAAGAGATATACAAATAAAAGTTGCTCTAGATTTTATCCTGCCCTAATACATCATATTTCAAGTTTTGACTAAGTATATATTATATTACTATCAGCAATTCTCAACATTAAAAAAGTGATATGCATTTTTACTATGCTCTGCAAATTTTGAGATTTTTCTATGATTTGTATATTATATAATCTTTGTTCAGATTTCTATATTTATTTTCTGGTAGTTTTTTATCATCCAAAATACTACTTACTAAATTTGCTTAATGAACATCATTAACAGTTAAATTTCCTCAGGTTTTTCTAAAATAATTCCCTGGATATTTTTACACATTGTTCATCCATGTTCAATGTTCAGTTTTACCCTGACCACACACAAATGACTGATCCCATAGATACTGCCCAGAGTAACACCCATTATAGAAAAAGAGTTCCTGCCAAAAATATTCTGCTTGAAAAGCAATTCCCTTCTTGCTTCAAACTTCTGTCTTTCTCCCACAAAATTTTAAACACTGGTAGACCACATTAAGAAAATAATTTCTTAGCTGGGCAGTCGTGGTGCAGGCCTTTTATCCCAACACTTAGGAGGCAGAGGCAGAAGGATTTCTAAGTTCTAGGCCAGCCTGGTCTACAGAGTGAGTTGCAGGACAGCCAGGGCTACACAGAGAAACACTGTCTCAAAAAGCAAAACAAAACAAAACAAAACAAAAAAAAACCCAAAAAGATAAAAAACCTAATTTCTTACTTAAAGTATTGTGGTGTTGTTCTTATAACATAGAATGTCTGACCCACTAGAATAATATATTTTTACTTAGCAAAATATAAATATTATATATCTTTGACATTTACATTTTGTGAAATATATTTTGCTATAAAGGATTTCGGGAATTTTTAATAGGTATACCTTTTAAAAAATAGTCTTAAACAACATTTACTTGTGTTTGTATATATGTATATGTGCATATGTATATATGTAGATGTGTTTATATACCTGTGTGTCCTTGTGTGTTTGTGTATTTAGTACATGTTCGTGTGTGTGTGTGTGTGTGTGTGTGTGTGTGTGTGTTCTTCTGTGTGTGTGGGGGGGGTTAGTTGTCTCAAAGCATGTGTGGAATTCAGAGGATAGCATGAAAGACTCAATGTTCATCTTCTACGATAAGAGTCTTGAGCATGAAACGCAGATTGCCAGTATTGGTGGCAAACACCTTTTACCCACTGAGTTATCTTGTAAGCCCTGTAGTTATATCTTATACATACAGAAATGGATTATATTTTGGCAAAAATAATTTTTATAAAACTAAAATTGGAATTCAATAGAAGACTGCTTTTTTTCACCACAGCAGAATATCAGGGCTCCTCATTTGAAGACTATGAGGATTTTACTACACCTCTAACTGACTCACTTAACTTGTATTTTATCATTCTTGCTTTTGTTGGTATCAGAACAATAGCATAAGTTAATATCTCTTTTCTTTCACCCATCTGGCCTCCAAGATATGAACACTTCAGAGCACATCTCACATTAAACTGTATTCTTAATTAGCCAGACTCTTCCTCTGATTGAAGCATTTTCAAGGACTAACACAGATGGAAAGATAATTGACATAACAAGATAATGTACAAATAATCCATTTTCTTGGAATTTCCTAGATGATCATTACTTCTGAGAGGAAAAATTACAGAACACATAGAGTTGAGTAGTAATCACAGTTCTCCCTGATAAAAAGGTAAGAAAGAAATTAGGGAAACAACCAACTTCACAATAGTCACAAATAATATAAAATATCTTAGTTTAACTCTAATCAAGCAAGTGAAAGACCTTTATGACAAGAACTTCAAGTCCCTGAAGAATGAAATCCAAGAAAACATCAGAAGACGTAAAGATTTCACATGTTCATCGATAGGCAGGATTAAAATAATAAGCATAGCCACCTTACCAAAAGCAATCTACAGGCTCACTGTAATTCCCATCAAAATTCCAATACAATATTTTACAGACTTTGAAAGATCAACTCTCAACTTCATATGGAAAAACAAAAGACCCAGGATAACTCAAACCATCTTGAACAATAAAAAAACTTCAGGAGGAATCTTCATCTCTGTCCTCAAGCCGTACTACAGAGCAACAGTGGATAAAAACTGCATGATACTGGTACAGAAACAGACACATTGATAAATGGAACAGATCAAAGGCTTCAAAATAAACCCATAGACCTATGGACATTTGATTTTTGACAAAGAAGCCAAAACTATGCCATGGGGAAAAGAAAGCGTCTTTAACAAATGGTGCTGGTCTAACTGGTGGTCTGAATGTAGAAGAACGCAAATTGATCATATTCATCACCCTGCACAAAGCTCAAGTTCAAGTAGATCAAGGACCTCAATATAAAACCAGATACACTGAACCTAATGGAAGAGAATAGCCTTGAATGTATTGGAGCAGGAGAAATTTTCCTGAACAGGAAACAATGGCTTATGTTCTAATTTCAACAATTGCTAAATGGATCCTCATGGAACCAGAAAAGCTTCTATAAGACAATGGACAGTCTCAATAGGAGAAAATGGTAGCATACAGATTGGTAAACGATCTTCACTAACATTTCATCCAACAGAATGTCCAAAATATATGAAGAACTCAAAAAATTAGACTTCCAAAAAACAAAACACCCAGTTAAAAAAATGGGACACAGAGCTAAATAGAAGATTCTCAACAGAGGAATCTCAAATGGTTGAGAAACACTTAAAGAAATATTCAACATCCTTACTCATCAGGGAAATGCAAATGCAAATGATCCTGAGACTCCACCTTGCCCCAATCAGAATTATTAAGATCAAAAACTCAAATTGTAGCATGCTGACAAGGATGTTGAGAAAGAGGAACACTCCTCCATTGCTGGTGGGAGGGCAAACTTGTACAGGCACTCTGGAAATCAATCTGGCAGTTTCTTAGAAAACTGGGAATAGGTGTACCTGAAGATCCAGTTATATTGCTCCTGGGAAAATACCCAAAAGATGCTCTACCATACCCCAAGGACCTCTGCTTCACTAAGTAAATTGCAGCTTTATTTATAATATCCAAAATCTGGAAGCAACCCAGACGTCCTCCGGGTGAAGAATTAATATAGAAAATGTCGTTCATTTACACAACGGAATACTATTCAGCTATTTAAAAAATAGGACATCATGAATTTTGCAGGCAAATGGATGAAAGTAGAAAATATCATCCTGAGCAAGGTAATCCAGAACCAAAAAGACATGGATGGTATACATTCCCTCATAAATGGATATTAGCCAAAAAGTACAGCATATCCATGATACCCCACACAGACCCAAAGACGGTAAACAAATTGGAAGTCCAAAGTAAGAATACTTTAACTCCACTTAGAAGAGGGAATAAAATAGTCATGGCATGCACAGGAGAGGAGAAGCAAAGGGGAAATGGAACAGAATCAGGTATGGGGAGAAAAAGAAGAGACTGAGAAGGTCAGGAGAACGACTGGAAATATGAAGCTGCCAGGGATGGGGGTCAGGGGAAATCTCTAAGAAGTCTCAGGGACCTGGGGTGGGGGAGACTTCCCAGACTCATGGTGGGTGACCTTATTCAAAAAGCCCAAGAGTGGGGGCTGAACCTGAAAAGATCATCTCCAGTAACCAGACAGGATCCAATGTGGGATTATGCCATGGGTGGGCACCAATTCCTGACACTATAACTGATGCTATGTTTTGCTTGCTAACAGGAGCCTTTCATGGTGTAATAGGATCTTTAAGTTTGTAGAAAATAAAAAAATTTAGATCCCAGGTAGGACATATCATTTCTTTCAACTAAACTGGAAAAAAAAAAGTGAAATCAGTATTAATGTAGAAAAAAAAAGTAGATTGCAGAAAGGACACGTAGTTTGCAATAAGTGATATTGTTAACAATTTGGTATCAGAGATATGTATCTACCCAAAGTAAACCATTCTGATTATATTTCTGCTATCATAACATCAAGCCTTCCATGGTTAGCTGTCTGAGAGTTAAATATATGAGTTCTGTTGGAAAAGTAGACTCTTTCACACATAGACAAAATCTAACAACTATATCAGAGAAATGAACATTCATACTTAGATTAAATTTAATAAAAACATATCAGAATTAAAAGTAAAAAGTACAACGACAAAGAAATAGTGAACTTTTTTCATTTCCTTAGATTTTAAATAAATTTACATGTAGTTTTATTAGAATGGACCCTGCTGTCAAAGCTAGAACAAGTGATGTTCACACACCTATTTAAAGTACATCAATAGATTAAGAATTTATCATATCTAAGCATTTATAGGGTTTAATATCCTTACATATTTCCTGGTATTACACCGACATTGGACATTAATCAACATTCAATGAATTTATAATATGGAGTGATGACTAAGTAGTGCAGCTCTGCAGGGCTGTTCCAAAGTGTTATCTGTAGAGTGTGGTAGTCTGCCATTCAGGCAGTGAAGCTGAGTAATTGATTATGGGAACAGAAGAGCCATCACTGTTTGCAGCTCCATCTACTATATTCATGTCAAGATAATGTCAATATTCCTTCTCAATGAAGCCATCACAATGATGTAAGACCACACTGTGATCTAGCACTGAGAAACTACTCAAGCCTCTAGGGTTTTGACTCCACATTTAAGAAGGCAGACAGCCAAATTAGCATGCTGCTCAACCACATTAAGCACCATTTTGGGGGTAGTATACATTATCACAGTCTGTCCAAATGCATAATGTGTAACTGTGCCTTAGTAGGTATATCTAGCTGAGCTTTTAATTCATAGAAATTTGAGTCATACTGTCCATGCTTGCAACATTCTTTCATCACAACTCTAAAAACTTGAATAGAGTTAAAGTAAGTATCTGAATTATTTTTCTCTTGGGTTAAATAGTACTGTCTTAAATATTAGATTTTATATATTAGAGTTTCACCTCAGTGACTTCACATATAAAAGAGGAAATTTTATCTCTACTGAGAAATATTTTGAATTTTGAATAATGTAGTAATCTTTTTAAAGAATTAGAACATCCCTGGCATGTAATTCATGCTCAGTGATTTGTAGTAATAATTACACTGTTGTGTCTCTCAGTACTCCTGATAAAGTTTGTCTTGCTTTGCCAATTAATTATCACAGTTACTGCATATTTACTCTGTCTTTTCATTGTACTGAGCACATCAAGGTTTTGACAGATTTGTTCTAATGTAAGAACCTAGTAAACAGGAACATCTCAGAAAAACACCAGGAGGCCAGAAGTTTCCCTTGAGCTTAAGGTCCAGAACTTTCAAAAGAATTCATTGATTAACATCCAACCCCAGGAGATGCCCCAACTGCAGGGAGTAAAGGTTCCAGGAGATGTCCCTACCAAAGTGGGGGCAGATCTCTCACCACCCCTTCTGCATGCCAAAGATATCTCCTTACCAGCACTGCCAATGGACACAAAGAACAATGGGCTCCCTCAATGAGAGATAACCAACTCATAAACTTACCTAAAACCTATCTTCTGAAAAAGTATAGTGTGTGCTTTTGTTCCTGTGGGTGGCCACCTCTCCTTTGGGTTAGGACAACCCCAGTGCACTGGAACAATAACTTCCTCTTGCTTTTTGCATCGATACAGGTTCCACGTGGTTCACTCAGGAGATTCCTGGTAAGCTAAGGTTTGACAGAGTCTTACACTAACTGCCTGCATCCTCTTACTCGATGGTAAAGAAGGGGCAGAGTTAGGTAACTACAGTGTTCCGAAATTCATTGTGGCCATCTCCTCTTCCCATTCCCACCATTGTTGTCTTGTCATCAATTTCATTAATGAAAAAAATGAAGCTCAGGACACTTACAAAATCCCATCAGACAGGAGCAGGATGAATATGTATACCTCATGCCCTAAATCGCACCTGTATGAGTCTGTTGTCATAGCTGCAGCATCCTCTAACTACTCACACAATGAGTGATAGGAAATCTTGACAGTCCCTGGAAATTATCCAGAGAACCTTTGTAAAGCACACTGTCACTTACAAAAGAGGATCTAGAATGCAGAAAATTTTACATATAAATATTTGAGTCTGCTTTTGAAGTGTGTCAGTGGGGCTTTCTGATATTTTGGGGGGGTCCTAATAAAGGAACTTAGAAGTTTAAAACTTAGAAGTTTTAAAACTTCTATCAAGGGAATGGAAATATGGTTGTATTGTTTTGCAGAGGGCCTGAGTTACTGAAATCAATAACTGGTCACAGAAATGCTACTGAAGAATCACTAAACCCCAAACCTGATGTTAGCAAGCTGACTGGCTTTTTATACTAAATGTAAATATAATTCCATTTAAGTATGGACATTGACTACTTTATTTATTTCCCCTTTTGAGTGAAATTCAAGCATCCTCTCTTGAGACGTCTTTTTTATTTGGCTTCTTTGGTTCTGTGGATTGTAACAGGAGTTATTCTGTACTTGGCGGCTAATATCCACTTATAAGATAGCACATACCATGCCTGTCTTTATGGGTATGGGTTACCTCATTTATGATGATATTTTCTAGTTCTATACATTTGCCTATAAATTTCATGATGTGCTTGTTTGACAGAGCTCTAGGAGTCTTCTGGAAGAATTGGGGGAAGGATTGAGGGACCTGAAGGGGATGGGGATTTCTCAAGAATACCAACAGAATCAATTAATATGGACCCTTTGGGGTTTCCAGAGAGACTAAAGCACCCACCAAAGAGCAAGCACGGGGATGAATCTAGGACCCGGCACATATGTACCAAATGTACATCTTGGTCTTCATGTGGATCTCCCAACAAGTGGAGCATGGGCAGTCCCTGATACTGTTGCTTGCCTGTCAATCCTGTCCCAACTTGGGCTGTCTTCTCTGGCCTCCATGGGAGAGGATACAACTAGTTCTGTAAAGACTTGATATGTCAGGGTCAATTGACAACCAGCATTGTGCCCTTGCTCCAGCCTTAGGTAGGCTGGGCAAACCCCTCATGGTTTTACAACCTAGCAGGAGTTTCCTGGCTTTGCTGCCTTTGTAACTTCCTACCAGAGCTTTGAGGAGTTGAACTCCTGCTGAGTTTGCTTTGCAAATCAACCCAGTTGAAACAGAGGATGGTCAGTGGGTTTTGTCTATATTAATACAGAGCTGAAAATTAAAATTTGAGCCTTGATAAGAAACCTTTGTCTTGGCTTCATCCTTCTCTCCTGTCCTTTTTCATTTCCAGTCTCCCTTTCAGGTACTCAGTTCAACCAAAGCTGCTGGACAGCTACACAGGGGAGCCTCTCTCTTCTCAGAGTACCAAGACAAGAAGGGTCTTTGAAGGGGGGACCAGAAGGAGAAGGAGAGGCTATGGTTGAGATATAAAGTGAATAAATAAAGTAATATACAAAATAAGTATTGCATTGACATTTCTGGCACTCACGTAGGAAGGTAGCCTATGACTGCCCATAACCAGAGAAAGTCTAACATTATCTTCGGGCCTCCATGTTCACCCAGATTGTACATTCACATAGATACATGGGCATGCAAATAATCTAAAATAAATTGTTAAGAAATAAAATACCTTGCAGCCTTAGATTTAATAGAAATCAACTGCATGTGTGTTGCTACTATGTTTATACTCTAATTTAATACAAAGATAGTCTAATTCTGTAAAGAGATTACTAAAATGTATTCAAAACTCAAAATATTATTTAGTGAATTATAAACTGTTGTTACTTTTATTTTTCAGGATCTGTCCAGGGATCCCATCCATAGTCTCTGATTGGCAAAGACTCTTATTTTGACAAATATTACCTTTTGTCAATGCGATACTTAATTACACATATTGAATTATGTTTATATTTAGTGTAAAGAGCCAGTCAGTTTGCTAGCATCACATTTGGGGATTAGTGTCTCTTCAGTAGCATTTTTCTGCTAAGTCTTTTTCCATACAGACCTCTGAGATCCGAGGATATACACCTAACCTTATAATCTGGAACCTGTCTGGGTTCTTGCCATCCACACTGTGAACAATGCCTTTAGAGACATTTTAGAAACACATAAATCTTTGGTTGTGAGCCTAGCCTTTAATGGCTGAGCCATCTCCTGGCCTACAGAGTGAGATCCAAGACAACCAGGCCTACACAGAGAAACTCTGTCTCGAAAAATAAAAAAAAAAAAAAAAAGAAAGAAAGAGAGTATCTGGCTTTTGGGCATTGGTATTCTACTTAATGATAGTTAACTGTCCTATGGCAATCTACACCTGATTTTACTGTTAAACTGTTAGATTCAGGGTGGGGGTCCCATTCACGAAGACACAGAGATGAAGAACGATGCAATTAGCATGAGGTTTTTAATGATCCAGTATACTGGGGTTGTCCTGCAGTCAGGCAAAGGCAACCCTGAGGTGACACACCTTTTGTTTGTTTGTTTGTTTGTTTGTTTTGAGACAGGGTTTCTCTGTGTAGCCCTGGCTGTCCTGGAACTTACTCTGTAGACCAGGCTGGCTTTCAACTCAGAAATCCGCCTGCCTCTGCCTCCCAAGTGCTGGGAATTGGAGGGGTAGAGGGAGATCCACCCCTACTGGGGACATTTCCTGGAACCAGGCATTACCCACTCAATTAGGACATCTCCTGTGGATGGATGTTTGCTTAGTAAACCCTTCTGAAGCTCTCTGTCTTTAGGTTTAATGGACATTCCTAGCTCCTTGGTATTTTTATGAGATGTCCCTTTTTGCTCAATTCTTACAAAACTGCAAGCTTTCTGTCATTAATCTGTAAACCTCTGGCATTAGAGCCAACTTGATCACACAGTCAACCTGCCAATTCCAGCATGGTCTAGAGACTAATAGTCTTTTCTTTGTTGGAAATTTTATAATGGGAGTCAGAAATGTTATGTGAAGAAAGGGTAATATTATTGTGATGTCTATGATTTTGAAAAATAACTTGTTCTGACAGAATCAACTGTTTTGAATGAAATGTAAAATGTGGCCCTGTATGCTGCCACCTTCCAAGACAAGTCTGCCATGTGAAGAGATGACTTAGAGTCATGTACAATTGCAGTCAGCATACTTTCTGGGCAACAGACAGAAAGTTTGGATTCAGTCTATCAAGTTATTGAATACAAAGATGACCTAAAGCTACTTTACATTTTTCCACATGACTGTGTTGAGGACCAAGAAATAAAAGTCCCATCCTTCAGATGAGATGACTTTTAACATAGTCCACTTCATTCTCTAGAGAACAGTTTTCACTGTTAGACGTGGGATTCTACTGAGCACCCATTGAACAGAGGTAGGCAATTTTCCTAAATATCTTTCAAAACAATGGTTTCCTACATAAACTCCAAAAAAGACTTAACTGACCCCAAATCTTAATAATAATATAGGTGGTGATATCCGCAGTTTGTATGAGCAAATAAAATTGAACTTTGGGGTGGTTAGATAGCTCAGTGAGTAATTGTACTTGCTGTCAACCATAATGACCAAAGTTCAATGCCTAGGACACACATGCTTTAAGGAAAGAATAGAATACTCCAACTTCCCTCTATTCTCTACTCAAGCATTGTGGTCTACAATATTCATTACCATGATAATACCTGAAATGATATATGAACTACAGCTAATGAACTGCAAGGAATATTGTTAGACTTTTCTGCTATCTGTTGTTCAAAAGAGTTTTTCATCACCTTTGTCCAAAGTTTCCATAAATATCCATTGAATTAAAAATAAAATAACACATACAGAATGGAACATAATTGCATATGCACCTTAGGAGATTAATCTTATCCAAGTTTCTATCAGGGTTAATAACTCTTACAAATATTTAAAAACCAACATTAAAACTAAAACTATGTACTTTTAACTTCAACACAAATGTGATGAAATTAATAACTTGAGTGTACATAATAAAGTTAATATTTGTGTAATAAAAATATAACATTTTTATAATTAACTGCAAATATTCTATAATGATGAGGCTTTAATGAAATTTATCTAAGAGTCTAATTTCTTATTCACAGTTAATCATTCAATCAATGTTTGTGGAGTGTGACCTAAGGGCTCAACACAAGCCTCTCCCTTCTCTAAATGGCTTTGTTGAAAATGAAGGCTCTCAAAACATCAAGAAAGATATGTTAGACACATTCTAGTGAGACCCACTTAAGCCCTGTCAGAATGACACAGTGCAACAATTCTCAAATGTTTACAAGCCTGTGAATCACTTGAATGTTACATTTCAAAAATGATGGACACCAAAGAATTCAGTTTAGGCAAAGAGAATGGGACCCTGGAGTACATGTTTTTAAACAAAACTTTTGGTAATGTGCTGATTTCCAACAATAGTTTCAGAAATACTGGCTTAGCCTTAGAGCTTCCTGAGTGCAATACTTAAATCCATGAATGATTTAAAAGGGAAATGCAGAAAGCATGGGTATATACAAAGGATTGTTCACTTAGTAGTTTAACATGTGTGTACGAGAAGTGGGTGGTACTAAGGTTACAGTTATGAATGAAACATAGAAAGCATAGTTTATCCTGATACGACTTATACTACAGTTGGAGGAGACAACCAATATGTTGCTAACATCATGCAGAATTTGTAGTAATAGCTGTTAAAAGTGGGTGGATTAACTTAAGATTTATTTAATATGTTTTAAGAATATTTTTTACATCGAAATGTTTCTCCAGAGTATATGTCCATGAGAACTTAGAATTCTGTTACACACTACTCAAGTGTTAATGGATACCAGAATAATGAGCCCTTGTTTTTGCTTCCAAGCATATCACATCTTAGTCTTTAAAAAAAATTATTGCCAGCTGATGAGGTGGCTCAGTGAGTAAGAGCACTGACTGCTCTTCTGAAGGTCCTGAGTTCAAATCCCAGCAACCACATGGGGGCTCACAATCACTCATAAGGAAATCTGACACCCTCTTCTGGTGTGTCTGAAGACAGCTACAGTGTACTTATTTATAATAATAAATAAATCTTTAAAAAAAAATTATTACCACAGTAATGCCGATATAACTTCTAGGCAACTACCCTGCCATGTTTTCATTTTCATTAATGAAAAACTTGTGGTTTTTATACTGATTCTACTAATACTTCCTTGTTAAAATCACATACACTTTGAGAATTAATTATAATTTGATATGGTTTCTTGTAGTGTTACTATTACCTAGCAATAGTAAATTCAGGTTTATCATTTTAATGATGAAGATAAGCTATAGGTGGGGGGAGTGTTCATACTGTTTTTTATTTATTTGTTGTTAATATAGAACCCTAAGCTTCAAAGAGTTGACAAGCATAAATAAAATAAAATTTTATTGTACAATGAGATATATTTCCATATTTTATATTTATATTTTATTGTAAAATAAAGTCAATGACATAATGTATAGGATCTGGAAAGCGACTGAATGTAATGTTTAAACATTTCTTTACTACAGACTTTCTTAGTTGTCTTATACTTGACTATAATAGTAGTGATTAAAGGGATCATAAACGAATATGATTGTATTCAGCCATAAATACAGCTTGGAAAATATAAAAATAAACCAAACAAGCCTGACAAACCACACTCAAAACAACATCATCTTATTCACCCACGTTAATACGTTTAAGCGTAATTGTCATTCTACCTGGGTTAACATTTCAATTAGTATGAACATCAAAACCAGAAAAGCACCTTTCTGCTGAGTGTTAAATTTTAGTGATCTTACTCATAATATTTTACCCTAAAGAACTGATTTTTACATCCGTACCTCCTTACTGGGTGGTTCATCTCACCCAATGGAACATAACAAAGTTCTCACAGTCAAAGCATCAAATCCAGGTCTAGGAAAGGAAATAGCATCAAAAGGAAGAGGTGACCAGAACAGTGGGAGAGAATTCTTTTGTTTGAATCTGAAAGAACTGCCTGGCATTGTGTCCAAGGCATGGAGAAAATCCAAGAAAGGAAATCAAGTCCTGAGGGTGTAAGCTGGCAGGCTAGAAAATCATGTGTAGCTAAGCAAAGGAATGGAGCAATGATGGGTGAATTCTTTTATTGACAATTGTGGATTGCAAGATACAATGATTTGCTGTTCAAAAACCTTCAGTGAATCTGGTATTCTGTTTATTTATGTGTTATGTGTTGAAAGTATAGCGTAAGTAGGCTAAATATTAACTTAAGAACATTTAAACTTTTGTATTTCCCCTTATTTCTATACTTTAAAAGGGCCCTTCTTTTAGTAATGATGAACATATACTTATTCCAAAAGGTTGTGTGTCTGGTTGTAAGGATAAGGTGCTAATGCATTATAATCTGTAAACAGTTTATATGGTGAGATGTCATTATATATCAAATACAGAGAGAAAATGGGGTCTACATGATGATTACAGAGACTAGAAAAGGATGTTCAATCCCCAGAAGCTGGAGTGAAAGATGGCCCTGAGATACCATATATAGATACTGAGAATCAAGCTTAAATATATATCTCTAGCCCCAATATATTACTTGGAAGATTTTACAGTTTAGGATTAAGAAATATAAGATAAATAATAGTAACCCCTAAAGAATATTACTTAATCTAAAACTCTAAGATTTTACTTTAATTTCTACTCAAAAATGTATGGGGGGGGGAAGAGTGGAAGAAGGGAGGGCAAGAGGAAGAGTGGACATGTGTTTCTACTTGATATGTACATTGTAATGTCAAGGGTTGGTTTGAACATTTTTCCATAAGTTGCAGAAAATAGGAAATGTTTCCTTCCATGCCTGGGAGCAACTGTATTGTGAGCCAGTCAGCTAAGGAGCTCAATTAAATCCTCCTGGATAGAGGACGTAATATAGACGAATATTTCCCAACTATCAAGTAATCATTGCTCCCTCCTCTTTAACTTGTGGGTGATTTTCTATTATTTTTCCTAGTTTCATCCAAATTTTTCTTTCTCTCTTTTCAGAAATGGGATATTATTACGTAGTTCAGGTTGTAACCAAATTTCTGTCTTTAAATGACTCTTCTTCTTCAGCCTGCGAGTGGCCAGGATGCAGAGGTACCACTGCCTTGGGTGCCAGGATCAACATTACTTGGAATATAAAGGCAACTTCTGATGAAACTCACACCATTTTCTGTTGAAGCTTCAACAGATGAGCAACAGGGATATCAGAAAGCAACACAAAGCAAGAAAGTAAACTACATTAGTGCCCAGAGGATGGCTCAGGTGTTAAAATACATATCAACATGACTGAAGGCCCTCGTTCAATTGCCAGTATCCACAGTGTATAAGACAGAGCTGACTTCCACACACTCTCCTTAGAACTCCATAAGTGGCCATTTTCTCTCGGGTGAGTTTCTGAGACCTGAACAGCCAGCCGGGAGCCACAGGCCCCACGAC